>NW_016690181.1:9465346-9688059 GCF_001604755.1 Lepidothrix coronata
AAAAAGACAGAGCCAGGCTCTGTTCAGTGCTACCCAGTGACAGGACCAGAGGCAATGAGCACAGACTGAAACAGAGGTGATTCCCTCTGAACATCAGGAAACACTTTTTCACTGTGAGAGTAAAACAAGTACTGGCACGGGTTGCCACATCAGCCACTCTGTGAGTCTGTGCAACTGCTGCTTTGTGAAGCCCTTTTATTCTAAAAAACAAGGAGAAATGGGTGCTTCCCACCTCCATATTTGTAGTCCAACTTGTACCCTGTAAATCCCTTCATGTTGTGGTCTCCAGCACATATGGAAAGTATTGTGAATAGACGGTCTGCCAGCTCTGAAAACAGCAACACTTTTATAAAATATGAAACTTCAATCCCAGTTTTGGCACAATTATGTTAGTAAGTCTCAAACATAACCATAAGAGTAACAAAAAAACTCTCTGCATTTTCTTTGTCTTTAGATTGATTTAATTAGATTAAGAAAAAGAAAAGCTGCACCTTGGCAAATTACAGAACTTCTAATTTTTCTTCTAAATTATACTTCATATTTTTAAGCAATAATAGGTGATAAACCACTCTTGAAATCTTATTTCTCTTCATTGTTCCCCATCTTTTCATACACTTGACAAACCATTTAGTTTGTCAGAATGCCTGCAGTATTATCACAGATAATACTCACAAGACATTTTGTCATATCTGTGTGATTTCATTGAATTAAAAAACTCACTGTAACATATTAGAAAAATATGAGGAATTGTTGAAGTACTTGGGTAAACCTGCGTGCCATATATCAGACCAGTAGGATACTTCATACAAGGCTGTCCTGGATCTGAAAGTAATTTTAACACTGTAATGAAATAACCTCTGGTCAACAACAGACTGGTACCAAAGCAGAAAACAAATACATTGCTCAGTACTGCACGGGTTCAGAAGACTCTTGTGATCTTAGTTTGAGACATTCTGAAATGTCACAGAACAGGCTACTAGTTAACAAATATTCTCAGATGTATCACTATCTTTCTCTTCCTTTACGATAATTTTAGGAAAGCATTTGCATAGTCTAAGTTTGTCCTTCCTAGACCTTGTGGTTAATGAAAGCAAATTATTTAGCTGCCCTGTGATCTGAATTACAGAAAAGGCACGTGACTGGGGGCAGAGGAGAGTTTCCTAACAAAACAGCATGGCTCCACTGTCTCTCAGTGCCCTGTTCACTGCACTACAGGACTTATTTCCCCCAGTCTCTGCAGCCTGTGCTCCTCCTCTACGCATACACACGTGACCAATGTAAAAGTGTTTCTCCTCTAAGAGGTCTATTTTTATAAGGGAATAAACAACAAAAAAAGAAGTGTAACATCTGATTTGGTGTTGTACTCACTGTTTTCTCTTTGCAAACTGTACTGAGTAAATATTCAAGCACCTTTTTTTGGTTGTGTAGTCAAGATGCAGTCGTCCTCAACATACCACAGCTAATACTCCACTCATTCCTTCAGCCAACTTTAAAACAAAGCAGCTCATAAAAAGGCTAGACAGTCTGTTTTAGCTACCTTCTGCCTTTTCATTTAAGAAGTCTGCTGCAAAAGCACACCAGATATTCAGAATGAGACACTGTACTGCATTCATAGTTCATGAGTATAACTCAATGCCTCCAGTCTCTCAGGGATCAAGTCCAGCTCCATAAAATGATGGCTGAGGTTCATGGCTTAGAAAACATGCCACCTACAGGGCTCTAGGTATTAGGCTCCCAGTACCAGCTGAAACACCTTACTGGGGAGACACTCCCCCTACCCTTTACCAGAGCTCTCTGCCAATCCTGCATGGCAGTCAGCAATCTCTCATTTAGCAACCTCAGCAATTGCTAGTGTTTTTTATTTTTATGATAATCCCATGAAGTTTTCAAGCCTGCAAATGGACACAAATACTCAACTTCTTTTCTAAAGTTAGATTTAGGCTTTGGCTCAAAGGGCGGGGCCTCCACACTCATGGAGCGTTCTACCCCTGTTCCAAAAAGAGCTCAGCATTCCTGTTTTAGCTCTGGCTATCCTTTTAATGTCATACCTTGCATAGAACTCCTGGCTTTATAGCTGCTGTAACATTCAGTGGAAAGCACAGAATGAAAGGGTGTGTTACAGGGATGCGACCAGTCTCATCAAAATCCTAGATCCTTGGATGTCCACCTCCATGTCTGGTTTTTAGTAGCTTTATTTATTTATTATTATTTATTTATAATGAGCTGAAAGGGATTCATTTCTATACACTAATTTACCATGTGCAGTATTTTCCACTGAAGCACTCTTAGTGCCTTCACCACTGCTGACAGAACAATGTCAATGGCGAGCTGCAAGCCAAAGACCACCTAACAGACTTCTCCTCTGAAGTCTCTGAAGTTTTTCAGTTTCTACAGACTGAAAAAACAGTACAATTTCAACAGTGATATAGTTAATTTCAATCACCTCAGCTTTGGAAAGAGGAAGCTGACTTGTAGGTTCAGAAAAAAGGATAATTAAAGCCACATGCGTGTGAGCAGACACTTGGATGCTCTCTGCTGATAAATGCATTTGAACTATGGCTGCCCCGGGTCACGTAAAAACGATCTGCAGGCAGGCACATGTATCACACAGGGCAACAGAGCACCAGAGACTGAATCCCAGGAAATATCTTGTGCTACAATCCCTCTATGTGCTACTATGTCCTTCCCCATAGAGCACAGAATTCTCAAAGTAGCTGTGAAGCATCACTAACCCCTTGGTAGTTTAGTGCCACTGTCAGTGGTACAGATGCCCTTTTTTTTTTCTGCAAATCCAGGCTCAAAAGGGACCTGGATAGTTTGCAGTCTCTGAGAGGGACCAGCAGATACGCGCTTCTTATTTTGGGGAGAAGAGAAGAGGGGTTTTTTTACAGTTTATTGCAAGCAACACCCAGTCAGAGCTGTGGGATCTGACTGTGCTCACTTTGACTTCTGAGGGTCATGAGATCTTCTCTTCACCAAGTCACTGCTGATACAACCACGATCCACATTACCTCCTCAACAACAGTAAAAGATGGAGTTGGGTGAAGAACTTGTGTCCCTGCAGAGCTCAAGGGAGAGAAGCAAAGTAGAACCACAACAACAGATGCAGAAGTGGCCAACAAAAATGAGCCTACTAGTCTGGCAGTTGGAACGTAGCCAACATTAAATGAACCCTGCAATCAAGAGCTAAATCACTAATTGCACTAGCGATTTTCTCCAAACACCATCCCTCCTGATCCTACAAACTTCTGGCGACTCACAAACCTTCTGTTTTACTCTATGTGTGGAAGAAATGGGATGCTAGAGTGGGAAGATTTCTTCCTTTGTTCCTGCTACTGGCCACCTGCAAGACTGAACTAGTCTCTTCATTTCAGTGCCTCTGTGTCTTCCTCTCCCCTTTTGTTTTGTCTGTTTAGCTTTGGGGCTTGGTGGGTGGTTCCTTGGGTGTTGTGCATGGTTTGTGTTTTTTTGGTTTTGTTTTACAGGTTTCTTTTTTGGGGGGGGGTGGGGGGAGGTGGTTGTAACTTTTATTTGGCATTTTACTTAAATCTTCAGCTCTTGAGAGACACCGACTGAGAGGGAAACTTGGCTTAAATTCTAATATAAATATTTCAAGTGTTCTGGGTTTCAGAGAAATTCAAAAAATGTAACATGAATCCCTGAAAATCTTCAAAGATAAGGGCAAAAGGCAAGCTATAAAAAGTCATTTTAAGTCTCCATTTTTAAGCAGATCTTCTTTAGGGAGAAGAGCTATTACATGCATGAGCTGCACTGCCTGGGGCAATGGGACAAACCCAGGGTCTGAGTTTAGTAATACTAAACAGCCACACACTGCGTTTTCAGACTGTGACTGGCATTAGCAATCAAAAAAACTAATTTATCCATATCAGGAACTTTCTCATGAAAACACACCTTGAGTAGGGGCTGAGAAAGTTTCAGGATCTGGCTACATGTATGCGTGTGCATATGTATCAACACAGATATAAACATACTTAATATATATTTGCATGTGTGTGCATGTATGTGCACGTGTGTGTTTCTAATACATTTTCAGAAATCCTGTTTCCTGTTGGAAGATTCACAGACCCAAATAACCCACCCATGGACAAATCAGTTACATATTCTTTATTTCTCAAGCCAAATTCTCCTGGTGATATATAATGAGATTTTACATTCTTTGTGCTTCATTGACTAATTAGACCAAAGCAAGCTACTCCCCCTGTCCCTCCCTTTTTGTAGTAGGGACTTTCATCGCCTGTAGCTACACAAGTGTGGTTGCTTTTGCCAAATACTTGGAGATACTGCTAATGGCTTCATTTGAACTCCACATTGCTGCATATTAGTATGGAGGAGGGTGGGTTGTGTATTTTAATCCATACTGTGATTGCTTTGATGTTGTTTGTAACAAGGAATATGGGTTTATTTATACATATCAGAGCTGTTATAGGAATTTGTACTTCCCAAAGGATTAGATTTCCACTATCAAACAAAACACAGTGTATACTTAGAAGTAGGGGGAGGCTAACTAGAGGTCAATTTTCCACTCACAAACTACAGTGCTTAGCCTCTCTCTCCGTTCTTTCCATCCATGGATCCAAATACTGTACAGAAAGCTATCAGTTATCCCCACGTTGCATGCAAGGAAACAATCAGGACACCACTACACACTGCTGTAGGTCATATGGATGGTTAATGCAGCACAGTAAAGTCACAGGATCCACTGCTGCCTCCAGATTGATGCTGCCACGCACACATTTTATAAAAAACACACGAGAACCACCAGAAATAAGGAGCTACAATTTTTACATCCTTGACAGACAGTGCGTAAGAGGGCAGAAAGAACAAAGTTGAAGGGAAGGATTAGCCGAATACATTTTTAAAAGGAATACAAAAAATTTAACCAAGGGAGTATGTATGGTTCCTGTTACTCTTCCTAATTCCAAATGCTGAGACCACAAAACTACTTTTTTCTTCCTTTGGAAGCTCAAAGCCCATGTACAAATTATTGCGGACTCTTGAAATCAGGCATTTATGCCAGAGGCAAGAATGAAACTACATCTCCACAATACAGAAAAATGATATCTCACTGCTAATCTCCAGGGACAAGTACTTAGTACCCAAGACAGAGATAACTGTTCCAGGAAAAAAAACCCAACCAACAAACTCACCACTAAATGAAGTTTCTAATACAGCTCACATCCATGTAAATTTAAGCCTAAATGTACCAGGTCTTACTGTGCAATAGCCTGGAAAGTAAATCTGTCTTGCCAAAATGAGTTTTGCTTCCCAGCTGTCATTTTGAGAGTGTTGCAGGGATTATTATCATTTCAACTTCATAAATTCCCCTTAGAATCATTTGCTTTTAATATGAGGATCTTTAAAAATTACAATATCTGTCATTTACAATGGGAGAAGACCTTTACAGAATACTTTGTGGACTCTCTAGAGCTTCCTTTTCAGAAGTGATCTTTGTCTCTTCATATTTATTCAATATTACGTTTTGACTGATTTAGTTGTTTATGATCATTATAGTATTCTGGTGGAAAGAAATTATGAGGATAAAAGTAGAGGGGAAAGAAAGCAATGGTGTAACACTCCAGATTTGGTACAAAAGGCAGTTTTACAGACCTTTCAGCATCTTCTGAACAGTCAGACACACTGCAGAACTACAGAAAGAAGAGGGCTCATAGGCACTATCACGAAGAACCCCGGATGCTCCTGGCTGCCAGAACTGTGCTCTTCACTCATGGGCGTGTGAGAAAATTGGTGCTTTCTTCTGACCCAGTGAGCAGCACATACTCTAAGGGCTCCTTAGACACTAAGAAAGCTACTGCAATTTCTCATTTATTTAAGGAATACAAATGTCATCTGAATAAAACCTCCCAGTACTGTTGCTGGACAGGACCCAACTGTATCATTCTCTTACGACCCAACTGACCAAGATGAGGTGGCACTGTGACTCACTGGAGCTGAGGATAAGGACAGAAGGACACCCACCCAGTCCCACATGCCTGGCACTGCGATAACTCCAGCTAAGCACATCTTACCTGCTACAGAGAACGGCTTAAGGCCATGTCTAAGCTTTAGTTCCCAGCTCACTGCCAGCAAGGATGACAAGCCAGGTCACAAGGAAGCTGCCAAGAACCCTGTGTGTCAGCAGAGGTATAGACTCATGGAGAACTTCTTCCCCTGGTTTTATTAAACAAGGCTGAAAACAAGGGAGAGTATCTAAACAGACCAAAATAATAATTTTTTTACCCCTAGACACTAAGCTGATATAAAAGAACAGCACTTTTAACAACTGTTCCATGTGTCTATTGGAAACGTATGGGTTTTTTAAGCACAAGGACATGGGAGGAGGCAGCCACTGTGACTACAAAAATATCAGTTTCCTGTTTAAACTTGGGACTCTATTTAGATTTGATGGCTTATCGTCTGAGAAGTTTCTCTGGATAGAGGGAGGTTGGTTTGTTTGTTTGTATTAAAGATAAGATAGTTTCCTGACTGGGATTACAGTGTTTATATTCACCAATTTTATGTCAATTGTAAGTAAAAAATTCAACTAATTTACTCAAAGACTGTGATGAATTTGTTCAGTACATCGAAACCCAATTCTTTTTATAAAAGAATCTGCCATTTCCACGTGAAAAATATTTCAAATTTTGGGAATGCCTGGACTATGCAACTGTTATATAGTAAACTATTAGATACTCAAAGGAAATTCCTCTCAAAAAGGAAGCTGAAGCTGGTTTGATCATAACTATGAGACTTCCCATGACCTTCCATTGCCTGTATCTTAATGCGATGTCTAAGTTCCAACTGTATATTCAACACGAGACATTTTTTTATCCCTTGACCATGAACAGCTGGCACTGCCTATTCCATTGTTTCTTTAAGGAATTGTCCAAAGAAGCTGCATCAAGGAGACAAAAATGATTGCAAAAAGGTAGGGTGAAAACTTTAACCCACTAATTTGGAAAGATACCAGGGTGAGAAGTTGACAAGCGACATGCGTTTGGCTTGTCTAGTACTCACCTCTCCAAAATAGAAGATATCTGAGAACTTACTGAAATTAATTTCATTTCAGTCTTTGCTGGGGTCTCTAACGGAGAAGCTCGAGTCCATTTACTTTAAAGCACCAAAATTGAAAAAGACAGTGGTTCTCAAGTTGATTCACCAATGGATTAGCTGCTCAAGAACTCACAGATGAGCAAAGACCTGGACGTTATCAGAATAAATTGTTCCAAGTCTCATGTGCTGACATAAACTTGACAGGTGTTAACAGTATATAGATTCATAGGGCCTCTTCATCCTATGCCTCTTGTACAAATACTTGTTTTAGCATGGAAAAAAATGCACATTTGTACCAAGTTTAATTCGGAGAAAAAGGAAATTATCTCAACTCATAGCATAGGGTATTCAACTCCATTTTGGAGACAAGACTGATTTGACATGTTCAAAAACTCAGTCTGTTGCTCTAACACTAAATGATTTGTGGTTTATTATCAATCTGAAACAGCAAATTATCTCTGACTTCAGCCCATCTTTCCCCTCCCAAACCTCACTGACAATCTTTTATCTTTTGAGAATCATTTGTTACGTGTTTTCAACTTCTTTGACAAGATGGGATATTCACCAACAGAAAAAACTTCAACTTTGCATTGACAAAGCTGTCCTGTACTACTGAGTGCCTTATTACAATCACAAGCTCAAAGTTTCAAAAGCCAGGAAATAGATAATGAAGGCACAGACTGATGTAACCTTTACTATGTTCTTAAAAATGGTAAGTAACAGCTAGCATTGATTTTCATACATTGTAGCACAATCAACAGGTTATTGATAACTACAAAAATGAAAGGACAAAAGAAGAGTAGTTATCTTGTAGATCCTTCCCATCTCAGAAGACAATAAACACCATGGTTGAGAAGCTCTTGACTACACAAGGATGGCATCAAGTGCGCTGGTTCTGTAGAACAAATGGAATCTTCTTCCCTGTGAATTGTCTCTGTAGTGGGAACAAACTGGTGACAGACAAGGTAGAACTGTCATGACGGTGTTAAACTCACACCAAAAGGAGATCCTGTTCATGCATAAGCACCACACAAAGTCTACAGACTCACATTCCATAACAGCACAACTACAAAACGTCAAAGACAAGGAGAAGAAGACATTGCTTTTGCTGCCTGTATGGCTGTGCCAGAAGCCTGCTGATAAAACAAGACAAAAGGCAAATGCTTGTACTAAGAACAATTTTGACATTTGGTCTGCTGCTGATTCCTCAAAGGCAGATTCACAAGATCAGAACATTAAAACTGTAAGTCAAACCATAGGGAGGAAAGAGCAGAGGTCAAAGGAGAGGCTGTGGCACTCTGCAAAGATGCCTTAAATCTCAGTTCCTGGCAAAAGTAAGTTTGCATTTATGTAGCATTTCACAAACCTTAAATTACTCAGGCTTCAACAAGCTGGAAAACACTGTCTTCCACTGCAGGGGCACATGATACTGAAACATTCAACCAAAGGTCTTGCTGCAAGTCAGTACAAGCACAATCTACTTGTGTCCCCTGGGGATCTACTTTATGCTGAAAGATTTCCCCAGTGCAGCTCTGCCAGAAACACCCACTAGCAGAGAACATCTCATAGCGAAAGAAGGAAGAGAGATGGTTCTGGATAACATAAGCACTCTGAGCAAATGACCTTCCTGGCTCTACCATACGCTGAGAGACATAACTTCTTCCACACTCCTAACTCTCCCAACTTTTAGACCGAGTCCCAAATCTAACCCTCTCCAAGCAGTTCACTTAACTGCAACATGTAATAATAATTTAATAATCTGTAACATAAGTAGGGAGCATCACTGCCCTTCACAAGAGGTCTTCAACTTCACAGAAGTGTGTGGCACAAAGTTTAATCCTTCTGCAAAGGGAAATTACTTATATTTCACTGCCTCACAGGATGCTCTAGAAAGTTGCCTCAAAATACAGTATTCCAAGGCTGGAATTTATGAAATCTCTGCTGGGCCAATATAACCAGCCTTTAAGGGAAAAAAAAACCCCAACAACAGAACAACAAACCCAAGGGTTTTGTAATTACTACTCTGGGAGAATCTTCATAAAGTTCTGGTTCTGACCTCTGTCACCTCCCAGATTCCCCATGGAACCTGGCATTAATTGCTTCTTCTTGTTGCGCCTAACATTTCAGAATTACTAAGGTAACATCACAATCTTAGGCTGGGCTTTGCCATTTAAAAGTAGGAGAGCAAAGCAGGGCAAAGGACATCTCTTGTATCAGTTTGGACTAGCAAAAATGATATTCCTATAGCACAGCAGAGCCTTCAGGAGTAACTTCCAATCTTAAGCACAAATTCACAGGCACAAGATTTCCCAGCTGCAGTGATTTCTACACAAGCTGTTGAGGCAGTGACAAGTTGGGTGTTGAAAATTTGCTTAAGATGAGATTATTTCTGTGGGAGCTGTGCAAACAAACCCAAGAAATTCTCTTTTTAATGCTCATGACAAATATTTCACTCACACTTTAAAAAGACACATTTCTGTGCTTTCAGTCCAAGTCCTGCTTCATGTTGCTACATGCAGGGAGTATTGGCTCTACATTCAGCTGTTGGTTGCGGCTTCTCTTTTAAGCATTTTTATTAATTTGATTTAATAATATGCAACCCATTAATATTCTGATCTGACAACAGACCTGGGTAGTTCTATTATTTCCAGTGAAGATGAATCTGCACATTCAGAAAACTGAGCATTCAGAAACAGTTATACAATGAGATCAGGGAATATGGAGATTACCCTATGCTGCTATATGATGATACCATTTATTAGTGGAAAGCGGGGAACTATTTTTCCAAGAAGCATAATTGCTTTGCCTTCCAAAGAAAAAACCAAACACCTGCAAAATCCACTAATTCATTAAATGGTTCACAGATGTCAATCTCGAAATCATTTAAGAACATGGGGTCCAGTTAAATTCATACGCTGCTCCACACCAAGCTCTCTCTACTGGCACTGAAGGTGAGTCATGGGCATGCCACAGGCAAAGTGGATGACACCAACACTGCCACAAAGATGCACTGCTCCCACTTCTATAAAGAGCTGACAGTAAGAGGACCATATGTCAGGCTGGACAGCAAATTATAGAGAACATTCATTCCTAAGGCCAGATCCTTATGACTGCATATACACACAAGGCACACCAAGTACCTATGAAGAAAGGATTTTCTGTATCACCTCACACAATGGATTCAGTGTCATGCCTCCAGATGTGGCCACGGTGAATAGGTCTTCTCAGTTATACACGAAATACAGAAACCTTCTGACTCCCACAGGAATGCAGCTGGAGCCCTAAGCCATGAGAGTTAACAAGAGTGCTGCCTCACGAGGTCAGACTGAAGAAGAGTAAAGCAAAGAAAGAACAAAGGAATGCACAGACAAATTCAGTTAAAGCAGTATTAAAGTAAAAGGAACATTTTTATTTATGTCTTACATGACTGGAAAAGGCAATTATTGTCCACAGGTAGCACAGAATTTGGATGAGACAAACACTCACTGCTTCTGGGTTAGGAAACCATCCCATGACAAAACCAGAGAGGAATGGGAGGTAAACTAGCGGACTGACTATCCACACTGTTTGAGCACAGTCTGTAAAACACTCCTAGTTGTTATCTGAGTAAGGGGAGGGAAGCCTCAAACTAAACCAGATCTTTCATCACAGACACAGGCAAAACTGATGCTTTGAGCTTGTTAATTCTGATTATCCAATGAATCGAAGATCCGTTCTGAGACGTTTTCAAGAGACAAAGGGTTTGAGTGGGGACTTTGCTCATGTAGATTATGCTAATTGCTAGGGACTTAAACAGCTGGACTCACTCTAGCAATGGAAGATGAAAACAGGCAGCTTGGTCTACAACCTTACTGATTTAACCAGTCTGATAAGGAGAAACCTCAGGGAAGGGAAACAAAAACCAGTTCTGCTCTCCTAGAGACAGATCTTAACTTCCTTCTCTCCAAGAACACAGTTTTCGTGACTAGGGCCTCTCCAGTGCTTCATCTGAGAGGTGACAGCAAAGGGGTTTTCAGGCATTCAAAATAAGACTAAAATATTAATGATACATACGACAAAATGAAGGCCAGCTTTATGTTAGAAGCAGCTACCTAGATTCTAACACTGTCCTTCCTGTAAAGTCTCTTCTTGCCTTAAATTTGCCAAAAACGTTTGGTATTTTATCAAGGAATAAAATCACACTCACAGCTAGGAGAAAGGTGCACTCCGTGCTTGCCACCTATTTCACAAATTGCAATGTTTTACTTTTCATCAGGACATACATATAATTATTTTAAATATACTAACTATTTATGTAAAAAGATCTTACTGATAAGCTAAAAAGGCACGTGATCCAAAACTGCATATAATCATGAACTAGTGGGCAGCATAACTAAAAATAAGCCAATGCAATATTTGATCTAAGAAAAACTGCACTTTTTTAGCTAGAAAGTAACTTTACGTCAAGTGAAGAACTCAAAGGCAAGTCAGATGAGTAACTGCCAAAACATAGTCTGAGCAATCACTTGTCTCTCTAAACTAAGAGGTCTGTTTAAGGGGATTTATAAAAGTAAAACATCCCATGAAGCAAAGTCACTTCAAATTAAGAAGCAGGAAAGAAATTACTGTAAAAACATAACCTAAGAAAGGAAGAGTAGCACACAAATTTTACAGCTGTGAATGGATGGTAGGTGACATCTACAAGGCAGCTTTAAATGCTGGACTGAAATCACTAGAGGCGAGGCAAGATGAAAAATAGACCGATGTGTTCTTACAATGGCTCCCAAGGGAAAGCAAAAAGGTGACAGAAATACCTACACCAGCTGCAAATACAAAAGGACAGCAGAGGCCCTTCATAGCTGACATCAGTCATACAATAAAGGTGACAAAGAAAACATACCCCAGATAGACACCAGCACACAAACAAGATGTAAAATGACAAGGATCAAGATGTCCCAACAGTCGGAATCATGAGAAGGAAATGGCCAACTTGAATATATTTCTCTATGAAGTTTGTTCTTCATGTGTCCACCTATGAAAAATCCTATTGAGTGACACTGACCATCAGTTTTAAGCTAAAAAACTTCCACTTTAGAAAATTACAAATAAATTAAATATTATAGAATCTCTTATCTCCTTAGTCTGCTTGGTGACCACTTAAAAATTGCTTTCCTGGTCTTGCTGAAGAGCACATTTCTTTCTGCTTTTCCTCCTTTCTATTAGAAATGTGAACAGAAACCACATACTGCTCCCCTTATTACCTGTCGTTCACTGTTGCTCTCATTTTTATATTACCACTAATGCAAAAGCCACTGCAAACCATGCACAGCCTAAGCTTTAAAAAATTAGGTATTTATCAACCTTTTAATTCCTTTTTTAAACAGAGGAAGAGAAAAACCACCCACCCCACTAGGAATCCATAAGTAATGGTAAGAGCAATGCAAAGAATCTATAGACCCATTCTCTAAAAACTATGAACAGGGAAAAGAAGACTATGAAAAAAGCTGCCCTTGCTAGTTTTTTGAAGGCAGAAAAAAAATGTGAAACAAAGGGTCGAGGAGAAAATAAAAAGCAGCTTTCAAAATAACACCACCCAAAACGCTGCTGTGCTAGGATGAAAAAAGGGGAAGGGGCATAAGAAAAAGGGAGAGGAGAAAAATAAAAAAAAAGAGGAAAATAAAAGAAAAAAGGTGGGGAAAAGAGAAAAAAAAGCCAATCCAACAGCTTGAGCGTTAGAATCTTTAACACTGCCAGCTCACAAACCTGTCAGACATTTTCCTCCCATCTACTATGTTTCTTTCTTCAATTACTACAGTCCTTCTGAAAAGGGGAGGCAGAAGAAAAATTATGGCACTAAATTTGCATAACCGCACAACATGGAAGATTTATCAGCATTTTTTAACAGCCAAATCAGCCAAACAAATTGTCTGCAGGACTGCAACAGTAAGCTGTTGGAGTTCTTATCATCGGCAACATCACAAGTGTGTTGAGAGAATCACATCTTTTATTATAAAAATCAGTCACAATCCCCATTCTGTTCCTCGATCCCTAAAAAAACCCAAAAAACACCCACAAAAACCTGAGCGCTGCTAATTTAGCCTTCTCACTGAAGAATGAATACCAGATAAAAAGGGAGCCGACAGCTGGCCCTGAGCCAAAAAGAAAGCTTTCAGGCACAAAAATTGTCGACAACAATGTTTGTTCTGCGCTCAGAATTATTTTACATGCAACTCTGTACAGACGAGACAGGCATATCTGGCAACACGGCTAAGAATATACATTTATGATGGAGGACACTGCCTTTTAAAAGGAGAAATAAATTAGAGATTAACATCTTTTATGCAAGCTGCAAGGAGTAGAATTCCTGGAGCAATTCAATTCAGCTCAAGGAACAAGGTTTCTTTCAAAAAGTCACCCTTTAACTGGGAAGGGCGCTTCTTTGCAGGGAGTCTGAACTGAGAAATACGCAGCTCCTTGCTTTCTATTTATAGTCATTCAGGCAGTGAATAGCCTCATTCCAAATGCCACAAGGCATACTCACAACCTTTTATTCCAGAGACCTGATTTGTGTTTCATTTCAAAAAGTCCAGCCTGATGAAAAAAAAAAAAAAGGAAAAAAAAAGGGGGAGGGAGAGAAACGCATCATGCAACAGAAACACTTTTTTTTCCCTCCCAACTTTTCCTTTATGAAGCTGGTGCTGGAGAGTGTGGAAAAGAGGGTGGGAGTTTTTTTAGAAACATCCCTATGGGAAGGAAAGAAAGTGCGAGCTTTGGAAGCGCTGCATTTTTACTCATTTAACACTGAATGCTGGTTGCCCTGCAATTTAAGCAAGTCTGAGGGAAGGAGAAAAAGGAGTGAGGGGTGAAAGCATTTCAATTACTTGGCTTTGAAGGACCCTTCTGAATGAGAAAGAGACAGAAAACACTTGTCAAATGCAAGTTCAAGTGAAAGCCACTTCTGCCAATGAAGTGTGCAGATGGCTGTGGGGGTTCTGCTGAACCCTAACTGGGCCTCTATTATGTCTTTATTGCTCACAAAAAGGCAAGGGTCACCTTCAGTTTAGAATAAGTTAGCATCCTTTCCCACAGAATGACTCTGGTCAATCAAGCCAAGCAAAGGAAGTCCTCCTTTGAGTGACTGCTATCCCATCAGCGCACTGAAGAATTTTTAGAAAGGATAAATAGACACAAAAACCTTTGGTCTCATCTATACTACCGACATTTATCAGAAAAATTTCCCACCACTAAAGGCAATCTTGGGAGAACTAGGGTAGGCTGATGGTGGCTGTCATGTATGTCTGTTAGATTTCTTTCTTGTTAGGTCTGGATGATACAAGACCGAAAATAGTACTGACAGCTTTCAAAATTTCACTAATAAGATGTGGCATGAAAAGCAAGTTCTACACCTTTATTTTTAGTGTGTGTTCTTCAGAAACACAGGAACCTCAACAGGCCAGCCCATCATGCCAAGTCTCCTGTTTCTTACAGCATCCAGGTTCACAAGTTGCACAACCAAAAGTTGCAGAAATTTGTGCCAATAGGCAGCTGTAGTACCACCATCTGCTCTCCCAGGGTTGCTCAAGACCCAGCTGGAACTTTCCAATATGATGGAAAGTGGTGCTGTGGTGCTGTGAAATATTGTCACTAAGGCAGGTCCCTTAAAAAAATGACCCAACAAAGCTGAAATAGAAGGAGGCTGGAATTTGTGTTTGTGGCACAAACTCTGCACTCTTCATTTGAAAAGCACAAACCTAAGGTCACTAAACACCAAGAAAGGGTATGACATAGTCCCTAGTGGGTTCAAAGTAGAGCGGGGGAGGACCTTTTCCCAACGAAAAGTTAGTTCCCCCATATGGTGAAAGACCAACCTATCTGCTAGGGCATACTGTGCACATTAACAGAACTATCCCCAAAATATCAGAGAAACAAGTCTCTTTCAACACTGCTACAACACAGTATTCGTGGGATCACAACTCCTGGACAGTAAAAATCGCCTTACCTCTAGGTTAGAGGTAAGCTGTATGGCAAAACCCAGCATTATCCTTGGAAAAGAACAGAAGAAAGTAGGAAAACAAAAGCATAAAAGGTAACAGTATTTAAAGACAATTACTCATAGCTTCTGGCAAACAACATAGCAAGTAATTTTGAGAAGGTTACCAAGTTAAAACCTCTCTCAACTATCCTACCTGCTAGTCTGACCAGGGAACTCAAAGTTACTCCAGTTTCCATAGAAGCCACCTTTTTCTCAGCAAATGGAAAAGATGCACTTGTGCTGCGCCAGAAAATACATCAGGTTCTCATAAAGGGGGGGGTCATTTCCACACTTCATAGGTACACAAGCCTTTGTACCACTACATATAAAATTCCTCTTTTAAGTACAGGATGCTGATCCCAGCAATGGAAGTAAAGCAGAATTCTCTCTCTAGCAAGTGGAAAAGGGTGATTTGTTATCAGACAGCCTAAAACACTTCTTCAGGGAGAAAGGAGGGCCAGCGGAAAAGGGTGATTTGATATCAGATAGCTTAAAATAATTCTTCAGGGAGAAAGGAGAGTCCCAAACATGTAAAACTCAAATAATTCTTCAACTTTGTAGTTTAATACATCCTCAGGATTTCCTCTCAATAAATATGGCAAAAGCTGCACACACAGAATTAATTCCTGAGCACTCCACAAAGACCAAATTTAGAAGCTGCCTGTCAGTTGCTGGTTTTTTAAGCTGTCCCCTTAAAAAACTAGTACGAAACAATATAGTCCCTGGATAAATGCACAAGATTTACAGGTCTTTATGATAATTCAGCAACCCTAATAAATCACAAATGGTTGTAGACGAAAGTAACTTTGAAGAAAAGACTGGCATCTTGAAACTGTAGTTAGTTATCTGGGAAATTTCAGCTTAAAGAATTAAGAATGTGCTCATGGCACCACATGTTGCTGAGGAGACATGGTAGAAGCCTTGCAGACAGAAGCCTCCACACCCCTGTCTATTGGGTTGCTTCATTTCAGCCCAAAGGTGATAAAGACAAGACTAAGCCTAGGTCATCATCTACCTGCAGAGGCACTCCCCATCCCATGCCATTCTACCCCATCCAGAACAGCAGAAAAAAAATCTCTCAAGACTGTTGAAGAATGGAAAATTATATGTATCTCCAAGAGCACTACTGAACACAGGATCGAACTGGCCATGGTTCCTTTTAACAAATACTTTCTTCTTCAGTACTGTCATACCTTTCACTTGCTCAAGGCTCAAATACAAGTTTGCCTGGTAGCCAACATTGAAAAGGAACAGGAGGAAATTCACCTTTTTAAGTTTATCTTCTTCCATTCAGTCAGTGAGCCTCTATCCTCTGGCGACACTTCCTTACTGCAAAGGTTAGAGCAGAAAGGTGTGACAGGTCTGTTCTGATCTAAAGCATCTCATTTTGTGAACCTGGATCTGACTTTCTTCAACAGCTCCCACACTTGGTAACAGTCCTTTTAAAAGTAAACAAAGCTTATGTGGTGCAGGTATAAAATAATATATTGAAAGCCCTAATTAAGCAGTAAGCAAAACACAAAGAACTTGATCTTTTAATTAGAAGAGTGGAGCTAGAAGGCTCTATGCTCTGAAACAGGATATGGACATTGTTTGTTGGCAGGTAGAGGATAGCTATATTTCTGTGTTCCAGAAAGAGGTAGTATCACACCAGGAAATCCTCAGCCAGAGTTCAGGGTTTAGAAACATGTAACACACCCAGAAGGGTTTAAATTAATTAGAAACCTTTAAGATCTGAAATCACTCACCAGTCTGACCTGCTGAACATTACAGATCACTGTATGTCATCTCAGCAGTCTGCTCCCCACTACAGGCCAGTGTGTACAAGGCTGGACTAACTGCAACATTATTTCTATGATAGCAAGTTAGTCAAGAAAGATAATTCCAAGTATGCATGAGAAGAAAACTCTAGATTCTTTCAGCAGAGGAAGCTGAGACTCCACTAACACCCCAAGTCTGGTGATAAGTCCGACAGTGCAAGCAGAACACAGCCAAGAGGCAGATAAGAGAGTGGGGATTCTTGAATAAGAGAGAATAAAAGACCCTCTTCGCCTAGGTGAGAGGGCTTTCCTTCATCTTCCTACAGGTGCACACTCCTCTGAGGCTTTATATAGTTTTGTAGAATTAGAATCTGTTTTGGTCAAAGATACAGCTTTCTTCCCTTCCAGAAAGTTTGTGTTTCAACCCATCTAAGTCCATCTGGGAAAAACAAACATAACTAATTTGTCAACAGTCTTACCAAAGTCTGAGAACTGCCAGAACTCTGTGACAACATTTTAAGATAGTCTTTCCTCCAAATGACTTCTCCTATCCATTCCACAATGACTGTGTGGCTCCTAGTAAAAATCTGGTCCCAAGCTCACTAGTATAGATTATTCCCCTTCAAAACCCTAAAAAATAGTTGGTTATACATAGGTCTTTGGACATTGCTACAAATAAAGGTCTCGTGATAATGTTTACAAAACACATTGCAATACAGAGGCCTAACAGCTATTTAAAGTTAATAAAAACATAGTGGTATATAATGCTCACAAACCACATACACAACCTCCAACAAAAAAACATACCCAATGGCCAGAAACACGCACTCATGTCACTCCCTAACAAAAAACCAGTAGGGATGAACACGTGGTTTGCTAGTCCAATTCTGACACATGCTATTCAAATTTAACATATTGTATGTCAGCATAATGTGATACATATCACTTTAGATATGTAGCACTTGCATCTAGAAAGGATATAATTTATAAATTTATCGAAGTAAAAAGCATCAGATATAGTAAAAAGTACATGTATCATTCATCTAAGGACCACAGTATACCCTTCAATTAATAACATTTCTAACAATTACATTAGCTGGCATTTCTTTGCCATGATTCTAAATAAAATCGAATGTCACTGAGAAGTTTAAAACAAAAATCACTGAATTTAAGGCTCCCTCATTATCATCAGTTGAACTGACTAATTAATGCACCTGCCTGCTTGCAACAATTTAAGATCTTAGATCCATTCTTTCAGTCTCGGGGATCCTGTATTTCTTATTTCTATATCCATTTAACTTTTCTGTTCTCATATATATTACTATATAAATATGCAGTGTGGGGATTATTTACGTTAATATAAGTATAAATTCGGTCTTCTGAAATACAGTTATATTTATAGATAAATAATGCTTTGAGATTTTTATATCTAATTAGCATGTAGCAATAAATTTAAATTAGTTTTTCTCCCTATGAGATTTGCCTGTTTCAATAAATCAGTCCACAATATCTTCCAAGTAGTTTATGACACTACACAGTTTTTAAAATTCTTTGGTGAAAAATCCCAATGCAAAGAAACACACATACAAAAATGTGTTGGTTATGAGAAAATGTCTCATGTATGACCTAAATATTGCATTTTTTAGGTCAAACGACTGGAAAATAAAATGTAATATGGAAAGTATACCTCGACTTGTTTAGAACTAGCAGCCTTAAATTAGTTTGATTGTTAATTTTTTCCCCGGTACAACTGATTCTACAAATCCTACTCCTATTTAAGGTGCAAACTGTTCCAAATGTCCTTTTACACTATTTATGCATAATGTAATCAACAACTGTAAAGTCTGTTTCCTTAAATTTCAAGGACAGCCCACATAACTGCACCTTGGTAAAAAATTTCAGTGAACTCCAAGATTGTCATCAGGTGCTGACTTGCACTTTAAACATCCCATAAACTTGCAAAGAATTACTGTATGTGATTATGAAACTTCCACAAAAAAACAAATGAAGGACATTTGTCAACAGAGGGGAAGGGGAGGAGGGAGAGGAGGGGAAGCTGCCAGAAGGGATAGTCTGCCGAACATTTATTCCAAGAATATTGCACAAGCTTAAGTAGAATGCATACATAATAACAGGCATCTGAAAATTTCATAATTGCTCATTATGCAATTATACCTGAGGCACTTTAAGGAAATACACTGAAGAAATAATACATGGGAAAACTTGGCTTACCACAGAATTTTTTTTAAGGAGAATTAGGAAACTATACACGTGGGTCTTTGCTTCTCTCTCTGCTGGAACCCTGTAATCCTTATTAATCTGCTGTTTGTTCCTGGAAAGTAACTCTGTCAGTAAAAACCAGAGTTCAGCTGGATTAATGCATGTCCCTTACTTGTAGCTGAAGCTATGATTTTGACAGACACAACTCAAAAGTTGCTATCTATTTTTCATTGCCATACACTTTGTCAAACTAATTAAAAAAAAATAATTTAAAACCTGGGAATAATGTTACCACAGGGTGCCAAATTTGCAGTGAAAGCCCCGTAGGCTCCTGTCACGCAAAATTTTGACAAGCCTTGCCAAGTGGTTTCTTCAGGATGCAAACTGCTTGCAAAGTGACTGGGCCCTTTGTGTTGCAGCTGAATGGTGCAGATGGGAAGGTTAGAAAAGGGGTTTTGACAGGAAAGGTTAACCGCTGTTTTCACTCCGTGAAGCGCTACACGCACAAGTAAAACACAACCTCCTGGTACAGGATGATGCTTGGTGTACCCTCAACAGCTCTGCAGCATATTTTCTAACTGTGGAAGAGCACACCCAAAAGTAGTGTCAAAATGTGTTACCAAAACAAAACCAAACCACCCCCGAAAGAAACCAACCAACCAACCAACCCAAAGATATTTACAGTATATTTCAAACCCAAGGTCCAGGAAGAATAGGACAGATGTCTTAAGCTTATCAAATTTCCAAGCTGTATAAAGTTCAGACACTGCTTAAGAAGTTTATATATGAACAGGCCTTCCCAGTGAGAGTAAGATGACTCTCTGCAGATCTAAAACACCAGAAACCAGAGCAGAATACCAAGCAGATACACACAAATATGCACAAGCTATATCCACTCTTGTTTTGTTCTATATGAAAAGCATTTGAAGGCATGCTATGTGATGAAAGCAATTCTCACCTAGAAGCAGTTTGTCAGAAAGCTACAGAAAAGCCTCCAAGAGTGCACTTTTTACATTGTCGAACATCAGTCTTAATATTACTTCTTTCCTGATGGGCTTTAAGATCAACTGTGCTCTGCACACTAGTGGAGATAATGGTTTCACTTTATTCTATTTTGCAATACCTACACAGTGAGCTGTGACATTTTGAGGCAGGTGAAAGTAGATGGGATAAAGGAAAACAGTGGAGATGGCAATTTTCTCATTTACCTTACACATTTTGCAGATCTTTGGTCTCTGGAAAATTTCCAATTTCTTCTGGAAATCTGGGGCTGTGGTTTTTGGATGAGAAAACTGTCAAGTGACAGCTCTGCAAAAGCCCGAGAGAAACTGACTGCTGTGAAAAGAAGGCTATGGGAGTAAAGAATGCAGCTTAAGAGTCAACTGCTCCAATGCAGAGCAATATACCAGCTCAGCCACTGTCCCTCTCATTACCATCTAACAGCTCTTTGGGGTCTCATCTTCAGCACAGACAAGGCAGCACCTTCTTTGCCTTCTGCAGGAGAGTGCAGCTGCAGAGTGAAACCTTCTGAACTCTGTAAGGGCTGAACAGTTGTTTGAAGACTTCCTTCTTCAGGAGCACTCAGCACAAATCTGAATGTCATTTTAGGTGAAGCAAGAACCCCCTTCTCATAGTGTAGCAAGAGAGTAAACCACCCAAAACATTATCAGCTTTTTTTTTATTGCTACCTAATGAGTTACAAAATAGAGTTATAGCTCTACTATCTACTATCCCACTCACGCTGGTTTTAGGTGCTACCATAAACTAAATTCATCCAGTAACATGCTTCAAGGCACTTTTAGGTGCTTACCCGGAAAAAGAAAAATCTCAATACCCAGCCTGGTCAACTACGGTATAAAACATGTGTATCCTTGACTTGCAGTCAGCTGATTTTTGTTTCTGACAAGCTGTGGATGCAACATACACACAACATACATACAGAACAAATCACTGACACATCAACTGCATTGGTGAGCCACTTAAATGGCATGTTCTTCGCAAAAGAACACAAGCATGAGAAAATGAGTTTATGCTGAATAATTTCAGCACCAAGTGAAAGTGGAAATGCCCCACCTCACACACCCTACAGTGATGTTTTGTGTGTACTGGGGCCATCAGAGTAGTACAAACTATGGTTTACTGTGAAAATCTAGAGTATTGACAGAACCTACCAAACACAAATCCTGAAGAAAAGGACTGTTAGGCTATAAATAGAGCAAAAGGAGTAATAAACGTGAAATACAATCCATTGGATTGCTTCTATTTTAAAATATTTTCTTAGCACACTTTTTTCATCTTGTAGAGGAGTATTAACAAAAGGAAGCTCTATTAGAAACCAACCTCAAACTGACCAGTATCTAGCTGTGTCAGCGACTGTTAGTCACACAGCTCCTTCCCAAGTGAGCAGAATATACAAATGTGACTGGCACATATTCCAAAATGAAAATGAAAATTTGTTTTTTAATGGAAGTTCTGCAATACACATTCATTTCTACTAATAACATGCCAGTGCCATTTTAACTCATGCCACTCCAGAACAGATCACAACAGACCCTTTCACAGCACACTTCATAACAGTGAGCAAACACACCTTTTTTTTCCCCATTATTTTTGATCCTAAATGGGTCTACTGAGTTATTTGTAAATACAGTCTCAGAAGGAGTCTGTGATAGTTACCAAAAGTAAACTCCAAGCATAAGGAGAAAAAGTGCAAAAATGGAAAAATAGAGGGGAGAATATTAAAATAAGAATATTTACACCTGTTTTAATCTAAGAAAATGTGGAATCCATTGCTAGGAGCATGGCAATTTCATTCTTTGTGCTAGCAATTAAATTGAGGTTGCACAATATGTAGGAATCAACATTAGTTACAGATGTCACATTTCACTTCATCTAAAGCGTACCTTCTGTTTGCAAGACAAAGTGAACCACTCTCTTCTGTTTTTTGCAAATAGAAGAGAATCAAAAAAAGGAAGTATAATAAGCAAAACAAAAACAGAGTGAATAAAAAGTCCTTGCTTTGGGTTCTCTGATTTTCCTAAACTTTGATGTTAAACTAAACAGTATCACTGGCTTTGCTGCCTTACAGTGAAGTGAGAAACTGAACAGATTGCCTAACCTAACCCCAAGAAACACATGGCACAGCTTTGGTCCCAGATATAAAAGGTGGCATCTGCAATGTTCCCTGTCCTGCAGGCTGAAAGGTAAGGGGAGACAGGACCATCAAGCCCAGTATTAGCTACTGCCAAACACTGAAGTTAAATTTCTGGAGCTAGCAGACAGTCTTGTTTCCCCTCTTCCTGAGGGCAAAACCTTTAGAAAGCACAGTCATTCCTCAAAATGTATTTATCTAAATTATTTATCTAAAAATGCTGCATATGCTACTGCCTCAAACAACATAAAAACTCAATCAATTTCACCAGCCATGACCAAAGTAAAAAATTCCCTCTTCAAATTCAGGCACATAATGCCATAGTTTACAAAGCAGGCAGTACATTAAAAATTACTTCTTGTCCACAAATCTGGACATCATATAATCATTAACATCCTGAAATATGGCTCCCTAGGGCTCCCACATCCACCTGCTCCTGTACATGAACTTTGCATCAAGTCTTATGCATGCAGCAATTTTAGATAGTAGTTCCAAGCACCACAGACAAGTCAAAACACCTTTTAAACAGATTTTACCCAAGTGTCCCAATTTGTTGCAAAAGCCTCAGGTAAAACCTGAGATTTCAAGCAATTAAATTACACTTGGAGCAATGTAGACATAACAAATATAACATTTCTTGCAGAGGTTTTCTAAACCACATTAATGTACTTCCTTTCTTCTCAAATATGTCTTGTTATGCTAAATATCATGTTAATATTAATGAAACAAAAGACTCCTCCAAAAAAAGATAAATGTATCCAAGAAATAAAGCTACACATGAGAACAGTACTTGGTTTCTACAAATGCACCCAAGTATGGCTCTATTACTCACCTCAATTTTATCTGTTTTTGCATCTCCCCAATAAAGCTTGTTTTTTTCAAGATCCAGTGCCAAGCCATTGGGCCAACCAAGGGACGTATTCACCAGAACTCGCCTTTCTGAGCCATCCAAATAAGCACACTCTATCTTTGGACTTTCACCCCAGTCTGTCCAATACATGTAGCTGTAAAAGAAGAGGGGAAACAGTTAACGCACTCAACATACAAGACAAAAACGTGTCAAGATTTGTCTTGCTTTTCAAAGAACTTTCTTTCTCCTTCCCCAACAGCAGCAAACAAGCCAACTCAAACTGTGATCAGTAACAACAATATAAAGTTTGAGCACTAAATAAACTATTGAAAATGTGTGGTGGTCCAATTCTTTCCTAGTAAGGATAACAGTGAAGATGTAGAGAAAATAAAATTCAACCTAACACCCAATGTATAGGTTCATTGAACAACACTCTGTTTAGAAGTCATCTTTTATATGCACAGTATTACAGGGATAAAGCAAAGGAAAAATCAGTTATTTCCACAATATTTGACAAACAGCACACACACCACCCCCCAATTTATAAGTTTTCAGTTTCAGGAGACCATAAACTGGATCTAAAGGCCTACCACAGGGCTATCAATAAACACAAAACTTACCCCATGACAGGATTGAGCACTATGGCCCGAGGTTCATCCAGGTTTTCTGAGATAAGTATCTTTCTTGATGTCCCATTCAACCGGGTCACTTCAATGCGGTCTGTTCCAGTATCAGTCCAGTACAGGTTCCTCGCCACCCAGTCCACAGCAATACCATCTGGATGGTTGATTTCTGTGGTTACCAGAGTTTGTGCTCCAGCACCATCAAGGTAGGCCCGACGAATTGCCCGGACATCATCATCAGTCCAGTAGATGTAGCCTTCCACAGGATCATAGTCTATGGCAATTGCATGTCTGATATTGTCTATCTGCAGAATAATGTCAGTGAAATCCGGTGTGTCCAGGGAAATCCTTCTCAAGTCAGTTCTTCTAGCGAGCAGCAAGACTTCTTCAGCACCTGGGGAGAAAACCATTCACGGTATCACTTCCATTGCTACTGATGTGAAAATTTCAATAGAGCACAGCAGGGTGTGAACTACTACTGTCACTATATAAAGAGATTTCCTTAAATAAAGACATCAAACTTTCATTAAAATATAGACTTGTCTATATTTTAGATGACAGCATCTTTCTCCTGTTCTTCTAATCTAATATGGGTTATAGCAATCTCTATCTAGAATCTAATAAATAAATAAATAAATAAATGAATTGGTGAGTGTAGGTCCAAACATTTCATCATGTTACACAGAATTGCTCAGCCAAGTTCCCCACTAGCTGTATCAGTGCATTAGACAGTTTTCACACACACACCCTGCATAATAAATGAAAAGGGCTTACAGAAGACTCAAGTATTTTGTAAACAAATTACATTAATGATTTGTTCCAGACAGCCCAACAAGAAAGAAGTTACAACCACAACAAGTATTTATCATCTGGCCAAAGTTGATGCAAATCTAATTCTAAGGCAATGGGATTGCTGTTCTTTTCTCTCCTCTATTCTTCCTCCCCGCTGCAAAGTTCCACTGCTTTGGAAATGGTGCCAAACAACAACTTAGAGTAAATTTCAAGGACAAATGGCATCTTCAGTGTTGTCTGACAATGAAGTGGCAGCTTCTTTTATTAGTACAAAAGAAGGACGCACAGTAAACATCCAGTTGCTTAACAAAATTTCCCCATGCTCACCCATGCATGTACAAAAAGAGCAATATGTGTTTTTTTCCTGCTCTGTTATTAAATTGATGCTGTGTAGCTTGAAAACTGACAAGAAGTTTTTATTGTTTGGCAACACTCCAAAACTGGAAACCTGAATAGAAGTACTTTGTTGCATTTCATCCAGACCAGCAAACACCTGTAGAGGGCGGCAACTTCCAGTTCCCACCAACAGCCCAGATTGAATGAAAATGGCTATCATGGGACATATCTTTTGAGCCCCCTAGGAATAACAGAAATTTAAAGCCTCATGAGAATACTCTTCTATAAATATTTCACACCCAGATATGCTTATGGAGTTCTGGAGGCTCAGAAGTTGAATCTATTGCACATGAAAACCAAATTCACATTAACAATGGATGCTGGACTGTGCTATTTGCTTTTGGGTTTGGAAATCAGAGCTTAGTCTCCAAATAATATCTCAGAAGCTCTGAAAAGAAATAGTGCTCAGCCTGCAAGTGTATAATGCAGGAAAGGATCTAGAAGAGCAGTGTTGTAACATCACCCAAACACTTTGAACTACCTCAAGAATCAGCTCCTGAATGAAGTAGTGCTGCTTTTCTCCTTGACATGGGCTGCTTTTTCTCACTCCTCTATCTCCCCCTCTCACATGCAAGCACAGCATGGGTGTGTGTTGCAAACCACAGTAAAGAGCTGATCCAAACAAAAACTAACTCAACAGAAATAAATCCATCAGCCCAAGTTAACAACCAGACCGGCAGAGCTCCACAAACACTTGTGCTGGCACAGGGAGGGACTCCAGCAAGAATGATTCTTCCAATCAGTGTCAGCTGACAAGGTTTGATAACTACAACATCATTTGCACCAACAAACTTTGAGGGAAGGCTTGATGGAGAAAAACAACAACTCAAGGCTCACAAACCCCATGGAGAAAAGGGAGGAGTTAAAGCCCATACATTTGTGGCAGCAAAGTAAGAGAGACATCTACCACCTGTCCACAAAACACATTTTCTAACTTCAAAGGTTGCAAAATAAAAACAGGTTTTCAGGAAGAGTGTTTCTTATGCTTGAAACTTCTGCTCTCTTCTGGACATAGCAAAACTAGTAACCTTTCTATTGAGGGAACAACATGCCTCAGCAATCCATAGAAGGTATTACTAGCAAAAATATTCGTTTTCAAAAGCTTTATGAATGTCCTGGATTTTAGAACCTTTACTAAATAAAAACAATGGGATATCTAAACCACTTTTTGATATTTAAAATGATATTTTAAAATGTTGGTTTAATTCCTGGACAGTGAAAAATCAATTAATCATTTTCTTAAACACCATGGTGGACACAAATCCAATATAAAGCTCCTCCTCTTCTACCATACTTCTTTGCTAGATGCAGATTTCAACAAATCATCTTTGAAAAATTAACTATCTATAATGGCAAACAGCACAAAAAAAAGGTGACACTGTTAACTACTTCATGGTAACTATTTTAGAGTACATCAAATGTGAGACAGTTCCCCCACAGCTATTTTAAAAAGCCATTTGGAAACAAAAGCAGTCCATACTCTGTGATACTGTTCTCACTCTCTCCATCAAGGATTACCCCAGGAACAGTAGTCTCGGGGCTATGATGACATCTCTGGATTAGAAAACAGGTTAAAACCTAGATAATATGGAGAGAATCAACTCTGTGCAGAAAGGGAGGATCTTCAAAATCAGTTGTAGTCAAAACTGATCTCTGCAGTGTTAAAACCAGTGTCTTTATGGAGACTGTGCGACTAGAAAGGGTTTTAGATCTCTTCTGTTTCATTAACGTGTTTGTGTTGACATTTTCTTACAAGTTCCTAGCTGGTATCGATTTCCATGGTGCTAAGTATTACACGTGCTTGTTTTATTCCAACATTACTATTTTTGAAGAACTTACAGTGTCACCAGACACTGGTTTATCCAGAGTGTGTTAGCTTCACAATGGTAGAAATGAAAAGCAATTCATGGCATATTATATCTTAATTACTATTACCTCCATATTACCTCCAACAGTATTATTATCCACCACCAGATAGCCTCTTTACAGGAAAAATTTTCCAAAGGTCCTACCCATTTACTTAAACACACAGAAAACATTTGATTTTCTAATGCAAATTAGAATTACACCCTAACAGTCAAAGGGGGGGGAAAATCACTGTTAGAGAGAGCACCTATAAACCAGGACACAGACCTGCAACTGCAGAGGTCAGAGAGGAAGCTACAGCAGCACAGCAACTACAGCAGAACCAAATACCTCATGTAATGAGGTTTTATATCTAGCTTCTATGTTTCTGAAATATTTCAATTGTGGGAGTCAAAATAAAAACTCCTGTTTAGTCCAACTTAAGTAAAAATTCAGGCCTCAAAACTCAACATGGAAAGGGGGATGTGTCTGGTCATCTAAGTGCTCTACAAATACAGAAGAGTTTTGAATTATATATTTAAAAAGACAGGCCAGGAAGGTGAGGTGGTAGAGTTGCCCTTTATGTAAGACCTGGAATGCACAGAGTTCTGTCTCGGGGAGAATGATGAGCGAGTTGAGACTTTACAGGTTAGGATTAAAGGGCAGACTAGGCAAGGGTGACATTGTTGTGGGTGTTTGTTCCAGAACACCTGATCAGGAGGAGGAGGTGGATGAAGTCTTTTACAGACAGCTGAAAGGAGCCTCAGAGTCACAGGTCCTGGTTCTCATGGGAGACTTCAGCCACCCTAATCTCTGCTGGAGGAACAACACACCCAGGCACACACAGTCCAGGAGGTTCCTGCAGAGATTTAATGACAACTTTTTGATACAGGTGGTGGAGAGATCATTGAGTAGAGGTGGGCTGCTGGACCTTGTACTAATAAGGAAGGACTGTCTGGGGATGTGAATGCTGGGGGCAGCCTTGGCTGCAGTGACAAGATGGTGCAGTACAGGATCTTGCAATGAAGAAGCAAGGCCATGAATAAGGTCCTGATGAAAGCTAACTTTAGCCTCTTTGGGGACCTTCTTGGAAGAATCCCATGGGAACATGTCCTAGAGAAAAGAGGGGTCCAACAGAGCTGGTTAATAGTCAAGAAACAGCACGGCAGCTGTTCAGACACCCACAGCACTCAGGTTCATATCCATCTTAACTTCTAAATTTCTACTATATTTATATGTCTGCAATCAATCTTAATATTGAAGTACAAGTAGTTTGAAGCAGAGGGTCATCAAATACATGCCTAGCAACTGACAACACAGCAACTACCAATATTACATGTATTTCTAGGACTATCAACATTACAAACCTCATTGCATGGGAACAAACAGATAAGAATCAACTGTATATGTTTTGTCTCTTCACACAAGGGATTGCAGCTTCACCTTGGTTCACTGTGAACAAGGTCAGAGACAGAGGATGGAACTGGCAGTCTAAGGCCCAGAGTCTAGAGATGCTAATGAGACAATTGTTTGAAAGACACTCTTAACACCCGCTAAAATTCATAATTAATACCAAAACAGTCTACACTTCCTCACAGCAGCAATAATTAGACTCAGCTTTATCTCAGCTCTGTCATATGTTCACCTGTACATAAGACCACACATTTATTTGCATACCAAGCAGTATTTTGACCAGGAACGGGACAGCTCAAACACCATGGATCAACTACATCATGACTACAACCTTCCTGAAAACAGAAGAAAACAACCTATTTCTGACACATTCAGCTGCTCTGACTTCTTCTGCAGGCAGACACTATTGTAGAAATATTCCCAACCTCAACTCTGTCCCATGGACATACATGGCTAAAAATGAACAGAGAGAAGAAAGCTTCTCTCTGCTGACCAACCAACCAACAAAACCACCACTAATAACAAAATCTTCACTTCAGTTGACAACTGGGACATTTTATTGGTGGTTGAACTGGATGCCTCTTGGTAATTTCTAACATACCTCTAACTGAGACTTAAGGGAAAAAGAAATAATAAGGGAAATGAGCTACCATTTAAAGTTCTGGCTTCTTGGCAACTTCCACTGTAGAGATGTTTAACATTAAGTCAAATATTACACAACAAGACCCTTGACAGACATGCATCCTTGAATGTTAAAAAATGGAAAACGTTACCGCAGTGTATATCACTACGTTACATGACCTGCTTGAAAGCTGGTAAAAGATCATTATAGTGGGTAATTTGATAGGTGCAAAATCCCCCATCTTTTATTACAATGTAGTTTAAAATTACAGTGTTAGTTATAACTATATCTGACTCCATTAACAAATTTCTGCTAGAGAAAAAGAGTTGGCAGCAGGCTCTGAGCACATCACAAAGAGATGAGAACTTTACATTGGTTCTGTTTAAAAACCTGGACAAACACGCTTGTCTGGCTCATTAGTTTTATCTGTATCATGGAGGTATTTTGATTATTAATGTTGGTAGGAATGTTTTCAAGGCTACAGAAGTGTTATGCTGTGACTTGCCTAATGTTATCCTAGATATCCTAGAACCTGCCTAATACATTACAGCTAGTGCTAAAGTGCTATGGTATATATTTAATTAACATCATCTTCAAAATCCTCTCTCACTGCAGTCACTTTTCTAACCACATGATTAAGAGATTCCCAGCAAAATTGCTAAGTGTTACAACATGGCCATATATAACACCACACAATGAACAAAAGCCTTTTTTGGGGGGAGCGGGGAATGCAAGCTATTCCAACATCACAATTGCAGCAACCAAACACTTCAGCAAAAAGCTTATGCAAAGTTTGCTATGCAAATCATAGACCAGAAAACCAGAAGGAACTAAGTCCCTCTAAAGTTTCAATTCAGAAAGCATTTTAAAATACACAAATTAAAATGGTTTTGTTTTTTTCAACTGGTTTAAACTTTGAACTATTTATTTTCTCTACTCTTTTTAATTCAGCACAAGGTTTCTGCAGATCTTCAAAAGAAATTTTCAGTATGTCTAATATCCATAAAAGCTGATGAACTGTTCCAGTTAAGACAGAATCATAGAATGGTTTGCGTTGGAAGGGACCTTAAAGATCATCTACTTCCAACCCCTTTGCCATAGGCAGGAATGCCACCCACTAGATCAGTTTACTCAGGGTCTCCAACCTGGCCTTGAACACTTCCAGGGATGAGGCATCAGAGCAATATCTGAATTTCAAAAAAGAAACAAACTAAAAAAAAAAAAATAGAACAGAAAAAAAAATAATACTGCTCAAGGCACTTATTCTCAATCCCTGAAGACTATATGTTCTATTTGCCACCAATAAATCCTATAGAAACGGGTTAAGAGCCTTTTGTTTCACTTACACGTGATGCTTTCCTCCCATATCCAGTAATCAATATTTTTAATATCTCTGCTAGGATATTGTCTTTGCTTTGCTTTGGTTGGTTTGTGCTCTTGTTATTAAAAATTCATGCTTCAGTGCTGGAAATGGTGACTATATTCTATTTGCAAAATTAACTCCAGTCAGAGCTGACAGAAGCAAAATAGGCCATCTCACCACCTTGACAAGGGCTTTTTTTATTCTTCCATTAGTCCCCTTCACATTTGAAAAGTAACAAGACATCTATAATACAGTAACAAATGTTCCAATTTATTCACCCAACCTAAACACGTAGACTTCAGTGGCTGTCTCTGCTAATCTTTGTCAGAAAATGCCATGCTATTCCTTTCCCATTTGTCTGTCTGTTAATTAGGCTAGAACAACAATCTACTGTGGGACTCATCGCCCAGCTTTATGTACATGCATGTGCATGTATCTGCACGTATAGACTCAGTCTCATCACAAGCAATTTCAGAAATCTCTATATTTGTGGGGAGAAAATCAGATAAACTGTAAAAATGGGAAAGCTTTTAGCTCTTCTCCAAAGAACAAAATGGTAGACACTTTTTTTTAAAGAGTGTGTTAAAAGCACTTTGACTGCTTTAAAGGCAACTCCTTTACAAGCTATTTGAGTACAGCAGTATTTCAGCAGTCCTGATAAACTAAAAAGATTTTCAGAAAAGCATGGGACTTTTTTGGTTGTTGTAATACAGTGAATTACCTGGCAAAGTTTCAGTGTAAGGCAAAAGGGGGAAGAGGGGACCAGAGTATGGGGCTGAGAGAAAACTTCATTATTCTATATGGAGCCTATGAAAATTGGTACCACTGCCATGCTTTTTAATAAGCTTTCCACAACTATGACATCTTGCACAAGGGTTCAGTATTAGCCACTCTTCACACCACAAGAAAAATGATGTAATGAAACCAACTGTGAGAGGTTTAAATCAACAACGCTGTGTAAAATCCCATTCCCGCTCTTCAACTTCCTCAGAAAGCAGTAATATTTAAGGAGTTAAACAAACTTTGGCAATACCTAGAAATAAATCGAAATTCTTTTTCTATATTCTCATTGGATACCTTAACAGAGCCAGTTGCAACACGAACAACACTATGCATCCCAGTTAGGCCTTCGTTTATCTTTCAGTCTGAGAGGAAGACAGCACTGCTTCTCACTGTGTGATAGTGGTGGGCTGCAAAAGGCTGGTGATGTACTCTCTAACTCGACACTGCACATGCAACGCACATCAGGGTTACCAATTTAAACCAAGGACTGTGTGCAGTGGGAGTATGCAACCAACAAAATAGAAACAGGAAAGGTTTCTTTGAAAGAATGTTTTGAGTGGCCACATTCAGACAGGACTTGATTTAATTGAAAGGTAAGTAGGCATAAGGAAAACTAACACTTGTGACAAAGAAAGGAAATACCAGAGCACTTACATAACTCATAAATTACATCATATCTGTCTGCATGTTACAGTGAAAAGGCTATTGTCTACTGTTTCTTCCATTATCTGAGTAGCAGACTTCTAACAGTTACTTTGCCTGAACCAGGAAAAACACCTACAAATCAGAGTTTTGACACATTCATACAGCCACCAAAATGAGATCCCACAAACGGAATATTAGTTAAACTGCACAGCTGATAAGATCATTAGCAGCTGACTAAGGCAAAAAGTAATGTTTCTTCCAGAAAAAGCTGTTGCAACACAGAAATCATAGTTACCCTATTCTAGTTTAGAATGGAGCTTCTGTGAGTTTGTACATGCCCGGTACTATACTTGAGAGCACAAAGCTTTGTAAAGTTACTACTGTCAGAGGATCAGATAGCTAGCTCTTAGGAAGACTTACTCAAAAAAGCATTAGTATAACTGCACTGGTAATAACCAGAATCAAAGATCAGCACAATCATCTGGCTATCACTGTACCAAGTAGAGAATCTGCCCTTATACACAGGTTTCATCCAAAGGCCTCAAAGCACTTGAACAACTAAGTCTTACCCTGCACCGCCACCCAGCCTGAGGTCTGTGTATATATATATATGTATATGTAAAAAGATTTGAAGAAAGAGAAGAGAAAGTTGGAAATGTTAAGTGCTAAATCTGAATATTAGCTTATGGATATCATAGTCTCAGCTTCTACTCTTTATTAACAAAAAAAAAAGAACATTCCTTTGCACAGAATTCTTAGTAACATTGCAAGCCATAGGAAAAAGGACAGGCCAAGAAAAAGTCTGTCAGAAATCCCTACCACCAAAAAAGGGTAGGCTTTGGATTGTGGTTTTTCCTCACAAAGCATGGTTTTTAAGTTTACATGCACCTATTCTCTGCTGGAGATATCCAACTCCACTGACTCAGAGTAAGGAATCACTGACTTTAGAAGTGACATCCATTTCACCACCTACTTTCTCTTAAGCAGAGTTTTGGCAGTAACACTTTCAAATACATACAGACACTGATCAAAAATTCATTACAACTCAACAAGATACATAACATTTAAAAAAAAAAAAAACAACAAAACAACTGAAGAGAAATGCAGCAGTTTTTCTACAATCCCTACAAAAGAAGTCAACTTCTGTTGACTTCTAACTGCAGACATTTCCCACTCACTGAGACCTTGAACATATTAAATTTCTCTGCACTGTCTTCCTTTACACAAAGAGAAATAAATACTTTACACCCCACGAGCCCTCTCTGAGGCTGGTAACTGTAAAATGCTTTGAAATTTAAGCATTATTTATTATGTTCCAAGTATGATGGAGCCACAGAAAATTCAATTCTGAGCTGACACAATCAAGAAAAAACAAAACACCAAAACAAAACGAACAAATACAAACATTTGCAAATTAGGGTTTGCAAATCTAGGGAGTGCTGCAATTTCGCTGTTGCTACATTGAAGCAGTAAAATAGAGCTTGACCACCCAACGTTTGAAGAGGCAGTCAAGCTACAGCAGCTTAACAAGTTATCACTGGGTCTTGGTAACTTTATGTATGTAGCTAGCACATACTGAATGCAAGATAACAAAGTTTACACATAAGCCTTTTCAGTGCAGACCCAGGGTGTGGTTCTTCTGCAGCATAAAACCAGCTTCAATGCAGAGACTCAACAGTGTTGAAATGGGAGAGTGTCCCTTTTTCCTTCATACACACACACACACAAAACCCCCCAAACCCTAACCACAAACAAAATAAACTCTAACTAGACAGCGTTTCAGAGTCCTGGAAAGTAGTCATCAATTTGAAACAGGCACCAACAAAGCTTGAAAAGAAAGTTTCATTCACTAAGCCCTGAAAAACCACTGACAACAGAACTAGATGATGATATGGCAGACCTTCAAGAATGCTCTTCACGCCCTCCAGGTTTCTTCCTTACAGTATGTTTCTAATGGCTTTTATCCAATGGAATTAGAAATAAGGCCATTTCCATATGAGGCAATTTCATTTGCTCGCTACACAACGTACTCCCCATTTAGAAGGATAAAAGTTGCTATGAATAGAAAGTAATGCAATCTTTTGATATAAATCAAATAAAATCAACATAATACATTAAAAAAGGCAAGGGGGAAACAGACTCAAAACAAACAACATCTACACATGAATGAAAGGGGAAAAAACCACTCATGAAATTTTTATGAAATGGAGTAGAAACAGAAGAGGTAGCCTCTAGATTTCCTGGACTCTTCAGGTACCCATTGCTGGACGGTTTTTACTTACAAACTTACAGTTTCAACAATTCAACATAAGCCAAAGAACACCTTTGGAAGTGCAATAGGGAGAGAGGGAGTGAAGAAAGAGTCCTTCACCTTCTAGTAACATCTCCCTATGGTAGTCAGACAACAGGCACAGGACAGAAGACATCTAAGAAGTAAAAGTATCTTGCAATTGAAAGACCATGGTTTTCCACAGCTGCATTTCAATCACAGAGTTAAGCAAGGGGGAGAGACAGGTATCCAGTCAGCTGTCAAGCTTCTAGTAAATAAGGTAAAATACAGTTTTCTTTTTGTTTATTTATCTTGTGACAAACGGATTAGGACATAAGTGCTGCTTCCCAATACAGCCGCAAATCAATGCCAGAATATAATCAGAGTTTATTTACTGATATGGAAGTTTTCTCTTCCAGCACCCCCCAAGTGCTAGAAGACTTCAGACAGTTATTTTAGATTATTCACACAAGACCAGCAGAAGCTTTCTCAGGTACTTGAAAGAGCTGATTCTACAGCAATTATCCTTGATAACAAATGTCTCCCTAACCCTTCTCTTTTGCAAAGAGGCTGTTCATCTCCAATTAGCAGCTGATCTACTTAATCAGAAGGTCTGGATTAGTCCATACTGTTCCTCTTTATAAATCAGGAAAACATGTTTAGCAAAGAGACCTTCTCCCGTGGTTAGTTCGCATGAGATAAATACTTCACAATGAAAGTATTTGTCTGCCTGCTTGTCTTGCTTGGAGGCTTAGTTGTTGTAATAAGGTAATGATTGCTCAGCCAAGGAACCTCAGACAAAACTTTTAAAATGTATAATGTGCACCAAGAAACACACAGGAGATGTGAAGGAAGTGCCTTAACATTTCTTCCTCCAATACTCTTCTATCCCCTGCATAAAAAACCCCAGTATAATTCCTGCAGTATTTGCCAGAGGTCCCAAAACCACTGTTTTCTATTTTGCAATGTGCAGAATGCAAAGGAGAAATAAGACACTGGGAATATTAGCCAACTCTGATCAACTGCCTCAACAACAGGATCAAGGATAGACAGGAGAAGTTAACTCTTCAAACACTGAGGCTAGCACATTTTTCTCCAATTATGAAATTGTGTGTGGGTTTTCTGTTTTTCATTTGGGAAAAGAGAATTTCTCCGTTTATTTTGAGAAACTACAGCTGTCACACCTTCCTGGCAGAAACCCTTCAGCTTCTATCACCACATGATATTGACTCAACAGCCAAAGCTCTCCCATTTTCAGGCAAATAACTGTTGCCTTCAACTGCAGAAATGCACCTCTGGTGTTCAGTTGTTTGGGGTTTTTTTTAAATGTTATGTATCTTGAGGTCAATGTGCCATGTCTCAAATGACCACTTACATTCTGACTTACCAGGGACAAGACTACTGCAAAAAGCAGCTGGCTAATTAAACATCTGGACAGAGATATCTGAAAGGAATCAGATTTTTAGAAAGTACCTGTCACTGGGAGGAGGGGGAGCAGAAAAGGGAAGAAATTCTCCTTGTTACTCCTTTAAAACAACCTCCTACCACTGATTAATTAAAAGAAGGTTCTAAAAATGAGTAACTTTTTTAGTTTGACTCACACTATGCTTAAAGCTAAATATACGGCAACAGCTCTTATGCTGGCTTAAAGGACTGCTCACACTGATGTACAGTATGAGTTTAATTTCCATATCTTATGCAGTGTAAACCCTCTTTTCTGTAAGGGTAGATTTGCAGGTGTAAAGAAGCCACCAAGTTAACTGAGAATTCAGGTACCTGTTTCAATGTCAAACTTGCCAGCTACATCAGCAGGCCATTCACAGGTATCATGGGACACACAAACACTAACAGATCCTGCCCTTAAGCATTTATAGCATACACTAAGTGTATATATATATATATATAAACATTTTTTTAAAACACTCATACCGTAAGTCAATTTAATCCAAGACAATAAAGCTGATCCTCTTTCATTCATGATAATGTAAGAAATTTAAAATATAAAATAACAACTACAAACACTTTAGGGTTACTAAAGGGCTTCAAAAAATATCCAGATAGGATCTTGAATGCATTTCCTGGTCCCAGAGAAACTTACAGGAGCTCTCCTGTGATCTCAGTAGGGTCAAGTTTCCACTGCCATCATGTTTTACACAACTTATCAAATCTTCGCGAGATTATCTCTAGCTTAAGAATAAGAAATTTAAACTTTAAAAGGTCTTTAAAAAATATTATACATGTTTATGTATAAAATATATATAAAACATCTGACAAAAAATAAAACTGAAAGAAGCAAAAGTCACAGAAGAAAAGAGATGTGTTAACAACCAAAATAGTATCATTTAGTCATGTAGGGGACCAATGACACTTGTCACTGTACCAAAGAATTTCCTATAGCTGTATTCAGCTGCAGTGTCTAATACCTCCTGCTTTTCAGAGGGATGCAAATATATCCAAATTTCCTTTATTTCTGCTCTATACTTTCCTCTCTGTCAAATCTGAAAGCAAGTCATTAGCAGGAGTCAATGTAATCTTGGATATTTACCCTTAATATATTAACCAGCTGAATTTTTTTGCACAGCCTTTAGGAAGCAGCCCTGACAGATGCAATCCATTACTGCGCATTGCAAGTACAACATCAGCTCACAAATCTGTCCCCAGCACACAGGCATTTACTTTTTCTGAGTTCAGTAATAATATCATTGTAAGCAGAAGCTAAGGTACCATTACTATATTGTTGGTTTTGCAGCCAAATTATTTGTCTTCAGCTATCGCAGAAGATCATTTACGTTTTTATTGCCCTTCCTGGAGATGGTTTTGCTCAGTCTACTTACAATCATAGAATATCTTGAGTTGGAAGGGACCCATAAGGATTATTGAGTCCAACTCCCCGTTCTTTGCAGAACCACCTAAAACTAAACTACACGACCAAGAACATTGTCCAGATACCCCCCGACTTAGATCTACACTGAGCAATGCATAGCATATTAAAAGAACATACCTCAGTTGGCACTGCCCTTACTTCCTGGCATCACTCTTTTCTGCAAGCTTCAAAATACCAAAAGCATTTCTCTGAAACTGGTAAACTCGGAGGCCATGGACAGAGAAGGGCTATCTCATATAGATGGACATCAGGCTCTTACTGGTGTTAAAGATCAGAGCCTGGATTTAGCACTAGAAGACAGGAGCAATCTAGCTATAATGGAAGACTGCTGATGCAGTTTACCACTAAATGCTTCCCCCCTGCCAAACACTTATTAAAATTGCACCTGATGTCACATTTGTCACCTATTGCTTGCATGGCATGCAAATACACCTATACCTCAATCACCCATATGCCTTCTTACCAAAAGGTGTCTCATATTGCTTTCAACTACAAGAAAGGGAACGGAATCATGACCTTTCTCAGCACAAAAATTGGAAAGACAATAAATCAGGGTAAAATTAAATCTCCAAGAGATTTCAGTGTCACAGAAAGGTTTGGGTTGTTTTGGTGTGGTCTGTTTTTTTTTCTGGAAGCAAGTACAAAAAGATTCCTCTTAATAGAGACTTAAATTTGATTTGAGAGGAATTTAGATACAACAAATGTGTGTAACACTCAGGAATGTTTGATTTATGATAAGTACATCTGCCATACGTTGTATAGGAAACAGAGAAATCACCCAGCACAGAATGAGCAGTTAAAGTAACATCAGGCAATTTCCTTCATATAAGAGAGTAAAATACATCATGCAAAATTAAAAGGAAGACTTTACAGAAATTAATAGCTTCCCCTCTAAACTCCAGAGAAGATGAAGGAAACAGAGCTACTGTTTGCATGACTATTGTTGGTTAATCTAGTGGGCAGCAATACAAAACATCTACCTGCACAAAACAAGCACACATTCCCAAAGAAGAACATATACTTGATGTCAGTTGCAATCTATCTATCTATCTATATATATTTAATATATATCTACTGTAGAGCTAATTAGAACAGAGAGAACACAAGAATGAATCAACACCAAAAGCCAAAACTACAGAATAATGAACTAGTCTTTTAACACAGACCCAACAGTTACGGCTCCAGCGTATCAACAGTTACATGTTTAATAAAAATATAAAAATCCAAAGTTTCAGAGTTTCAATACATACAGATGTAACTCTCAGAAAGGCAAATACTGGCACAGCCTGTCCTCAAATTCATGGGTTTTGTTAATTACATAGGCCCTTTACCATTCAACACCCTTTGTAAAGAGCTACAGAGCTCTCTCGCCTGAACATTACCCACATATGTATTCTTCAGTATTTACGAGAGCTGAAACTGCCTAAGAGCCTCAGGGCTTTTCTGTACAAGAATTCTTTCAGACAGATATATACAGTAACATTATATAGTTACATTTGCACCAGTAAACTCCCCATGTGGACAGAGACTTTGAGAACAGAATGCTTTTTCTTCCTGCAGACAAACCCTCAGTAGTATTTGTGTAATTCACATAAAAGCCTGAAGTCAAAGAAACTCAAGTGCCCAAGTGACTCTGTACTTTTGCACTTTTGCCCAAGCCAACAGGGAACAAAATGAAGAGGTAGTCAACATCCTTGCATCCATAGCTCCCGCTACAACTTTACTACAAAAGGCTCCTGTGGAGAACAGAAAGTCAGTTCTTTGCAACCCAAGAGTTAATTAATAAGATGGAAAAGAGAAGCACATGGATGTTGGCATAAGGCAGACAGGACAACAAAACATGTGGAGCTTGGGAAAGAAATAACCCATAAAACTGAACCAAAAGGCCACATTCTTATGCAAAACCAGATTTCCTGTTCTCGTCCCACTTTTTTGCCCTCTTTGACAGAACACCCTTGGCAGATTGTCTGGCCTGACAATGGAAAGGTGAAAGCACAGTACAAGCAGTTGCTCCTGCTTGTGCAATCCAATAAAATGCCAAAAGCAGGGTGACCTTCATTCCCGCAGCCAGAAACACAAGGTCAATATGAACGTTTAAAAAGGTTGTCCTGAGCATTCAGCAAGGTTTTTATAAAAACTGTGAAAGGGAAACTTTCCAAAGCTGAAGGAGGAAAGAGAAAAGTCTTTCAGCAGCTGCAAGGACTACCTTATAAGCCTTTCAATTGCAGCAGGATGAGCTAATAAAGCCGGCCCTTAAACCCTGGAGGTTCAGTGTTTAAATTGTGATTCAAATTCACAAATGAAAGGCATCTATTTTATGCTTGCTCTAGTACACAGACAAATCAAGTAACATCAGAAAACTATCATAGTATTTGACTAAACTCAAAAATGCACTGGAGACAGGCAGCAGACTAGGCAGAACATTCTCCAAAACCTTGCCTCCCACTGTCCTACCATCATATCACTGTTCATTGCCTGCTTTTGTAAGATGCACTTTTAAAAGAGGCTTCCTGATCAATGACAGAATCAAGCTTTCAAAGTACACCACTAGGCTCATTCAACCTGTGGATATGAAATATGCATCTAGTTTTACTTTCAATTAAAGCATATACTCTAGCTATTACTCTCTAAACAGCTTTCTACTGGTGATACACAAGCCTCTTCTGGGGAACATGGAACAGCCACCTAGAACATTATTTTCTCTAGCTCAGTTATCTCAACAACTCAGCCACCACTTCTGTATCATTGACCTCTACTGGACAATGAATGGGAGGGAGCAGAAGTTTGTCCACTGTCTGAATGGAAAGATGTCCTACACTAACTTACTTCTAATAAAATTCTTTAGCAATGGGTTCCACATACTACTTCATTCCTGTGGAGAACTAAACACAGTCAAAAGTCTCTGATTTCTACAAGAGATTATTACTTCAGTTCATAAAAATCACCATTTTTGGTAGCTTGGTGGGAAGTTTGGATGCAAATGACATTTCAGTGTATCAGGCAGCTCCTCTCAGCTCATTTCTTCAAGGTTCAGCTTTGAAGCACTGAACCCAAAACAAGCCAACACTGTGACTGTAGAAAAGCCAAGCTCTTACCTGCTTTGCATGTTCTGCCATCGTCTTCTAGCTGCACACCAGTGGGACAGGCACAGCTGTAGAAGGGGTCTCTTGGAGACAGCAGGCACAGATGGGAGCAACCACCGTTGTTTTCTTCACAAGGAGTGTGAACTTCAAGAAACCAAAAAGATTTATTTTCATTTTTCTGGAAGCCCTAAAGCCCTCTTTTCTCCATGAGGAAGAAATTATAGATACCAAATAACTGGCACAAGCTTTAGTGCTAAAACACAGAGGAATCACAACACAAACTGTCTGATTTCCCACACCATTCCCCACCTCCCCACCCCCAGCATCCTACTTCTAGGGGTACCTAAACTGAGATGTAAGCAGTTGGTGGGATGATCAGTTCTATGAAAGAAAGGAAAATGTAATAATTTGTACAATTCCTACATTACAGTAGTGTTGCATTTCGGAAATATCTTTTTCTTTTGCAAAGCTTTTACAGCAAGACATATCCCTGAATCATCAAGAAATCCAGAGGAGCAACATAAAAGGAAAAAAAGTGGGGAAGGAGATGTGTACAGGAGAGGGATGGACATAACCAAATGTTCCTATCTCTTCAGATGGGGAAAAATAGCAGCAAGATATGAAACTGTAATCATAAATAATTATGGATAATATTCCCACTTATTAAAAAAAATACTTGTGCAAGATCTCTACAAAATTACAGTTTGAGTAATCATCTGGACTACTTTAACATAAAAGAACAAAATTTACAGCTCATTTGACTTTGGTTACTTCCACTGACAGTCACAGAGGAAAAAAAGGGTGAGGAAGGAATCCAAGTCTGATCTTAATGAAGTCAAAGGCATCTGAGCTATTTTCAGCATATGCTATTTCCCCATGCGCCATACTTTCTTTGTGACTGACTCAGAAATACTATGACCCAAGCCTGGGACATTCTTGGAGCTAAAAGCAATGACAAGAATTCAGCATAGACAAACTCTTATCTGGAGCTGTGAGATAAACCAGGGTGCTGTGCATACCCAGCAACCACAATGAAAACTTGCTTATGTTCCATCACCAAGATAATCTCCAAACTCCTTTTGCTTACTTTCAAGCCTGTTTCCTCACATCCTATAAACTTTATTGGAATAACAAATGTTATCTTTAAGGAAGCAGAATTTACAGTTGGTATAAATAAAGAAGCCAATACAAATGGCAAGAATGTCTTCCCTAGACAAGAGCTGATTCTTCCCAGAGCTACATCGGAGCTACATTTCTACACCATTGCTTTTAAATCCCATTCAAAAAAAAAACCTACACCAACTGCCACAGGGAATCACATGCACATACAAAACACATGCAGCCTTACTTGAATACTCTACATGTGATTTCCTCTGAAGTAGCATAATACAATATCAAGAAAAAACATACATGTTCATCTAAAAGCTCAAAACTAAATCCCTTCCATACTAAAACATTCGCAAACTATTTGCTGCATATTGAAGATTAACACGATCAAGTCTGGACTGCAAAAAATGGACTTATAAGTACAATATGAACATGACATATTTTGTGGTAATTCTACTCATTAAAAAAAAAAAGTCATGGTAAGCACTTTTTTCAGTTGTCTTTAAAATAATGGCATTGAAAAGATGCCAGGTGAATCAGTATCATTCTCATTCAAATTTTCCAAACCAAGAGAAGTCCCTGAAGTACTGCACTGGATTTTGGATTTTGTTAACAAATGGGATGGTGAGTGAGCTTATACCAATTCAGGTTGGAATTTTCAAAGAAAGGTACAGGATTCAAGCATTTACACCTTTAGCAACCAATCCTCTCACAAGTGTGCACAACCTTAAAACTTCACACTAATCACTTTTCTGATTAACATTTTTCCTGACAGGTAAGTAACAGTCATGCAAAAAGTTTCAGGGAAAAGGAAAACATACAGTATGGCTGCCGGTCTGGACTTAGGACCTGGATGTCCATGGGAGAATACAGGGCAGACAATATTTCTCTTCTTTTCTCTCCCGTCCTTTTGTTACAGGCGTGAATGGAGCGCGTTTGCCAGTCCGTCCAATACAAAGTGTCCCCAGACAACGTCAGAGCAAAGGGATGAGTAAGACTACCTTCAACAACTTTTTGCCTATGTGAAAGAAAGAGCAAGGATTAAAAATGGATTGCTTCCACTTGTTACCATGCAGAATGAAAACCTGGCTTTGTAAAACTCATATAGAAGCTGTCGTCTTTTAACAAATTCACTGGACCAAGAGATTCACTTGGCAATAAAAGTGACAACAAACTGAAAAATGTAAAATAAGGCTATATGCTTTCATAGCAATAAAGACACAAACATACTGGATTTCATAGCATCAAAGTATCTGATTCAGTTCTACACTGACAGCTGAAGATCCTTAACTTCAGGAGCTGTGCAAATACCCAAACACAACTGACTTTTCAATGAAACATAAGTCCGAATGCTGCCCCTCCAATTAAAGCATTACAGGACAACTCTGTCCAGAACTTCAGTTGCACTGAGTCCTTTCTTGTAGCAGACAAAGGAAGAAATTACCTAAGAGTCTCATTAAATTACCTCTCTTTAACTTAGCAGCAGAAACAAATATTTTTCAGATTATTTTTCTAATGTAGAGCAAGGGTCACTTATATTTTTTCTAAGGCTAAATATTTATAATTAATACAAATCAGAAACATTTCAAGATGTTTCTTCAATGACATCATTTAGCCACACTTCTGAGAATGCGTATATTTTCACACTGGTTATTAGCTGAACTGAGAGCCAAAAAACACATGATGTTTCTACCCTGTTTTCACAGGATCCCCAAGTTTATACCTATTGCAATAAATTCATATAATTTAGATCCAATAGTTTTGGAGACATGTATTAACTCAGAGAAAAGATACTTGACAATTCCTTAGTCAAAACACTACATAGTCAGTTTTCACAAAAATTATGCATTTTATGTATACAAAAAGGCATGCCCACACCTTTCAAACCATTTGTGCTATGACACAACAAAGCACTAAGTTATTCACCATACAACTTTGAGAAAGCTGAAGTATCAGTGTCATCCTGAAGGAAAGTAACAAACTTATTTTTCTTATACCTATATTCAGATCTGCATTCAATTTTTTTCAGTTGAAGGGATTTTAGGAAAAACAAAAACCAGCTAACATTTGGCAGGGGAAGTATTCTGTTTTATTTTGAGCAGCATAGTTACTTATTTGCCTTTTCCAGGTTGGGGGAGAAATAAAAAAGTACCCCCAAAATTCTTGACATGTATTCAGACACGGACAAGTGCAAAGTAGACTGACTTTGCCTAATAGCAAACAACTATTAGCATATACATGAACAACACAGATAATGCGGAAAAAAGAAAATGAAAATATTAACAATCTTTCTCTTCTAGAGATAAAACTGAAACTCTTCTAAAATTTCTCTTTCAACTTATCACTACTTCTTTCACCATAAAACACAATAGAATAAATATAAACACTAATTTTTCTTTCCACTCTCACCTTTGCTGTTTCTTTTTGACTAATAACAGCAGTGGTTGTATTCTAATATCATAACAGCTGTTTTCCACTATGTATTGCCCTATTTCCATCATTCTTAGATATCAAGTCTCCCCTTCTCCTGTAATTACATCCCTTGAAATAGTTCCAGCCAATGTGCTTGCAAACTGAAGCTTGCTAAGATACAAGACACAGATTGCTCCAGTAAAATTAATCCACTACACAGAACAAAAATTTCCTTTTTATTTGAATCCTGAAGTAATTCTGAATTGATTCTGGGATGAGAAGAGTGGAAGCATTCGAAACACTACAGATTTTTTTATTGACATGTATGAGTGAAACTTATTTTACTCCATTTTTAAGGAACAGAAGCAACTTCCAAAGTTATCATCTAGTCTGAAAAATTACACAAGTTATTATATTCAAAAATGCCTAAAAGTTCACATGCAGTTAGACATAAGGAACTTTCAGAGTGCACCCTGTACAGGAATATCCTGACCTCAAGCATGCATTTACATACTCTAGCAGCTGAGTAAAATATGCAGGAGTGAGCCAATTTTTTTTTATGCAAAATATGTTATTTTTTCCTAAAATATGATCGGATTGATGGTTCAAGAGAAATCTGCTTGAGAGGTGGTGCACATGCACTGATCTATCACAAAGTAATTTGGACAGACTGATGTAATTAGTGTATTCAAAGGCCTGTTCCCTTTTAGGGGGCCTTTCTCTACCTTAAAATGAGCAGAATAGATTTCACTTGCCAATTACAACTTTAGGGTTTACACATACGTCTAAGTAAAGTTTATACAATTTGCATCTATGTCTGATAACCGCAGAAGCAGCCTGGAAACCTTACACTCTGCCACTCACCCCCAGATAAGACAAACACATTCATGTTGTTAAATGAAAATCTTTCTTTTTGTCTATGAACCTGCAGCCAGCCTTTGAGTTACCACTGCCTTCCGTAAAGGCCTTTTCCCTTGCCTATACTTCTGACTGTCAGTCAGTACTTGTCACTTACAATGCCACCATTATCTAACTCTTACATACTGCTCTCAAAGGAACCTCAGTGTTTTATAAAGGACCTTTATAAAGGTCAATATTGCTATTCTTCTTTTATGACTGTGAAAATCAGGCACAGAACGTATCTCAGTAAAAGCAAAAAAAAATTTGAAAAACACCATGCAAATGCAATGGTTTTTTGAGGGAGGCATATTATTTTATTATACAGACCTACATAAAATAGAACTCCTCCAACTTTTTACCAAGGCAAAATGATTTTACTAACACCGACATTTTAAATGTTACGAAATCATGAAAATGAAAATGTCATTTTATACAATCTGAAGACCAAAACCAGACCATAATGTAGAGATTGCTTTGGCAGGACACTTATGGCATATTACACTCACCCTTCAGGACCAACACAACCTTCCCATTGAACACTGCACAGAATTGAAAACGCAATCTCAAATGCATAAGTCTGTCCTGTCTGAAGTGTCACTTCTCTGTGTCTACAAAAGCCAAAACTCGAACAGCACACTTGGACAGGAGCCACCAAACAAAACTTCCACAGTGTGCTTTCCATCAGTCTTTAGAAAAATCTGCTTCCTAATTGCTTGCTATCTGAAGCAACCTGAATTTGGTTAATTAATAGGCATGGCATAAAGGACATCTTTGGATGGGGCTAAGGACAAGTGTGTCTCAATGTGTATTTCCTGCTGGAAAAAAAGACATTAACAATACTGTAAAATCCCAGTCACTAGTTAGATGTTGTATTGCCTAGGATCAAGGATAAGCATCTCCAACTGTTTTCAAGACAAATAAAAAATCCTGCTGTACAAGAAGGCGATGAACAGTCTATAGGGAAATACTGATACAAATAGTCTTACTTTTAAAACCAGTTTTATAGTATGTGAGGCTATTTTTTGCAAGGCTATTAAGAATTGCATTTAAACAGAACATTAAGGTATTGGCATTATTCCGGACTACTGAAAAAAAAAAGTCTCAGTTCAAAATGAATGCATGAAATGAGAAATAACTTATACCACATTATTGATTAAAGGAAACTTACCTAAAGGAACCATCCAGATTTGCCCTATGAATGAAACTCAGTTTTGCATCAGCCCAGTAAAGTTTCTGTTCGTCAAGATCTATCGTGAGTCCATTTGGCCAATAAATATCTGAATCAACAATTATTTTCCGCATGCTGCTGTCCATTCCTGCCCGTTCTATCCTGGGTGTTTCACCCCAGTCAGTCCAATACATGTATCTGAAAAAGACATACACGAATTAAGCCACAATACATGTTGGTTAGCTTTAGGAACAGAAGGGATAGCAACTCCTTGTAAAGCTTGTAAAGGTATATACATAGAGGGGCATACAGACACCAATGTTTGTCCCCAAAACTTTAACAAAATCAAGTTCCACAGGGCATAAAAGAAGTCCTTCACGAGATCATCTCTCACAAGCTTTGTCTCTATATTGTGTTACTGTTCTCTTAAATGTTTGGCAGTACTTGATTATCATAAGCATTTCTAAGTGAGTATTATCCTGGTGTGGCCAGTTATTACAAGTTAATATCCTAAATCTGAAGCAACTAATTACCCATCCAAGAAGGCAATAACCACAGCTTAACTTCCTTTTGCAAGTCTATAGAGAAAAAAGAATAAAATCAAGTGCCCTGAAATTTGTTTCTCCGATAAATAAAACACGAATCCAGGCAGACTTGGAAAGACTGCACTAAATTTTTGGATGTTTTTTCCCCCTTCCATCCATGTTGCAGTTTCTCTGTTACTCCACCTATGAACAATTTAAGTAGCCTGAACAGACATTAACAAAAAGGACCAGATCAAGGTGTGGCAAATCACACAATATCTGCATGAAAAGCTGAGAGTGTGCAGTCAGGAGAGAAATTGTCTTCAGAAGAGGACAGTCAGTTCACAGCTGGTAAACATTACCCAGCATCATAAATCCAGCTTGCAAATTCAACATGTCAGTGGCACAAACACAACACAGCCAACTCCTAGCACAGCTACCTCAGGCCAGTCAGAGAAATATATTGCTTTCCCAATGCCAATACAGCTATTTGGGGCATGGGTCTGTGTCAGGAAGTGTTTGACCTGACTGAGCCCTCAAACAAAATTAGGTGTCTGCGCACTGGACCAAACACTCCCCAGGCTCCCTGTGCTGTATTAGATCAACAGGACTGCCAGATGGGCACCACCTGGGTAAGTGCACCAAGCCAAGTCCTCCTGGCACTGGAGCTCCAGGAAAACGTGGTACAGAGGCATTTATCTATTCAGCCTTGCAAAACGTATGCTTAGCCAGATTTTTCACAACCTGGATTATCCCAGACCCTCAGATCCCTGAAGACAGCACTGGCTATGCAACCACACTAGGAACCAAAAAGAAAGTAAATGAATGTGCATTGTGAAAACATACATCCACACAAAAAGCTTCATGGTTGTTTTTTTAATGAAAGAGAATGCTGCCCACTTTGGGGATGAAATGGGGACTACATCTGTAATTGCTGTCATGTTCCTCAGCAGGATGGTCTTCCCTTCACAACAAAAGATCCCCCTGTAAACTACAGTAGCTCTGTAGCTGCTTTACATGCAGCTGGGGCCATCAGTTCAGGCAAGGAGGAACAGGCAGCTGTACAGTTATTCCTAGGACATGTCCCTCACAACTCAACTAAAATGTTCTGATCTCCGTGTACATAGTACACACTGATTCAGGCGTACCTCCAGTTCCACGGCACTCACAGCACCTACTTAGACCATTCTTAGACCATTCCAACAATACAGATGGACAAACAAATAGAAATTGCTCACTTGGATCACAACACACATACATCTGAGCGTGCAAGGGTAAAACAAGAAGTTTTCTAGTTGAAATAGTAAAGCTCCCATGCAGATGAGTCCTCCGGTTTCTGAGCTCACTTTAGCCTGGCTGAGGCAGAATCGTGTCCCCAGGTAACTTCCCAAAATCTCTCAGCTCCAGCAGTCAGGACAGACTGCTCCTGAAGAAGCAGCAGCAGTAGCTGAGCTGTCCCACTTCACAGGACAACCTACGAATGTAAATTGCCACTCATTTTGGTTTTCCTTACCAAGTCAGGCTGTAATTTGTGGCAACTCAAACTGTGTGGGGAAGCAGCTATTGACAAACAACAGAAGACAGAGAAAAGCAGACATAAAAAAACCTGTCTACGCAACCAACTGGTGAATCAGACCGTGAAACTGATGTGGCCAAATACTCATTTTTGATCAGGTCAAATCAGTCCTCTGATCCAGCTCATCTGCACTAGATTGCACCATTTGCATTCAACTCTATGGGAATAAAGACTGACAAAAGATGGACTGCTAAATTAAGGAAAACCTGGCTATTAAAGGTGGCTTTGTGCCATATCATACGGCTATGACAATCTCACACTTATTCATACATACTTATTGAAATGTATAAATGCAGACTAAAAACGAGCTTAGACCAAAATAAAAAAATCCCATGACAGTTATTTAAAAGTAAAAACAAAGGAGACAAAACTAGCTAAGGCCTATTAAACCTTTAAAGCAGTTGAAATAAAAAGGATGAAAAAAGATCCCCAAAACTATCATTGAGCAAAATTCCTCTCCTCAAGCCTTCCATTAAAATTGCAGCTTGTCCTGAAGCTCAGTGCATTCAGATGAAGAAAAGGAAAAAAAAAAAGTCTGTAAGCCAAAGGATCCTCGTGGCTTTTCTATCATACTAAAGGAGCTCCAGCTCAAGAACCTCCTCCTAAAAAATACCCTGTTGCATAATTTCATAGGTGATGTGTATTTACCTGTGGCCACACAGAGACTGCTGTACAAAAGTAGTACTTTCAAATCCACACACAAATTTGTCACAGGAAAATTATGTCTCTACGTTTCAGCTCATTAAAGAGATACAAAGCTCAACGCCTTTGTCATTCAGAGGTTTAAAACTACACAGTATTAGCAAAGTTACTGCACCACAAAGGAAGGTTAGCAGGATCAATATGCATTTAGATGACATGTAGAACAACCTGAATGCAGGCAGCCTTCTTTCAAAGCACTTTTCTCTCAAGTTGGACATTTTTAAAGCAACATACCCTGTCATCACCTTGCCCAATTGCAGGGTGTCCCTGAAGTAGTGTAAAGCTGATCCTCCTGATGAACTAGAGTATATTGAGTGCAATAATCAAGAACCTAAAGAGGTAACAGTTTCCCTCCCTCTATGTGCTACACAGAATCTCCATGGTCCATCATAGGTAAGAAAGCCAAGCCATGGAATGGCAAATACAATTTTTGTCTCCATTTAACCTCCACCCCTTTTCAAAGAGGCTTCTGTCCTTTCATCAGGCAGCAGGTGCTGAATTGCCATGAATTATAGAAAATTGGCTCAGGCTTGGGGATCTCTTAACAGATCAAGACCCTGAACTGGGAGTTTGGGTATCACTGTAAGAAGAGATCAGATGATCATCTGTTCCTGCAGCAGGAGTGGGCGTCTCTGGTCTACCTAAGGCTATTTAAAACCATGCCACTGCCACATGGAACAGTTCCTTCCATGGTTCCTACCCCTGGTGCTGACATTAGCATCCTACAAGGAAACAAAAAGAAAAAACCCCAAACATTTCAGCTTAGAAAACGATCAGTCTGACCAGTGGTCTCCCAGCAGTGGTGCTAAAACAGAAGGAGCAAATCAAGGCAGCAACCACCCAGCTGAAACTTCCTTGGAGAAAGAGGCAATTCTCATCAAGTTCCCCTAGATAAGTCACTCACCTTGGACTCTACAATTACCTAGGGCAGTTCCCTTCATCCCTCTTCTCCCACTGTAACATCTAGGCTGTTTTGACATTTTTTGGTGAATATAAGGTGCAACACAACACTGGACATCAGACCTCAATAGGCCATAAAATATCATGTTTTAACTGCACGCTTGTGAGGGATTTCCAAGACTCCACAAAGTGTCAAGCTTCCCTTTTTTTGGCCCTCCTCTATTTTGAGTGATCAACCTAGTTCCAACCAAATTAAGAACAGTGTCCCAGCCGAGACACCATACACTGAGAGTCAGCTGAAGACAGAAATTTTTTTGCAGAACTTACAAATCCTAGCGAAAAAAAATCCATGGTTATTATGGCAAGAATGACACAAGCTTAGCTAAAGCAGCACTGCAAACTTAACTGGAACAGTAACAAGAGAAAATTTTGGGGGTGAGGGGGAGCTTTCTTGATGTGATTAGTTACCAAGAGAAAGAGAAAGGCTACCTATCCTTGAAACAACCCACGGATCTGATGAAGAAAATTAGTCTTCTGTCAAAACTACTGAAATCTTCTTGCACTAGCTGGGTTCATCACAGAAAGAGCCATACAGGAAAAACAGCGGAGAAATTAAGGATTTTAGTAATGTCCAGTGGTAACCATTATGTCTTGCATTTTCCAAATGTCCTGTCCCCAGTACACAGGATCAATTCTTACACAAAGAGCAGACAATTTTGATAGGAGCTTTATGGACAGGGGAGAACATGACAAAAAGCTCCAAGTGGTTTCTCAGAGAAAGCAATCAGTCTGCATGCCAGAACAGTTTATATGTGAGGAACTGATTTAATTCAAGCGGATTTAAATTAACCTTAATTCAGGAGCCTGGAGTGGTAACTGGCATATTATTTAGGGGAAAAAAAGAAAGCTTTTTAAAATTTATTTTTTTAAAGAACACTCGGGAGTCCACATCTCTTATTCACCTCAACAAGAAACAAGCACTTTCAAACAGTCTAGACATCATCAATGTTTCTGGGACAGATGATGGTTTAGACTGGGGTTTTGGTTTTTCAAATATAACCTATTTTGCTGGTGTCCAGTACATTACCAATCCCTATCATTTTCATTTCACCATTTTTAAAAAATGGGTATTTAGCCCAGATAATGTTTCAGGAAAATAAGTAGACTATGCAAAGAATCTCAGTCCAGTACTACCTGTGCTATTATGCCTTCCAGTTTCAGAAGCCAGTTGAAAAGATGCACATTGAATAATAATGAAGAGTCTAAGGCAAGTATTTGGGTAGGTTTTTTCTTTGGTTGATTTTGTTGTTGGTGGTGGTGCTTTTAAATGTAAATTACCGATTTTTAAATACCCCTGGGCCAGGGCATACCATAACAATTGTAAGAAGTTAAAAATATCAAACCCAGTTTGTACACATTAGATTGATCACATTTCAGGACTGAGATCTGGCATCTGAAGAGTTTTGTATCCTGACTGGATTGCAACAGGTCAGTAAAACTGTAACAGCACTGAGGCTATAAAAGAGAAAGAAAACATGAATTCCTTAAGAGCAAATGAAAACAAAATTAAAAAAGGCATTGTGGGCAAAATGCACTGCTAAGCAGCTATCATAAATCAATACTCTTAAAACCCCCCAATGAAACAACACTACAGAAGCACTGAACAAAAAGCAGACCCTGGACAAATTCACGGGCTACTATATTCAGTTCTGCAGAGATGTTTAAGTGTCTTGCCACCCTTATTGTTTTTTAATCTTAACTCCAGGGGAAGTTAAAAAGAAGGAGGGGCAGGGGAAAGAAGAGACTAACATGTAATAATAATTTCACAGCAACTGCACCAATTCTGTCGCTAAACTGAATTGCACTTTCCTACACTAAAGGAACCAGTTGGAACAAGGTAGAGCAAAAACCAAAGCTTCATCAAAGAACACACAACCACTAACAGTCCATCCAGTCCATCATCCAGTAGCCAGAAGTACCAGATCAATGGAGTTCATAAAATTCAGTTACTGCTCTACTAGTAAGCACAGTAGCTGCAAGCTTCACTACCAAGCTTTCTAGTCAGAACCTAATTAAACAAATGCTGTTCAACTGCAGTCAACAAGTCACTAGGTTTTGGCATATAAATTACTACATTGAACCAGGGCTTAAATGGTGCTTCAGTCCTTTCACAAGAAAGGGACTGAAAGCCACCTTGCAAAAATAAACAGATTTTGAAGTTGGCAAACTGCACCCCAGTGGGGTTTTTTGTTTGTTTTGGGGTTGGGTTTTTAGAGGTTTTTTTGGAGGGGTTTTTTTCCATTTGGTTTGTTTTGTTTTCTTTCCCCTGCTTATCTCATTTTAAAATTCCAGGTGCAGGAGCAAAACCAGGATGAAAACCGTATTTCCCTTCAGTTTTAAAGCTGCAGGTCATTTCTTATTTCCTGGTGCTTCTCTTGTCCTCATTTTTGCAAAGATTAGAAATCACGGCTGTGCCCTCAAAGAGCAGCTGATCAGTCATCTGAGCTGGAAGGTATCACAGACATAATAAAAAGCAGCACTGCCCAAACACTTTTTCCATCTCCCGAAATGCAGTACAGTTGCCAAACCTTATATAACCTGCTTACACAAAAGAGGCCAGTTGTACAGATGATATAAATCAGTACAAACTTCTCCGATTTCAACAATGTTCTCGAACTTATACAAGCCCATGGCACAAAACAGGAGTTTACAGGAAATTGCTATGAAGTTTAGATTCCTGCACATTTAAAACTAACTTCCACCATCCCACCTTTAAAATTACAAAAACTTCACTGTGAAATTAAATAGCCCCAATGGTTTACAGAAGTGAAAAGAATGGCTATCTTGCATAGCATTAAGCTGCAAATTACTTACTCAAACTACCTTTTCTTTTCTTTTTTTTTTTTTTCAAGCATTGAATTTTGAGACCTGGATGTTCTTGACAAAAAGTATTACATCAAATCCAAAAGCATGCCACAGCAGATAACCTTTACAACTAATCACACTGCATTTAAAGATGTGTACTTAAAGCAAAGCAAACAAACCCCTCAAGAACCAGACTTCTCCACTACAGTTTTCCTACAATGTCTTTTATTCTGATTTATTCTTTTAAAATATATACATTACACATATATAGTACATATATATACTATTTGGCAACTGAGAACAAAGAGGAAAGACATAATTGCCTGTTGACTAATGGATGTTCAAATATTATTGAAGTGCTTACAAGGAAAGAGCACATCTTTCCCTGCTCACCCATATGGGAAGGTGTAAGACACCCTAGTGATTTCTCAAAGTTAGACAAGCACATGTTCAATACAGCTTCAATAGTCAGGTTACATGACAGCATGAAGCTGAAAAAAATCCATGGAGGGAGGGACTCAAGATTTCCAAAACCATTAAGCTGGAGAAGGAGGGCAGCAGTAAGGAGATTATTTGTAAGGATTTCCCAGGGAAAAAAAACCAAGAAGTTGCACATGTTTTTCATGTTATGCACTTTCCCCTCTAAAAGAACGTCCAGCACGTTTGTATGCAAGAACTACAGAAAACAGAAAACCAACTTATCCAGTCAGGTTCTGAATATCTCTAAGGTTGGAGACTCTACAACCTCTCTGGTCACCTGTTCCTGTGATTCATCACTCTCTCAGCAGAGAAGTATTTTTTTTCACTTATGCAGAACTTTCTCTACTTCAGTTTGTCCCTTTTGCCTCTAGTCCTTTCACAGGGTACTACTGAGAAGAGTCTAGCTCCATACCTTTATTCCTTCACATCATGTATTTATACACATTGATGAGATCCCCTGAACCTTCTGTTTTCCAGGGTAAACAATCCCAACTCAACCAGCCCTGCCTTCTGTGGTGGATGATCCAGCCCCTCAAAGACTTTTGTGGCCCTTTATTAGGCTCGCACCAGCATGCTCTTGTTTCTCTTGTGCTGAGGAGCACAGAACTGGACATAGGACTACAAGGATTGTTTCACCACCACTGAGCAGAAGGAGAGGTTGACCTCCCTTAATCTGCTGGCAACGCTCCTTCTAATGAAGCTCAGGATGCTGTTGGCTTTCTTTATAGCAAGGGCATATTGCTGGCTCATATTCAGCTCAGTGACCCCAGGTGCCCTTCTTCTTTCACAAGATGTGATTTAGTTTAGGAAAGGGAAAAATAGTTCAAATCTCACTACATTCAAACTATTTTAAGACACACTGCAGACACTCAAAATTCATGGTATCCTCATATCAAAAAGTGCAGAATGAACTGTTGAACTCTCCATCAGTTTGTGAGCTAGACTTAACTAAGTCTACCTGAAGTTAAACCTAGATTTCGTCCTCTCGCTATAAGGTACATTGAATTAAAACATTTCAGGACAGTCCAAGAAATTACAACTACACATTGTACTGACTTAACAGAAGATGGGGTCCAGCAAACATACTGGACAACAGTAACCCAATCGTGCAAGTCAGATGTTGGCTCTCTTATCCACAGATCTCCGACTTTAAACATTTAGCTCAAGCCAATGCATTTTATGCTTCAGTGTGTTGATGCAGTCTAACTCAATGTTCAGGGAAAAGTACACTCCAGCTATAGACAGGAATTTGTCAAGGCATGCAATCTAGGCACATTCATTTGCATGCTTGTATTTTTAAACACAATAACAAACAAAACCCCATGTAAGTACACCTTCAACAGGTTATGTGGAAAAATTCTTACTTTAGCTTATATTATTGCTTAATTTTACAACAACAAAAAAAATTAGAAACATGCTTTGACTTAAACCAAAGCGACCCATTCATGACAAACAAAATGGTGCCAGTCCAGTCAGACCAACAAGTTGTATATGCCATGATTTTCACCCTGTGCAGCCATAAACTGCACTCATCAAGTCATCTAATCAAAGAGAATCCCAGCTTCCATCATCTCTTTGGTCTCAGAGCCAAACCTACATTCCTGACTTCACCTGAGAAACTACTGCAACACACAATGGCACTTTGACCACTAAAGCCATCCTTCTCTTCCCTTAAGAAATGGTGTAGAAATTAAAAAGGTAAGAATACGATTCCCACACCGCTTAATAAGACTAAATGTATACAGGACAAAAAAGGATCAGTCTCCAAGATTCAGGACATGAGGAATCACAGAACCTGTAGTAAAAGAAGAGTGCTAACAGGGGAGGGAGTTCAACAGGGTTAAGAAGTCTACACATTTCCACCTCATTCCCATGCAATTTGGGAGGCAAGTAAATCACTTTTTTCTGTCATCTCTGAAAAGACAGTTCTGCTCTCAAATGAAACAAAAGGTCTTTGAACAATTTATGGGCTTTAGTCATCTCTATAAGCAGGAAAAGGGAGAAATAAGAAAGAGACCAAGGAAACATTTAAGGCAAGGCTGTCACCATCAAGGACACCTATCTGAAAATTAAAGTAAATAACACTTCCCACAAGAACTTCAAGTTTCTTATGCACGAGACCATTTGCAGCTATTTGGATACACAACATATCAAAAGCTTTCCAACTCCCAGAAATTTCAGCCACACCAAGATACTGGATATGACTCCTAACCAATTTCACAGCTGAGTACTTTTCTTCCATTTTAAGAAAACAAGTGTGCTATTCATACATTCAACATCATTACAGACTTTTAAATAACTAACCAAAAGCTTCAAAATAATTTTCTACTTGCAATTAATTACTAGAGGTACAGGATATAAACTAATCTCTAGCTTTCAAGGCAGCAATAATCATGTTTAGCTCAAAACCAGGGCATCTTATGCATTTGAACCAAGTAGCCATGAGTTAAAGGAAGAAGTTCTAAAAAGCATAGTCTTTACTCGTGCCATGTTTCATGGTTTTTTTCTCTACTATTTGCAACACTCACAAGTTTTTATGCAGTATTCCCCCTCCTCTCAACTATTCCAAAGAAGATCAGATGATACACTGTTTAAAATATTTCATCATTCACACTCAACTGAATCAAAATATTCAAAGCCTTAGTCTACTGCAGCTCACGAAGATCAGGCTTCAGCATACAGAGATCCCAATAAGTTCAACACAGCAAGCCAATATGCTTAACCTTCTGTCTACTGTTGTGTGGGACCAAGGTCCCAGGGAATCATCAGTAAACACCACTGCAGTTTTATTGAAGTGCTGCTATAAACACAGTTGTGAGTTATGTAGGAACAGCTAACAGGTCTGGTTCATGGTTTTGCTGTGACACTGAGGAAACACTGGATTAACAACCAGGTACATCTGAGGCATTTAATTTTAGGTTCTGAACTGAAAGTTTTCTATTTGTGATAGCTGTCCCTTCTATATCCATTTTTTAATATCCCACTTGTCCACTGCTAGTCCACTGGTACTGGCAATGCCTCTGCCCAACAGACCCACACCGTGTCATGAAAGACTTTTAAGAACCAAAATGAGGGAGAAAATGTAGAAAGAGGTTTGCAGCTTTCCTCCAGTAAGTCAAACCAATTTGAAGTTCCTTGCTTTCCCCCTCCACAAACATCATTTCTACAGACACCACTAGAGTTAGGTATGGCAAATTCAACAACCCCAGTGACTATACCAAGTGATAACTGCAGTTACACTCCCACCAAAAAACACTCAAGACAGGATGCCTTTTCTTGAAGCAATTAATTTTTATCTTTCTTTAAAACAATCATTTCATAGATGTCTGATTCACCTCTTGGTGCTTCAGCAAACAAAGGGGGCAGAAATTTTTCAAGCATTATTGTCTGTTGAATAGGCCAAGCTATAGAAAATACAGCCTAAACTTGAACAGTTAGCTTGGTCCAGAAGGTAACACAGCAGCCATCATAGAACTAGTAACAAATTTAAGATTTACATTAACCAAAGTAAATATTTTTAATACATTGTAGGCTTTAATAATGTGAACTAACTACTTCATTAAGCACTTTGTGAAAATCAGATATGAGGATTATGGATATGCTACAGCTTCCCAGAATCAGAACATTTAAAACATAGCAAGCCTTGAGATTCATATATTATAGATTTAATGATCCTTGACAACACACATTCTAGGCTCTTCAGATCTAAGACCTTCCCTACAGGACTGAGAATTAAGTCATTTGTTTTGGCTACTCATTCATGCAATCTTTTGAAAATTTCTTTTCAGGAAACTGAAGTTTGCTTGCCTTGACACATGATAAAAACTTGCTTCTAAAATGCAATCCAGCTTCTTCAGACATTGTTCATGATATTTACGTTCTTTGCACTACATTGTATAGAATTTGAGCTAATTCTTTAGTTGAGCTTGAGCAAAATCTTTACATACAATAAATTCAGTTTTTTTAGAAGTTGCTGTTCTAAAAACACAGAAATACTTATGCAAAGGCTGCAAACTCAATAAACCACCAACACTATCAAATCCCCCATCAGCAGTCTACCTAGCAAGAATGTATATAAATGCTAATGTTCTCCAAAACAATACCAAGAATTTCAGCCTCATGTCCTTCATTACAAAAACTCAGCTTCACGTAACCTACACACCAGAACTGGGATCTGAATGTTCAAAACAAAATGTTAGCAAATTGGCAGAAAAATGTTTCGTGCTTTCCTCCGTCTGCTTAGTTTATCCTTCATTTCAGGGAAGAATAATTGGATTATTGCATGTTCTGCTTCCTTTGATTCCTAGAATGTATAGTGGATCCACCAAGAAAGTTTTAAGGTGTATGGGAAAAAAAAGCTATGTTACATATTAAGCAGCCACCTGTTAATTATGATAATGTATAAGAGCATCAGTAAATCCCGAACAATTAATGATTTTCACTACCTCTGGGAAAAGTAGAGACACACGGATGACCTGCAAGTGTCTCATAGTGTGTCTTAAAGAAGAGACATTTTAGAAATGCTCTCAGAGAAGTGGTCACAGCACCAAGCCTGACAGCAGTTCAAGAAGCATTTGGACAATACTCTCAGGCACATGGTGTGACTCTTGGGGATGGTCCTGTGCATCCACTGCATCCACTTATGAGATGTCAACCCAGCACCGGCATGTCATGCACTCTCTCTGATCTATCTCATCATAAAATACTCAACACTATATTCTCTCTTTAAATATACAACTGAACTCTAAATCTAAAGTGAGTTTTAAGCATTAATTAATTCTGCATAGACTACTTGCTGCCAGGATAACACAGGATTCCTGCTAACTTATTTAAAATACCTTCATACAGCAATTTGCTATGGGAAGAATTCATTTCACCTACAGGCATCTGTAGTGAAGACAGGATTAAAAGGACAAGAACTCCTCTGGAAAAGTCCTCTGGTCCAACAAAGTCACTCCACTTTCCCTTTCACTGATGATGGCTGTACCTTTCCAACAGTTATCCGAGGTATACAGGTAGTTTCCAGCATTTGACATATCAACAAAACTAAGGATTTTGTTTCTTTGGGTACACACAATTTCATTTAGCACTTGTATGCCCTTTACATATTAATCATAAATGTACCCATAACTCCACACATTCATCTGGGAAGTCTTATGCTGGAAACACTACAAAAACAACTGGACAAAGTCCCAGTCTGTAGCATGGCAGTTGATGACATGGCAATTTTAAGTTGCTCTCTGTTGCTTAGTTTCAATTTTTACTTCTTACACACCTGAAGCAGGTAGTTTCTCAAAAAACTGTCTGTCTCCCAGAGCAGGATAAACCACAAAGTACTTTATATTTGTGGCTTATCCCAAGCCCTTGCATTAACTCAGCATCACTTCGCAAAGAGGCCAGACTCAGTGAAAATGTCAGTTGATGCCTGATTTTCTTACAGGCGAGAAACCTACCTACATATACTATATGGGAAGACAAAGTGATCTCTGAGAAAAGTGTCGTGAAAATGGCAGCAAATTAGTGGCAAACCACCTCACTTGTGTAGATCTGTGCACACAAGAGAAGTGCACCTCGCTTCTCTTTCATGGTTATCACAAGGGTCCATCTAGCACAGCAAATCTTCAGTGATCACTGACACAAATGCCAAGCCCAAAGTACTATTTGTGCACAGGGACAGCAAACAGCACATGTGAAATGGTGGGGAGCATTGAAGAGGGAGGGAGGAACCATACAGATACACAAGTATTTTCAAGAGCACTAGAAATTGCACATCCAGCCTGCTTTCTTATTACTTACTAACCTGGTCACCCTATCACATTGGGAATACCCAGTTTCACCTGGACTCTTTTACTTGCTGGCTCAAACATGATTATTCAATATCATCACTTAAAAATATTCTGATTTTGTTTACCAGAGCATAGTTCCTGTTTCAACTCATGCAGATTTACACATTTTACTGTCTTCATTAAATAGGCATCACATATTAAATCAAGTTAACTTACCAGACAAGATAACTGAGAAAATAATAATAATACAAAAAATGCTTGGAAATTTAATTACCTTTCAGAAGTGCAATGGAATAAGTTAGTAATTATACCAGTTGAATATTTGGCTTGGCACCTAAGAACAGTTCTATTTTTCTCCTTGGCTCAGTGTCTGGGCTACCATTACTTGCCACAAAATATTTAAGCTCAAACATACAGAGTTCAGTTACAGAACTTGAGAAAAATACCTTGGGAAAATGTAAAATGAAACAAAAGGCTGTGTTTTTCTTTCTTTTCAGAACTAAAAAGTCAACATAAATCACTACTGTATCCATTTAAGCATTTAAGCCAAATTAATATTTACCCATGAGCAGGATCCAAAGCTATTGCCCTGGGCTGATCAAGGTCTTGCCAGAAGAGGACTTTTCTAGATGTTCCATTGAGATTAGCTACTTCTATCCTATTGGTTTCTGAATCCGTCCAGTAAAGTTTTTTCCCAATCCAATCACACGCCAGGCCATCCGGGGAAACCAGACCAGAAATGATGACATTCTGTACCACATTCCCGGTTTGGTTAATGTAAGTTTGCTTGATGGCTTCTTCACTCACATCTGTCCAGAAAACGATGCCTTGTGAATACTGGAAGTCAACTGCAGCAGCATCCTCTAAACCACTGACCACCACAGTGGACTCCAGCTTCGTGCCTCCAGCATCCACAAGTCGAACGTCCCGCCGGTTGGCAAAAAGCAGAAGGGGAGATGCTACAGAAGAAAAAAACAGAAAAACATGTCAGTATTATTGCCATCTACAGATGTTAAAGCACTGAGTGTATGTGGCAGAGGAGGATTTGTTTTCCCAGATCAGTGGGGCATGGATTACAGAAGTTGTTTCACATAAGTGAAAAATGCACAGTATCTAAAAGCCTCTTCCTTCCATATGTCAGACAAAGGTGTAAAAGTGAGATGGAAGAGCAGGCCCAATTCTTTATCTATAGGACATGAATAGCGTCTTCAACACAGTTGGGAGTTCGAACTGAGACTTCTCAACAATACCTTCTGTCAACCCACAAACCTACATTTAGAACAAATTAAGTCTTCCTGGTCTAAAAGCTTGGTTCAACCAGTTGAATTAGTAACAACACACAGAAAGCAGGTTCTGATGCCTTTTAGTAACAGGCTGAAAGCTAACAGCACTAGACACAACACCCTGAAATGCTCCTACCAAGTGCCCTCCCAGATGGCAAAAATTGTGACAGAGTTTCAGAACTACTGTCTTCTCTACTGCTCCACAATGCAAGAGAAATTCAAGACAAAGTTTGAAGGCGGACAGGGATGTGGGTTGTGGAAGTTTGTAGAGACTGCCAGAGGCAGCCAGAGCAAAAGCACAAATGTTCTCTAACTTCCCCAACCTCCCCCCTGGTTCTTCTAACTCAAGCAGTAGCTGCTGGAGTTCTACACCAGTCAACTGCTGACTCTTAACTTCATACATAACCATTTCACTGCTTCCAATGCACACTCTGCAGAGGTCCAGTTACTTGCCACTCAACTCAAAGAACAACATACAGAATAGAGCAGCATATAGTATATATTCTATGGCTTCAAGCCTGTTATATAAATACCTTTAGTTTCAAACTCATGTTATTGTATGTAATATATGAGAGTTACCTCTTGATATTGTCTTTTAGATTCAATTCCTCCTGCACTTTTAAAAGAAGACAGTTTATACAGGGTCTGAGTTGCAGGTCTGTGATGCTGGCAGCCCTGCCAAATGCTATTCTGGCTCTGGCTACATTCTCACTGGAGAGTGTGTGTGCCACTGCACAGGCAAAAGTGAAGTTTATCTTTGACAAAAGCTTATGTTTTTATGTGCAGGCCAAGGACCTCAGCATCTACAATCCAACTTCAGATGAATTCAAAAACATGTATAAAAATTCAGACTTTTTATTATTATTCTGCATGGCCTTTCTTTTCCCCCCAAGTCAGGAAAGAGATTGTTTTATTTTTCTTTTCAGAGGAACACTATGTTGATGTAATAAGGAAAATTTAAATCAGCTGGTGGTTTTAGTGAGGATCTTGGACAGCAAAGACAACCCTTATCACTGATGTTTCATTGAAAACATAGTATCTTTGTATTCTACAATATCTAACTCAAGAAAATTCATACAGCTTGAGGAGAATTACTTGTTAAGAAATGAAGTTTCAGGATCCCTCATATTTCATTTCCTAACATGCCAAGTCCTTCTCTCGGCCATCCTTAAAAACACCAGGAATAGTATCATGAGACCCTGACAGGTTAGTTATTGAAAACAGACGAAAAAGCATCTTAGAATGCCAAACGCTCGTTTTGTTCTCTGCAACTCATTGGTTCCCCATAACGATGTCTGTTTTAAGTGGCACTGTATCAAACCATTTGAACATTTGGAAAGTCTGATGTTAGCAGGCTCTAAGTCACAAATTCTTTGAGGCAGAGAACTTCTCAAGTTATGCACACTGCCTCACAAAACCAGCCCCATATCCGATCAAAGATCAAAACTGTAAAAAGCAAAAAGTCTACGTAGAAATTTAAAAAAAAAAATGTTCCAAAAATGTGTTTAGAGGAATATGAATAGATGGGTTTTCATCTGGACATTTCCAAGCTGAAGCCATTATTAATGCTACTACAAAGAAAAAGGCAACCTGAAATATCAAGTCCAATCAACAGCAGAGGAACTCAACAGCTTCTTAACTAAAGATCAGACATGAACAATGTCTAATCCAATCAGTATCAACATTATCCCAGCTCCCTTTCCCTTTCAAGGGATTTCTTCCCCACTGATGTACACAGTAGGGCAACAGCATACAGATAACGCATTAACCACCATGTTCTCTGTCACTTCTGTGCTTCAGAGTCGTCCTGATTGAAGTGCAGCTGCATTGTGTTGGCTACGAACACCCAGCAGGGAAATCACACTGCCCTGCTAGCACTTGTGTTAAAATTTTACTGCGCTATACACCCACATAAACTGATTGATTATTGAGAATGGCCAGACTTTATCCCCTTTAAGAACATAAGTATTCAATTTCCTTTGGAAATAAATAAAAAGAGAAGGCAGAACTCTGATTTTTAAAACTATATTCACTTCTCTGCTCCTCCCCACCAGCCTATTTTATTCAGTCCAAATTTTATAAAAAGTGGTTACAAAACTCTTCTAGACCAATACAGGTTGGGAAAACACCCAAACAAACAAAACAAAACAACTAAAAGACAACAACTCCAACAAAAAAAAAAAGTGACCAAAACAACTAACTGCTTCTCAACACTAATTCTTGCCTGGAATGCTGCTGAAGAAACCATGTGTCTCCCACCTTTGAAAATAAAGCAAAAGTCAGAAGAGCAATAAAATGCTCTGATTCCATGGCCTTGCATTTATCACTTAGGTCAGAATGTGATGGCTCATTAGCAGGCAAAGTTAGTCCTGGTAACTCTACAGTTTTGACTAAATACAGCCCCCAAGATTTCCCAAGAAAAGTTCATGGACCTTTTAAAATTTTCAACTTTCCCTGTTAGTAAGCAGTAAATCTGAAAGAGGCAGCCAAGACAGCAAATGCATTTCTGAAAAAATCAATGCATAGCATTTAGTTTCATAGAATTACTAAATGCAACAGAAATTCAAAGGACACATTCGTACTCTATGCAATTACAACCAACAGGATTTTTAAGGCATAAGAATGAGAAAGAAAGCTCAAAAAGCTTCAAAACAAATGGCATTGACTAAAAACTTAGTTGCTGTGCCACTAATAAACCATCCTAGAAATGTAAGATCATCCCACCGATACATGGTGTAAGTTGGTTTATTTTGAATCCTGCATGTATGTAGAATCAAAAGTTCATTCTCAAGAACACAAAGTCCACTCTTCTTTCAAAACATGCTGTATTCTCAATCCTGAACTGGGCCTGATGGTCTAGAGAACACTCTTATCCTTGATGCATTTAATTCTTTACTGCAAAACTCTTGGCAAGGCAAACTGAAAGGCCAGTTAACAGTAGTTTCTGAAGAGAGAGATCACAGAATCACAGAATATATGGAGTTGGAAGAAACCCACAACGACCATTGAGTCCAACTCTTAGCCCTGCACAGAACCATCCCCAAAAGTCACACCAGGTACATGAGAATATCATCCAAACACTTCTTGAACTCTGTCAGGCTTGGTGCTGTGACCACTTCCCTGAGAAGCCTGTTCCAGTGCCCAACCACCCTCTGGGTGAAGAACCTTTCCCTGATATCCAACCTAAACCTCCCCTGACACAGCTTCAGGCCATTCCCTCGGGTCCTGTCCCTGGTCACCACAGAGAAGAGATCAGTGCCTGCCCCTCCTCTTCCCCTCATGAGGAAGTTGTGATGAGGTCTCCCCTCAGCCTCCTTTTCTCCAGGCTGAACAGACTAAGTTGATTGGGGGAGACCCAAAAAAACTAGTAATAACTTTGACTACCATTAACCTTCCAATGAGCTTATTTGTTTCACAACAAGAGGAAATATCCCTTACTTGAGAAGGTATTCCGTGGTTAGAAAGCTAGGAGACTCAAAGGAATGCTCAGTGTTGTGCTCTGTTTTGATCAGCAGTACTCCTGACAACTGCAAATTGTTTGAAAAGGGAAACACCAGTTTCTATTTTGAAAAAATAAAAAAATAAACAGTAAAAGGATGCACACTGAATGTGGAGGACAAACTGTTTATATTCAGTCTATTACTGCCCAATTGAAATGACAACATTTTAATGTAGTCTCAAAAAAAATACATTCTTTTTCAGTAAAACTACAAAATTATAACAGTTCATTTGTCCATAATACGCAATATTTAAAACCTCTGTATACACATGGAGTTCATAATCCTTGGACAAAGCAAAAAAAGAACCTGAAATCTCACAAATTATGAAATAAACTCTAAACAGATAATAGCCTAAACTATAGAAAGTTATAGACTTTCCTCTTGTAGCAATTCTACAATCTTATTTGGATCGTGCAGTACTCAATCAAAACCACTTCATTCTAAAGACATACTACTTCTATTCAAAACCCCACCAATTTTCCAGTGGTTTTCAGCTAACTGGAAAACACACCCTTGACTTGACAATGGAGTGAGCTATCTACACACAGGCTTACTGTGCAACAGTGTGAAAATAGAGCTTCTCATCAGTCTATTAACTGAAGAACAGGAAACACTCCCAATCAGGCTGGGTAGGAATCAAGCAAGGGTTCAATTTCCAGCTTTGCTCTCGATCCCTTTGAATGCTCATGGGCAAATCTTCTGTTCCTTGTCTGTGGTCAGTTACTAAATTTTAATTATTTTACCTGCATCAGGAAAGTTGTCTTGTGCAGACACAATATAAGACTGAAGGATTTGTACACCATAATTTGTACACCATAATTCATTTAGTTGACTGCTATAAACAGAATCAGTTTTAGCACAACTACCATAGTTCTCTTACCATCATCTCTATCACATTCATAAGTGATACAAAAAAGCATTTTTTAATGCACTGAGGCTTAAGACTCCTCTGCACTTCATACATAAAAGCACAGTAATGATCTTTCTTTTTCTCTGCCTTCCATCCATCTCTGTTAAAAACATAAGCTGAGAGAAGTATGGCAAGTCTACTGCCATCTGCCCACCTTTAAGTACCTTCCAAAAGAACAAGCTTTCTGATTGCTTCTGAATTCAGTCATTAACTTTCACTGTTTTAATTGTACCAATCCCACCTAGAGCATTTAAATTTTATTTAGTGCTTCAGGGGTACCCATTAGCCCCAGCAAAGTGACATGGAACAAACAACTAAAAAATGCACTACATGATCTTTGTTATTAGTTTCAGTAATAGTTTTCTAAAAACCAGTTTGACAGGGCTCACCATACATATTAAGACTCAGATGATCACGAATGATAATCAACAGTGCATTTGTCATCAGTTGTTGGTTTGTTGCAAAGCTGCAACAGTTCTAAGACAAGCTGAGAAAGAGTTTTAAAAAGTTATATTTATACACTGCTTCATACTTGTTGACATGCTTACATTTTGTCTCCTTCCCCTTAAAGTCAAAATAGAAAGACATGAGAATACTGAGGCACGTGCATGATTTCTACTCTTGAAAGCACTAGAAGCACAGAACAAACACAAACCCTATGTACAGCACAGGAGAAAAGCCTTACTTAACATTTCTTAAACCAGTTAACTAGGCTAAAGGTCATGGAAAGGTTTAACTGTGCTTTTAAGAAAAGCGATTGAGGATCTTGGGAGCCTGGTACACAACATAAAATGAAGATCTCATTTTAATAAGCATACAAGCAAAAACAGCCATCCAAAATTACAGTATGTGCACCAACTTATATTTTAAATATTACTTCAATTTTTAACAGGACAATTGCAATGGAGACCTCTGTGGTTAAGCCATCTGTACTGCTGGACAGAGAGAACAGCACAATTCTTGCAGCAGTCGATGTCCTAAACCACAAAAACGCTTATTACCGAGGAGCTAAAACCCCCACACACCCCTGCCACAGGCACACAAGATGGTAAAAAATAAACATGTCAAAACTTTTGCAAGCAAGGGTGTACCTTCTTATGGAAATTCTAAGACAGGATATGGAGTAAGCATGCATCAGTTTTCTATACTTAAAAATAGCTGCTATGCAGAAACAAGACCATGTAGGTAGGGTCCTAGCAGCTATAAATTAATTGAAGAAACCAGTTCTGCAGCACAAAATGATCCCTCTTGTCTAGCTCTACTCTTTGGAGCATAAGGAGGCTTAGATCTTGGATGTCATAGAATCACAAAATGGTTTGGGTTGGAAAGTTCCTTAAAGATCATCTAGTTCTAACCCACCTGCCATGGGCAGGGACACTTTTCAATAGGCTGCTCAAAGCCTCATCCATCATGGCCTTGAACACTTCCAGGGATAGGGCATCCAAAACTCCTCTGGGAAACCTGTTCCCAGTCTCACCACCCTGACAGTAAAGAATTTCATCTTAATATTCAATCTAAACCTCAAACTTTTGTTACCCATACTTGTTCAGAACTAAAGAACAAACACTTCACCTCCCTCCTCAGCCTGTTAAGACATCTTGGTTGGTTATAGGAAACACTAACTTGTTTATTGCCTGGTCACACAGCATGTCCGCATTGAACTATTCTGAGACTGAATATAGGAAATTAAGGGCCTCAATGTGGTATGAGTATGCTAGCAAAGTCCACCCTGTTACCCTTTCTTTGCAAAGGTGGTGGGTGGATTGTGAATGAATCCCTTATTGGATTGAGTTTCTATACTGGATCCAGAGATCTGAGTTAGAAATGGATGTTTGTGGGGTGACAGTACTGGGAAGAAAATTGGGAGATGTAGATTCAGTTATAATTCTACCAGATCACCCTGGTCAAATACTGCTCCTCTTTCCATTGATTCTGCAAAACCAAATACTTACATTGTTTTGTCAGTGAGAAAGTTTCATATTTTAATTAAGGATTCTTTAAAGTACAAACTTGTATTTTGTCTAATACCATAGGATACTAGCTTCAATTCCATAACAGTGTTTACCATATTCAACCCACACCTGGAGCTGTCAGCTGACTCATGACAGTTTTCTTTGCGAGAATTAATATGGCACTCTGCTTGTACTCACAAAAATTGGAAAGAGCCTGTCCACTGAGATTTTTGGTATTTTCTGATTTTAGAATAAGCAGAAGTGGCACTGAAGTAGTCTCTTACGTAGCTTTGCCAAAATGGGTAAGTGCAGAGGCAGTGCTTAAAAATAGGGTGGGGGGATGTGACGGGAAAAAAATATACTTGGATATTTCACATTCTGTGATACAGAGCGCACGACAATAATTTTGCTGTTGTTATTCTAAATGCAATAGGTGTGGATTTCCCCTCACCCCCATGGTATGCTCAGTAGAGTTTTAAACCTGCAGAAGAAACTGAAGATTTGTCCTACTTCTGCATAAAGTTGTTTAGAAGAATGCAGACAAAAGGGTGACTTCCTTGAACATCTAAACATGACTTTTGCTGCGAATAACAGATCAGGTCAATCCATGAACAGAAAAAACATCTGCAGTGTCCTGTTTTTAGATTCTGGATGTCAACGGGAGCAAGGTTTTTTTCTGGTTTGGTTGGTTGGTTTTTTTCTTTTTCATTTTGTTTTATTCCTCCTTGGTTTGGCAGACAACTGTCTGGCCAATAATAGTAGATTACACTGCTATGAGGGTTCCAAACTTTTAATGGATAAAACAGTGGTTCTACATAATTTGGAAAATTTAGCTTGCAAATTTTCTCCAGGACTTGAACAAATACAGGCTTGACAAAGGTATGCTTGTTTCTGACCTGAATTGTTTCCAATTTTTAGTTCCAGTTCCAGATGTTACATTAACTCCAAAAGACACAAATCTCAAGAAAGCTGAAAAAAGATATTTTACTTCTATCTCCACTAAACATACAATCTGTACCCCTGAAAATATATTTGCACACTGCAGTAAAAGACTCAGAAATAGCATGTGCTGGATTCAGCTGCTGGTAAACATTATTCATTGGAACAGAAGTGTAGTCAAGTCAGATGTGGAAGACTCGAATGTTGGTTCCACAATTGGTGTGGTTTTCTTCTAGCATTTAAGAATAATCCCAAATAAAACAACCTTGTTAAATGGAACCCGCCACATGATACTGGGCTTTAAAGGGTGTGAACTTGGGAGAAGTTGTTAGTGCCAAGTTGTAGACAGGACTTCTGATTTTTGTGCAAGTCTCATGACTATGTTTCAGTCAAATATTCAAGACTGAGATTTTATGAGCTTGTTAGGAAGGAGTACAAAAAGAAGATGAGGTGAAAAGAAGTATTTAAGATAAAATCTGGAACACTGTGCTTGTATTTATATCACTGATAATATTTAATTTACCTCGTCAAATGCAGCAAATAAACAGAGTAACCTGCTGCAAGCTTTTCAAATCACTGCTTGCTGGAGATGATTCTGCTTTAGCCGAGAACATTGGTCGAACAAAATCAATTCCTTATGGCTCCTTTTGTCTTTTTAAGGTCAATGTTTGTCCTGCAAGTTATCTGGAGCAAAAAGGAAGATTGTATGCTCTATTCATTATTATTATTATTATTATCATCTGTTTTTCAGTGCTGTGGGGGCAAAGACATGGCACTTCTCATAATTTAGCTTTATCCCAAACAGCTATTAAAAAAACACTGGATTTGTTAGAAAAGAAAGCGTGTTCAGGATACTACCATCTTTACTTCCATTTTTTTGTCAGAAGTTGGCTATGGGTCAGAAAAAAAATAATCTGACTTGTTTTATTTTTAAGTTAAAATGATTATAGTATATTGCAAACTGAGTTGAAGAATCAACTCTTCCAAAGTCAGGAGGGAACTGCTAATTAAAGAGGTGTCACAATGTCATTTAATACAGTTGTTTTGATAAACTCATTTAATGTGCCTTTGGTGATCAGTGTAATGGAATAGGATCCTATGCTCTTTGGGGCATGCCTGCACTCTGCTGTTAATGCAAATTAATGCCAGCATTATCTTCAATGGCATTGCTGTTCACACACTTGCAAAGCGCATGGTTAGCTTGAATTGATCTGAGTAATGCAGGTAAGTGAATATTGCTCATTAACTGATTACATTCTTGCTTTACAGGGTAGATCACATTCTATTACCATTTATCTGGCAGCCATCATCTGCAACTGTGACACGTTTATCCCTGAGTCCAAATATTCTTGCTAAGGTCTTCCCAGAGATTGAATTTACTTCAACACTGAGTCCCAAGGACTATTAGTACCAAACTAAGACTTGGTAGTACGTAACTAGTGGACAGAAGAGCTCGAGTGTTTTGCCCACAAAATTATTTTCCCTTTAAACTGGAGATGCATGTGGCTTGCTCATAATTCTGCTGTATTGCAAATTAGAGAAGATTATAAACTGGTAAAAATTGTTTGTTCTGTTAGACCTAAGTACAAATGGTCCCTAATAAAGAGCAATAAAGTACAAATGCTAGCTCAGATGAAGAAACACAAAATAATCATCTCTTATTTGTCCCTTCATAACATGGAATTTAAGGACATTTACACAAAACACAATTGTTAGCTCAAATCCTCCAGAACAGAAGAGTCTCCACATTTGGAGTTGTATTGATAATATTTAAAAAAAAAGCAGGTTGCAACAGTCTTATGTACTTAAATTTATAGACTGGCAGTGTGCATGTGCAAGATGGGAAACATTTTGAAATTCAGCCCTGGAATGCCCCATTTGCTCTTTGGAAAAGGTTTTGAGTGTCAATAATTATTTAAAAATTAAGAAAATCTCAGCACAGATTGAAATTTGGAGCCTTAAAAGAAGTTAAATAGGAGCTGTTTAACATTTCTTGTTCTGTTGTTTTTGCAGACAATTACTGTTCTGTATCACCTCAAGATTATTAACTGGTCACTCTTCTCAGTGTCTGTTGAGTTCTGGTGTTTGCAGAATTGTGTGACATGTATGTGATAGTGTGATACGTAATCAAGGATAAAGATCCCAAAAAAGGAGACTAAAAACAACATTCAAGAAGTGGTGGTCCTCTGCACTGAGGGAAGGCTATAAAACTGCAGAACGAGGAGCAGCTGGAGGGGTTCCCCAAGATCCCAGGGCAACGCAGGGTGCAGTACATACACTCCTGACAAACCCGGTATTCCAGATCAAACCATAAACTCTGCGCAAATTGAACTCCAGCTACGTTGTGTTAGGAGGGATCTTGATTTAAATATGCCCTTCGTATTGGGCTGGGTCAGATGTGTTTTGTTCTGCTGTGTGTTTGAATTGGCTGCCCATTCCTGCCCATCCCCAGCAGCACATTACTCCCCATCCCCCAGTCTCCTACTACATCACAGATGTTTTGGTGTCTTGAAATCTGCCAGTTTGACTGCTCGTACAGTTTCTTTTCTTCAACTGATCCTGTCAAAAGGATCTTGGTTTAAAAAGGCACAGATTTAAAAAAAGCACTAAGGCAATTTCTTTGCCCAGCTCAGCTGCAGACAGAATGTTGTCTAACTGCAGACCTGCAGAGCACCATCTCTGTGCTGCTGTGTCTTGTACACAACAGTGCTCAGGGGAAGGAACTTCAGAGGTGGTTTTGCACTTATGAAAAATAATACAGTGGCACACACAGGTTTGCTTTACTCATATGCTTTAAGTATAAACCTAGCCATGCACAAACTCCCAAACTTAAGATTTTGAAATATTTCCATGTGGAGCTACAACAAATTGTTAGTTACCTTCTATTTTTCAAGTTAGGCTTATTTACCTCTTTACATTTTCATGTGAGTCTCAATAACATCCCACCAGCATAAGAAATTAACTCTCTGCAATGCATACGCAAGAGAAGCTGTCACAATGTTGTCAAATACTCTCATTTTACAGAACCACAAAGTAGGAGTGGTTCTAGAAAAGTATGGTGTACCTCAACTTCAACAGCAAGCTGAAGAATAAAGACAGTTATTCTTTTCTTCCCAGTGCACTCCAAGATTAATTCTTCCTTTTTCTTCTACACGTGGTTTCCCCACCTGTATAAACAGCCAAGCCTAATTATTGTTTTAACCCAACGCATATCTGCCTTTCCCAAACAATAAAGGAAGTAAATGTCTAAAAAAACCTGAAGTCCATCATAAAAGGGGGGCAAAATGAGAATCTCCCTGCAAAGGAACTACATGGGGGAAAAAAACAAACACCACAAACTACACAACATGAACTGTCATCATTCATATTATGGAAAAACCTACAAGTAAGAATTGAGATTCGCACCCTGAAAGACTCAATATGGACACATTGTGAAGGATTGTTACAGCTGAAAAACTTGCTGTCTAGAAATATGAGGCAAAGACTGAAAGGAAGGCCACAGAGGATTGAGGGTCATGCAGTCCATGGCACAGCCAAGACAAGAGCCCAGTGTGCTAAGCAGAACCCTAGTAGAACCATAACTATTGTTTCTTTCCAGACAGAGTAACTTACATCCTTTTCATACCATCAAGCCACCTCACAGTTCTTTTTTTAAAAAAAGGCATAGGTTTTACCATAATGGACAGCTTAGGAATGATCTCAGCCACCCCAAATCTCCCATTCCTTTGGCAGCCTAGACAAGGTGTACTGCAAATAAGAAACTGGACTTCGGATAAACAACACATCTAGGGAAGTGTAACTAAATGCTTTTTTGTCCAAATCCTATGCTTTATTTCTGCAGAAGGAAGTGCACAAGCTATTAGTACACAAGGAAGCAATATCATGGAAGACAGAACAAAGTGCACTTGTTTATACTAAAACAAAACTAACTGAAGCAACATGTGGCCACGAGTGACCTGATCATCCTGTTTTATAGGATATCACCATATCCCCTTTCTCCATCCTTCATTTGCACTATCTGGCTGTGCCTTCATTGCTAAAGAGAAAGATGTAATTATCACATTGAGACAGCTATTTCAATGCTAAAATGCCAGAACAGAATTGGAAACTTTTACATCAAGTAAAAAGTCAGTGTCTTTATTTCACTGCTCCACCTGAGATTTCATCAGCCGCATGGAGTTGCACTGACTCTATCAGGAATTTTACATCAAGATTGCAGTATCAATCTAATAATTACACCTGTTTTAGCAATGAAGACATGACCCAGGACTTTTGCAGCAGGAACTTTTCTCTCTTGGCATCTGGAAAACATCCAGGGCATTTCAGATGAAGGATATTCCAAACAACTATTTGAACCACATGCAGTAGTTGAGAAAAATGAATAAGTACTGCCATCCTTCAGAAGCCAGACTGAGAGTCTGAGGCAGAATACACTTAATACACTCACCACTGTCCCTCATATAACACATTCATAGCTGGACTAAGTATCAGTGCCATGTGTCTGCTCTCTGGAAAAAGCCTTTTAAGCACAGTAAGCTTATTACAACCAGTTTTTACACCTCTTCTATTTCCAGCTGTCGCAGATTGCTTCAGAGTTTAAATGCCCTGGATCCTGCCCTCCCTATTAAACATGTGCATATTTTTTTACTTATTAAAAACAGTGCAAAATACAACTGTTAATACAAAAAGCTATGAGTCTAAAGCCACATTTCCAATGCAGAAATGTGACAAACACAGCATATTCAACATTCCAGACACTTGCACACTGTCAGCAAGTAACAACTGTACTTTAACTTTCTATAACTAAGACCCTGCAGCAGACTGTTAATAAAGACAAAATATATGCAAGAAATGATCACATGCATTTAAGTAACTCCCTCCAGGTATGATTGACAATGATTAAACACAAAAGTAGACATCTACCCTCTTATAACACAACAGAGGATTATGAACCAATCCATTTTAACCCACAGATTTACATGCTAACAAGAAGGGCTGTTTTTCCTATGTACTAAAGATGGAAGACTTGCTTGAAAATATAGTATGCCCCAAATGTAAGCCTTACGTGAATAATTTCAAAAATAAACTGCAGACACCTTATATTTCATTTGTGAAATGCAAGAAAATTGAACATATTGCCTGCATCCACCTAACCTTTGAAGCACTGTCTGAAAGAGAAGGCTGAACAACCAGAATATTGTTAAAAGAGAGGAAAAACCTACCTTCTCTAAAAACTAGATGTAAACTAGACCACAAAAGCACTTGCTTTTTATGAAAAACAGCTTTCTCCTCAAAAACAAGCAAAAAAGCATCTACCAACAAAACAAACGACAACAATAACACCCAAATACACACCAAACAAGCACTAACTTGTTGACAAAAGCCTTCACTTCTAAGCTAATTGTAGGCAGCTCCTGTAACTAAATAATTGCTCAAAACCTTCATGTTCTCCTTAGAGAAAGTACTGCAATATTACAATAAAAGTAGTACAAAGTAGAAATAGTTAAGTCCTTCATCAAGCTCATCCAGTGCAGAAACGAACTAAAAAAGATGCAAATTAAAATGAAAACTTTTCCTTCTTTAAAAAGGCAATTTAAAATCCAGAACTCCCTGCTCATGTCAGTCTTCTGTTAATTACCATGAGCAATATGGGTCAACCTTGATACCAACAGACTTCACCTGGTTGACAGAAAGTAACTCACTTCTGAGGACAATTCAGGGGGTTTTGTCTCTTTTGCTGTGACCAATACCTGCAGTGTAGAGCAGTACTGTGCAATACATGTTATCTCAGCAGGAATGAGATTCAAAACCACCAACTTATTTTAAAAAAGCCACTGAGGGGCCAGTTAGAAGCCATTATCCTCCATCCACTGCTTTGCATCAAGAAGCTCTGAAGTGAGATGTGCTTTATTTCCCCTGTGTTATCAATATGTGAGAAACATCAACTTTCCTAAGTTTAACTTAGGGCATCTAAAACCCCTCAAGAATGTGCTTCGCTGATCATAGCATTAAGTTGTTTCCTTTATAAAACCTTAGAATGCAGAGCATGTAGATAGAGAGATAGATAGACAGATAGATATATAGATAGATAAACATATATCGAGACACGCTTAATGAGGTAATGAGAGTTGACATCAAATGACACCAAACATTTCTAAAGGCTACTTAAGCTGAAACTTTCAAAAACTTCAGCTCATTGTCCAAGGACACTACAACATCAAAGGAGAAAACATCCATTACTCTGGAGAACAGTTAATCCATACAATTAACCCTCTTTCACATCACATCACACTATAAATGCGAACACATGCTCCATTTCTGCATTGCTCAGAAGATTCAAGATGCTATTCTTGTCTCTAATGAGGTGCAGCACAAACAATTAAAGACTAGCAAAAATAACACACTGAGTTTAGATTTTTTTTTATTAAAAAAACAAACAACACAAAGAATCATCACATCACAGGCTGTGCAACATGGAAACATGTGGCATTACCCTTCTTTCAAAGTTTAATATGTTAGAATCATCAAATACTTGATCTTTCAGTATCACAGTTTTACTGAGCTAGAGAAAAATTTATTTAAATCATATTTTATCCTATATCATAGACCAGCTTCTCTCTTTCTCCTCTCTGATACAGGTATTTATTAATAAAATGTTTGATGGAGGGGGGAGAATGGCAAAGGGGAGGCAAGGGGAGGCAAGAGGGAAGTTAAAAAAATAATTGAGCACAGATAAGACATTCCACAATACAAAAGGTAACTAAAGAGGTTACTTTTGGCCCTAGTTTACTACACAGCCACACATTATTGTGCTGTCACTGGGTGGAGTATGAAGCTGGATGCTGCATCAACTAAAACCACTGGACAAAACACTCCATTTGAAACACAGTCCCTTCCTAATCTATGCCAGGTGTTGCAAACAAGCTCCATTTTTTCACGCTTAATGCAACACTATTAGTCAGGAGAAGTTCCCAATAGACTCCAGAATATACAAAATCGGTAAATTCACTGAATGGCATGACACTGTTGCAACTTCATTTGCAGGATCTCTGCCTAAATATTGTATAAAAATCACCAACAAAAAAACCTAAAACAACAACAACAACAACAAAAGAATAACAAACACTTCTCCAGGACTTAAGAAGCAACAAGAGACCCAGTTGTTCAGTTCTGTTTAAGTGTCAAATCAGCCTCTGGGGAAGAGCAAAAAAAATAACTAAAAACTAAACAATGACCTACACATAAACAAAATTCAGGGCTTTTTTTTTGTTAGTGCCAGTTTTACAACTATTTAGAAGAATGTACCTTGAGGTAGCTAATAGACAAGTCGCAGGAATTCTTGTTTTTTTAACATGAACTTGCAGCTGTCAGAACTAGAAAGTTACATGCCATTTCAGACACTGGGAAGAATTTTGAAACCATAACTTCTTTGCCAGTGAATTGCTGAAGCCAGTGCAACAGGTGGAGTTGAAGCTGGGAGATCTGTAGCATCCAGCAAAGAGTCTGATCATACATTTGGCATATGTTCAGCCAAACGTGGGAGAAAGGCATAGAATGCTATCTGCTGTAGACTGATCTATTTGTTAATGTTTTGGGATCATCCCAGCAAAAATTTTCCTCTTGGAATTAAGCAATATTTATGACAGGACTTTGAATAAATTACCATTCCATGTTTCAAAGTCTTTCTGAATAAAGATAAAAAAACACAGTCGCTTCTGGCCACATACACAACAGTGATCTGACAGCTGCCATCATACACATCAGCAACTGCAAAAAAAACACCAAAACACTATTTTTTTTTCTTCCGGTCATCTTGCTCTCCTGGTGAAGGCCAAAGTTTTGAAATTGAACTTGAATAGCTTAAAAGTTAAATTTTCATTAAAAGAAATGTTGCCAAGCACACTAAGCAAACACAACTTACTCAAATACTCACAGTAATCTGTTCCCAGTGTCCTGCTGAAGTTTAAATAAGAAAATAACCCTGTGAAGTCCATTCCCTTTTATAAACAGCCAACATTAGTTCAGACTTTATAATAACAAACTGGTGCTAAAGTTTCTTTTTGCAGTTTTAAGTGTGTGCATATAATGCTTAAAAATCTCCCACTGTGCTTGACTGCTCTACTCTTGCACACAAACATTTTAGTTTAAAAAAAAAAAAACAGTTATCAAAACTCTAGTTCCTTGAGAAAACTGGGAGGTTTTTGTAGAATTTGGTGTACTGCTTCTGCCTCCCAATAAAATGGAAAACAAGTTACACAGGAGAAAGCAATGCATGCAGCTGTATTTCAGAGCACAGCATAGCAGCTGACAAGTCATATTTTTATCCCTGCAACCTCTCCACAATCTTCTGGTGATGCCCAAGCCTCCAGAAGCCATGCAGATGCTTTCCATTAGCACTGGTACATCATCTCTCAATTGCTATGAAGTTTTACTGATCCAATGATGAGTTCCTGTCAACACAGTGCTTTGCAACAGCAGTGACAGTTCTGCAGCAGGGATGAGACACCTGAAGTCATTTTAGTTTCCAACACAGACCAAGGTTATATTTATAAAAATTAAATAAGGAAAAAAAAAAAAAAAGAAAGAACTCCTGCTAGAGTTTCAAACTGAGCATAGGAAAGAATGTGTAAATCAGCTTCCTCCCAGTTAATGATCAAGGATCTAAAAACCTGGAGAATTTACCAGTAATTAAAAAAGAACAGCAGAATTTACTAGTAAAAGAACAAATTCCTACTCCATACAGCACACCAGTTGAGTGCACCTGTCCTGCACAGCAGCCTCCCAAGCAAATCAATACTTTTTCTGTTATCTATTCAAAGTCCTCCTACCTACCCCTGCCTTATTGTCAATCAAGGGCCAAAACCCTGTCTGAAAGACACTCTTGCCACATGACCTGAAATGTCCTCACAGACTCTTGGAACACATCCTCCCTCAGAAATCAGTATTTGTGGACAAAAGGGTCCTAAAAGGCTATCAACAAGCACATGGAGAGGTGTCCTGTTATAAACAACCACGACAATGAAACAGTTTACATCAGGATGTGACCAGCAGATGCTCAGATGCAGTAATGTGTGTAACTCACTCTTAATCCCCACAGTGTGAAATGAGTTCCAGGACCAAGACAGAGAAAGGACTATAATAAAGTATTCCAGAACTAATCTTTGTGGGGAACCATTCCAAAATACAAACACCCCTGGGGAAGTAATTCTGGAATAGCTGTTAGGTTTTGAATTCATATTCTACGTCAAACGAAGCAAGTTTTGTTACCCTAGTACAAGGAAGGTGATGCTAACAGGCTCCAAGTTGAGCAGTGCAATACAACTCCTTTAAAAAGAAAACTTTCTTCTATGTCCCTGCAACACTGACTCTACAAAATCCTAGGAATCAGAAAAGCACAAAAAAAAGGATGCCAGAATCTTTACCTGTATCTACCAAAACCTTTTAAGCATGCATTTTGCATATATAAGAGCACCATTGTCAAGAAGCAAGAATTGCTTGGAGGACTGAGTCAGCTGTATCAAAAACTTACAGTACTCCACATCCTCCCTCATTGCACACAGACTTCCTCAGGAAAAAAAAAAAACTTAAAAAAACAGGCGAAAGGCCAATGCTTACAAAGATCCCATAGCCATTGTTCAGAGAAAACAAGTCACTTGCATCATTCCCCACATGCAATAAGCTCTGGGCTGGCTGTATTCTGCCTCTGAGGACCAGCGCCAGATGTGCTCTATCTCCAGATGCCAGGAGTTCCACCACCTGGGGATCAGCAACCAGAGTTATTTTCCATGAACTCTAATTCCTGTCGCAGGATGGAGAAGGGCTAAATGTGTCATGGTGGTAATACCAAGGTAAATGAATTCTAGATAACTTAAATCTTTTGCAGGTAACAATGAAGACCTTAATTTGGACCATGCAAGTTGAGAGTTAATATCAACAGAGGTCACAAGGGTAAAGTACTTCTATCTGCTCATCTTCTCTCCATTGTGCACTAGGCTGAGTACAAACAGCATTCCTCAAAAACTCACTAAGTTGCACCTTCTCCAGTTTTACCAATTCTGTCATGAGCAGACAACGTTAGTGGAGCCACACGCTAAAGGGACAGCAAGCAGCCTTTCCAAACTGCCAGAAATAGGAGGGTGTTTTGGGGTTGGGTTTTTTTGTTTTGGTTTGTTTAAGGTTTGGTTTTCTGCCTTTCATTCAATGATGCTGCCTCATCATCCTACTTAGGTAAGTAACCCAACAAGTTTCCAAGAGCTCTCTTGACCACCGTTTTTAATTACCCACCTACAGACATTTCAGCCTTCAGCAATCTTGGTTATTCAGACAGTTGGCGGCGGGGGGGGGACAGGACGGGACGACATAATACAAAGTAAGCAGGTAAAAGCTTTAAAAACAGTACACAAGATCCCTGCCTAGAATAGCTTTCAAGAGAAGAAGAAATACTATCAATACAAGAGAGCAATACAGCATGCAGAAATTCTAAAATAATGATTGCAAAACGTACAGAAAGTGGTTATGCAAGATCAAATATTTAGGTGCACAAAACTGATTTTGATTAATAAAATGCATGTTGCCCTGCCTTCTCAGGAATACTTTACCTACTATCCTGTTAGTTTGTGGCTTCATTTCTCTCTAATGAAACATCAGTCATTGAGAGAGTAATACGATGGAGTCAAACAAAGCAGGTTTACTCCTAGATGATTATTTTAAAAGCCTACGTACAGGGAAAGATCACTCTGAGGTGCTTCTTGTGTAAAACACTCCAAGATACATTCAGAGAGACCATTTATGTATCAGTGTCACCTTTTCTCAGATGAAATGCAGGGAGTTCACAGACTTTAAAGTATATTTCAGTAACAACACCAAAACCAAATCTGGGTATACTGAATTCCAGTCTCATACCTAGTGACTGTGAAACCTTTCTCCTTAAAGTAAAGTATTGACATCTAACATCAGGAGTTAAAGTGTACATAAAAAGCATGGTTGTGGTTTTGGGGTTGTTGTTTGTTTTTTTTTCAGAACAGGAGGTTATTCAATAACACAACCATTAGAATGAAAGGGAAAAAAACAGAGCAGGAGAAACTGGTTAACCAAGTGTGTAAGCATGTAAGAACACAGATACATATTGTATACATGCTCACACATATACATACATGGAAAACTTCCCCACCACCACCCCATCCCCTCCAAAATCTTAGAGCCTTCCACATGTACATACTTCACTATAAACTAGCCAGGACCTTGTAAGAAATTAGTACTGCCTAGGTCAGCACTTCTCTGAACTAGAAGAAAATCTGCCTCTGCTCCAGGAAACTGAGTGGTCTGGTAGCTACACACAAACTACAGAGCTCACTTCAGTTGTCTGCAGCTCTTACAGAATACCTGCAGATAATTGGTTTTTTGCTGCAAATATCATCCAATGCTTGCTTACATTTTTGCTGGTGTGTGTGCATTTCTCCAAATTTCAGCATTACAGAATCACAGAATATGTGGAGTTGGAAGGAATCCACATGGATCATAGAGTCTAAATCACAGTCCTGCACAGGACTCTCCAAGAGTCACACCAAGTACATGAGAATATCATCCAAACACTTCTTAAACTCTGTCAGGCTTGGTGCTATGACCACTTCCCTGAGGAGCCTGTTCCAGTGCCCAACCACCCTCTGGGTGAAGAACCTTTTCCTAATATCCAACCTAAACCTCCCCTGACACAACTTCAGGCCATTCCCTCAGGTCCTGTCCCTGGTCACCACAGAGAAGAGATCAGTGCCTGCCCCTCCTCTTCCCCTCTCAAGGAAGTTGTAGACTGCGATGAGGTCTCCCCTTAGACTCCCCTTCTCCAGGCTAAACAGACCAAGTGACCTCAGTTGCTCCTCACACATCTTCCCCTCAAGGCCCTTCACCATCTTCGTTGCCCTCCTTTGGACACTCCCTAATAGCTTAATATCTTTCTTATACTGTGGTGCCCAAAACTGCACACAATATTCAAAGTGAGGCTGCACCAGTGCAGAGCAGAGTGAACTATTCCCTCCCTCGACCAGCTGGCGATGCTTTGCCTGATGCCCCCCAGGACAAGGTTGGCTCTCCTGGCTGCCAGGGCACTGCTGACTCTATTCAACTTGCCATCAACCAGGACCCCCAGGTCCCTTCCCATTAGTTACAATGTTCACAGAAACTGGGTTTTGAGCTTCCTTAAGACTTCAGTTACTCAATTCAAAAAGCCTCCAGGAATATTCTCTTGACTCTTTAAAGCATACATGGTTCCTTCTAGCAGTTGCCATACCTGACGTGCAATTGAAAAATGCACCTTTTTAAGGGCATCATAGAAAATCTTCCCCTCCTGCACACAGATTCCAAAGTCACAGCTGACAATGAGTGTCAGGGGCTTTTGTGGCTTAGTATGGAATGGCTATTGAAGGTAGATCAAATGAGATGCAAATCCAAGTTCATACAGGTTTTAGGGACAAGGAAAGACTGCCAACAATTCAATTCCAATTTATTGAAGCTTCACTATAATTTTGCCTGCATTAGCCACACCCTACCTACCAACTCTCACTGTGCAGCTTGCTTAAGTAAGTCCAGATGTGTAACTCTTTCTATCACTGAACACCTGCAAACTTGAGATTTAGAATGACTATGTAATAGTCAACTTTATCCAGACATAAAAAACATACTGCTAAAACCCAGACAGACAAAAATTTCCCCTAACTATTTCTTTTGCTCAGCTATTGAAGATGGAGACAATGTATAGATTTTTTTTTAATCATGCACAGCTGTGTAGACCTAAGTGGAAAATGCTACCCATGAGCATTTTCATCCTCTTAGCTCTCACATGGGAACATGAATAACTCAGCAGTTTAATTTGCTTTCATATGTTTTGGGAAAGACACATCCAGGTAAGATTTCTGAGGCTAAAACATTTTCCCTCTGGAAAAAAAACATTGATGTTTAAACACATCGTACTTCAAGCTGCCGAATCTCAAGCAGGGGGAAATAATCAGAGAAAAACTTAAAGATAAAAACTATTTGTATCATTTATACCATATTTTGGGTCAAAATTCATTCCTACACGGCAGGCAACTCTATTCTGAGCTTTTTCTTGTTCTAGAACCAGAAAATTTTCAATGACTGAAATGAAAGCAAAATGTGACAGAGAAAATAGGAAACTTGATGGCCACGAGTAACCTTACTTCAATGGGACAGAATTTATAAGTGACACTTTATTTGAAATAAGTAGTTACACAAAGCCTCCAAAGCTCTTTGAACAATCTGCACGATGTATGTAGTGACCGATATAAATCTAACACTGGGTAATTTATGATTCAGTGGCCAAAAGCGACATCTTCTATATAAAAAAGGATTAGGATTTTGTTTTTTTAAATTCTGCTGCTTTGGGAAGTTCAAGAAACAGCTTACTGGCTTTTGTATTAAGCTACAAGTGCTAAGAATGAACACTAAGCATGTTATATAGACATCCCCTGTAGTTACACAACAGAGAATAAATCTCATAACCTTTCATTCCTTCTCTTCCTTGAATTATTCACTGTCATCAGCAGAGACAACTTCTTATCCTAGAGGCGAACTCTTGCTTTTTCTCTTCCTCTATAATGAAATATAAAACAGATAAAAAGATAGCTCTGTTTCAGAATATATTTTCCTGGCATCATCAAGACACTAAGTGACTGAACTTGTCTTGCATTGGTGTGGCAATGTTTTTGTAATCAGGGGGGCTACAGAGGTGGTTTCTCTGAGAAGCTGCTGGAATCTTCCCCTATGTTCTATAGAGCCAATACCAACAGTGGCCAAGGCCAAGCCCATCAATGACGGTGGTAGTGTCCCAGGGATAACATATTAAAGAAGGGAAAAAAAGTTATTGTGTAGAAGCAAATTGTGCCCAGAGAAGAGAGCAGTGAGAATCTGTGAGAGAAATAGCCATGCAGACACCAAGGACAGTGCAGGAAGGAGGGGGTGGAGTTGCTCCAGGCACTCAAGCAGAGATTTCCCTGCAGCCTGTTGAGGACACCACACCAGAGCAGGAGGATGCCCAAAGGAGGTTTTGACCCCGTGGGAAGTCCATGCCAGAGCAGGCTCCTGGCAGGACCTGTAGACCCATGGAGAGAGAAGTCTACACTGGAGTAGGTCTGCTGGCAGGATTTGTGAGCCCATAGGAGACCCACACTGGAGCCATTCTTGAAGATCTACAGCCTGTGGGAAGGACTCACACTGGAGAAGGTCATGGAGCAATGGGAGAGACATCACATTGGAGCAGAAGAGTGTGAGGAGTCCTCCCTTTGAGGAGGAAGGAGCAGCAGAGACAATGTGTGATGAACTGACTGAGCCCCCTTTCCATGTCCCCCTGTGCCACTTGAGGGGAGAAGGGAGAGAACTGGGAACAAAGTTAAGCCCAGGAGAAAAGGAGGGGTTAGGGAAATGTATTTTTAAGATTTTTACTTCTCATGATCCTACTCCGATTTGACTGGCAATAAATTCAACTAATTTCCCCAAGTTTGTTTTGCCTGTGACAGCAATTGGTGAGTGATCTCTGCCTGTGCTTATCTCGATCCACAAGCTTTTTGTTATATTTTCTCTCCCCTGTCCAGTTGAGAAAGGGAATGACAGAGCAGCTTTGGTGAGCACCTGGCAAGCAGCCAGGGTCAAACAACCACAGAACTAAAAACAGTATTTTGAAGACAGATACACGGCAGCAACATTTCCTAAGTTACTCCAAATGCCATGGCTTTGTGATTGTCTTTCTAAAGCAAGCATTCTTTGCCCCAAAAATGTTACTTTTGTATCTGTACAAATACTTGTAGAAACTGTCCCTTACTAATTATTTGGAAGTAATCCATGAACAATAAACATAACAGTAAAGACCTATGGCCTTTCACCTTGCCTCAAATATCAAGTATGTTCCACTCTTAAAACAAAAACTAGAGAAATCAGGTTAGAAGACTTCTAAAATTCAACACACTGAGATTTCAACCCTTGATAGCTTCTTCAGACAAAGTCTGATTACACAGGAATATGCCACAGCCTACGAAGCATCCTAGAAATGATGGGCTGATGGAAAACGACATGACAGAGTGCCTAAGCACCTCACAGGGTGCAAGGCAGAGGAAAACCTCATAACAATAAAGTAGCTGGCAGAATATTCACTCAACATCACAAAAAAATACCCCTCAGTCTTACCTGTAAAGACAGATGTAAAAAGTATGTTATTTAGGAAGTCTAAGAAACAAGAAGAAAAAATCCACACTACAAAGAAGTAAAGCTTCAGGTGGCATAAGCCAGAAAGCTCCTGGAGATGTGTCATGGTGAGAAACCTGCAAAACACTTACCTATACCATGCACAACCCAGCTGTTTACTTCAGGAGCACATACTAAACAAAAACAAGGTACTTCTGATCACTGCCGTCATAGAGAGTTCACTAAAAAAGCAAGGCCAAAACCAAGTATTTAAGAGTTATCTAGAGAAAAGAGAATGGCAGAAGCATATCATAAAGTGCAGCTGCAGGTGAGGACATCCTACATGCTGACTAGCTCAAAGCAGTACCTCTCGGGAAATCATTTTGTTTTGGTTGATCCACAATATACATTGTCACTTAGGCATTCTGTGGTGTTTTAATTCATATAAAGACAAGTACAACAAGCAGGCATGGGGATGTATCTCCCTCTCAATTTATAAAAGTATAAAAGGAAGCAACTTCACCTTTTGGATAACCATACTCTATAGAAAAACCACACCCATTTAATTACATTTCTAGTCTTCTACAGATTTTTCTTCCCTGTCTTAAGGTCAGCTAGAAGAGTTTCATTTTGGAAGAACAGAAAATAATGTGTTCATGCAAAATAAATGAAAATAGTACAAGGACTGGACAAAGCATCCATGACACTGAAATCCATGAAACTGCAATTTCTGCAGAAGGCATGTAAGTTCTTGACAAGGATTTAATTACATTACTGCTGGTAATCTGTGCCTAATTCAAAACCTAGAATATATGGCTTAAGCCATAAGTACATACAACAGTCCATAAAAGTTCTCAAATGACCTATCAATAACCTGTAGATTACAGCAGCACTGTACACTTTCATCATGTCTTCTCAGATCATCCACTCTTTTTCCTTTTGATTTAGTCAAAACCAGCACTGAACAGCAAAAAAGAAAAAGAACATCTGTAAAATCACATTATAGTAACACTATTTGATTCCCAAACCCAAAAGCTAAATAGTTCACTAAGCAGGTTCACTCAATCCACTGCTACTCCTCATCTGCCCAGAGGTTCAGAAACACAAAGCAGACAACACTTGCTCACACTCTGGCTTTCTTTTACTCTTAAACACCATAAAAAGAAGAGGTCAAGCTTCTGTCTTTACTGACTGCCCCCTCCTACCTTCAATCTAATTCTTGCAGGCTGAGGATCAAAATTCCCCCAGGACTAATTTATCATCTTTACAATAGTGTAAAACGCCACTTCCAAAAACCAGTATTAATAAATGTTGAATGAATCACATTCAATGCAACAACACGGTGAAATAAAGTAAATATACAGTCAAGGTAACCTAAAGAAAGGGCAACAGAGAACCTCTGGAATCACCATCGCAAAATGCTGCCAAATTCTGAATCAAATGAAGAGATGTCAAGGTAAGTAACTCAATCATTCATCTCCCTCTCAGACAAAACTCAAGCCAACAGGAGTCCTGTAAGAAGGACAGAACCACCAAATTAAGAGCACTACACTTTCACAGAACATCAGACATCCTTTAACAAAAATCCATGAGAAAAAAATTAAAATCAAAACCTTTGTGTAACCAAATAAAAATCAGAAATATAATTTCCATCTTTCTACTTTTCATAGTAGAGGGAAGAGTTACAGCCTAACACACTTGCAACTTCATTTCTCCAGATGCATCATCTTTTACCATAGCTCAGGAACAGTACACTTGATTCAATGACCAATTTTCTGGTTACCGTCTATAGTCTCAACTGGAAGACGAGAGTTCAAAAATTCTGCCTGCCACAAAGACAACTTTTGTTACTGTTTAAAGTAAGTGAGCTTTAACTGTGGAAGCTCGATTTTCTTATGTATGAAAGATAAATAACACATGCTATCCTAGCAGAATATTCAGAATTAGCTAAAATTCGCACAGCACTTCAGAAAGCCAAAGTGCCAAGAATTATTCAACAACTATTATATTATTAAGCAGGAACATTTTTAAATACATATGCCAACATTTAAGCTTTTCAGACCATTGACAGTCACACCAGGAACTTACTACTGCATCTGCTGTCAGTGGTGTTTATTGCAGTAGCAATAAACCTTCGTACTGTGAAATGAAGACAATTCTGTAGCTGATTCACAGTCAAGAAATTCCTTCTCCCAGTAGGTTGTTCTATTAAGTTAATCTAACACACCACACATACAAATTATTTATTGGTTTAAAAGAAGTTTCAATTGCTTTAACCCTTTTATCATCCAGAGCAAACACACCAATTTAAATCGAGCCTGTGTCAATCTACTAGCATCCTTGCAAAAGTCACCCATGCATTTAACATCAATACAAAATGACACCTTACAACTGCCTGTGCTGGCAGGCAAAGTGTGAGTCAAGCAAGAATAAAGGAAAGAACAATTAAATTAAAAATCTTGTTTATTAAATGGACCGTTAACACTCTTACCAGCCCACCACCCATTCCTTACACTCTTTGGAGCTTCTCAGTAGAACTGTGTGGCTTAACAGATATTTTCAATCTTTAGTAAACAGAAACCACAAAGATGAGACACTGGTGAGTTCCACATTCTGATTTTTTTCAAGAGAAGAAACCAAAAGAATTATTGGCCTGTAAACTCTTAAGCAACAACTGTACTGAACAATACTCTGTGGGACATAGTTCCCATTTTCTTTCCTCCTCTCACCACAACTGTTTCATCACACAAAATCTCAAGAATTGCTAAAAAGATCTTTTGACTCTATCATGATTTTTTCCATAGCCTAACTCAACAGGGGAAGGACTCTCCAGAGGTGCTTTTTCCAGTTCAGAAGCCCCAGCTGTGAGCTGCCAGGAGATGGCAGATCTTTGCCTTCTTCAGAAAGTTCCAAGTGTCCAAACAGCACATGGGTTTCACTAGCCAGCATCCCTAGCCAATATCTTAATTATGTGCTCCTGCCCTATGTGAACTTGCAGTTGTTGGACATGTCCAACATGTTGGAAAGCAGAATAGTGGAAAAGAAAATAATCTACATGCCTCAAAATCTCTAAATAAAATGCTCTTCTCCGTTGTGCACAGTAGAGCTGCATCGCTGCTGGCCTGTGCCACAAACTGGGGGGATACTTATTCTATTCCTGAGGCTTGGGTTGGTACCTATTTAAGTTCTTCACAAATGCCTTGAGCAGAAAATAACATCTATTTCCTTAAAGTGCTCTCAGTGTTGCGCTTTTTTTCAGTCATATAAACTCCCAAGAGAAATCCCAAACCTACAGATGCAAAACATTTTGAATGTTTAATAGTTTGGGTTAAACACATAAGGAAAGAAATAAGCGAATTTCTTAGAAAGAAGCTACTATACATAGCTTTATTTCTCTTAATTCTAACAAGGAATTTAAACATAGTTATTGTTCTCAGTCTCAAGACATCACGCTGCTTTCATACAATACAGTACGTTCACAAGAAATATCGATTTAACAGGACACTACACTCATCACTATAGCTGTTTCTGAGCACCATCAATAGTGAAATTTATTTCTGCTTTGACAAAAAGAGGAACAACTGCTTTTAACTGTGCACTACTGGCTAATTTTTAACTAGAAGCAAAGTTACAGTAGACACTTTTATAATAAGTCACATGAGTCTATACTCTAGGAGACGTTTTGTAACCTTTATTTGTTGTTATGCTGCCAAACCTTACCCAAACACTAAAGGATAACAAGTTCCCAGAAACAATCTCTGTGTTTGCTAAAAAGTTACCTTGGGTTGCATTATTCAAGAAACATGCAGGACTGAGAAAATTTACAGGTGGAACAAAGTCCATGGTCTATTTTACTAACAACTATATTATACACAACTAAAACATAAATTCTTAAGTTAAAGCAGCAAGAGGCAATGGTGGAATTTATACTGGGATATCAATGAAATACATTCACGTTATTCTAAAGTACTGACTTTGTATGTCATGCTAATCTATGTACTTCAGACACATCAACAGTATGAGTGATTTTATAGCATCTCTGGATGCTTGAAAGTTAATTTAAATTTTAAATAATTTAATTTAAAATGAAATAATAACAAATGAATTCCCACACTATACCTAAAAGACAGTTAAAGTCATTTAACTTTGAAGAGAGAAGATTCAATGCTTTGAAAGTATCAACTTAAACTTCAGAGTCAGTCTGAACTTTCAGTATTTCCTATTAATTCAAGAGGATTTATGACTATGATTTGTGACAGACCCTCACATCATGCTAGTAGTAGTTACTAGGAAAAGAGCCCCCTAAATCAATGACAGACTGAAACGGCACTGAAATGCAGCTGAGGACTCCTACACAGCACATTTACCTGTCATAAAACTAGTAAGTGATCTTTACTGCTACATTCTACATTTAAAAATAGTGATATGTTTCACTAGCTTTAGGTCATCTCAGGAAAAACAGTATAGATTAAAAGTCATTTTAGGGTTGTGCTCAAATGCATTTTTTATTTCATGCTGCATCCCTAGTTTCAAGCATTTGTAACCATCCTGTTACACTTCTCTGTTTACCTTTCTGTATCTTGTGTTTCTTGATATCAGGCAAATAGTAGCTCCATTAAAGAAAACTAAGATATGATCTCATGATTTCAGGAAACATCCTAGTGCATGACAAGTTACAGCTAATAAAGCATTTGTGAGTTTAAGTAAAAGTAATTCTTGCTTAAGATTCTTCTGAAACAAGAACTATCTCAACATTGAGGTTTTAAGAGTCCCACATAAAATACCTTCTCTGCAATATTAAGCATCCAGAACTTACAATATTTTCAGACAAAAGCATAAAATACTTTGCATAGGCAAGAGATTCCAGCCTTCAAGGAAGCACCAATTGCAATGACCATTTTGCCTTACTACAGTGAAATGAGAGTCAAGTATAACCCATATCTGTAACAGGTTTATCATTATTTCAAGCCACAAAAATAAAACCACTCCTGACACCACCACATACAGAGCAGAACTTAGCTCTACAGCAAAATTATTTCACAGCCAAAGTATTCAAGATCTATTATAACATGTGAAACTTCAGAGAAGCTTTAATACTGCAGAAGCTCCATCAAATACCTAATGTGCAGAGATGTATTTACATATTTGTAAGATAAGCACATCAAAATACTTTTAATAGGTAAAAGTCAGGCATGTCCTTACAGAATGGGGCTTCTCAGAAATGGAACTAAAACCATGGAGAGCCTCTCACAGTACATTCACACTCCTTCTAAAAGGACAGATGAGCTGTCCTTAAAAGTACTGTCCAGATCAACTCGACAAAAGAATCACATACTTTCCTACTAAGTAGGCAGAACAAAGGCAATGTCATTAAGATTTATAACCAAGATTCTTTAGCTAATTATTAGAAATGGTACATTTGTAGAAGAGTTCTTCCATGCATGTTAAGGAATTAAGGATTATTCATGATGAACGTACACTATATTAAAAGAATCAGTGTTTCTAAAAGGAGGTGAATGAAAACCAAACTCCAAGTTACAACTTATTCCTTAGTTTTATCATGAACTTATTTTCCTAAGTTATCCCTTTTTTAAAATATCTCTTTCTATTAGAGTCTGTTAAGTAAATTTAAGGAAATCCTTAAAGAACACTATCAGCCTTCATTTAAGACTCCCAGAAGTTGATTTTTTCCCCCTAAAGCTACACTAGCTTCATTCAGTCAAGCAGGGATGTGAACACCTTTACACAAATGTAAGCGTTCAGAAAGGCACAAGCTGCACTTCAGGCTTTCTGAAACATTTTTAAAAGACTGTGGTAATGTGCATGGAGAAGGTGCATCTTAAGATATGAAGGGTATCTTTTTCATATAATCCTGACAGAATAAGCAATACAATAATACACACCCACATATAGCTCCAACTAAAAATACAGAATGATGATGCCAGCAGAAAATGGTCGGTTCTCTTGCTCTAAATGACAGTTCTAATAATTACAGGAGGTTTGAAAAGGTGGGTGGCCTAATAAAAAGAGGCCCTGAGGTGATGTTCTGACAGCCTTGGCCACACTGCCGAGTTTTCTAAACTACCTAGGAAATCGCAACAACTAGGTTTCAGCTTGCTGAAGCACCGGGGTGATGTATTCAGGCAGACCAGATGCAGCAGCAAAAAACCAGAAGTCTTACACATGCAGCTCGAACCCCCCGTCCTGGGAGAGACAAAGTTGGACCGGAACAGCACGCAGGAAAAACAGAGGAGAACGGACCCAGGTCCGCTCCCCACGGATGCTGCAGGCAGAGCACCGCCTCCGTTTATTTGTGATTTAAAAGGATTAGCACACTCACTTAAAGACGGTATTGCAAGGGAAAGCAAAGGGCAGGCTCCGTGCCCGGGACGGGGCGCGGGCTGCCGATGGGCCCAGCACTCGGCCGGCCCAGGGCAGGGGCTCCAGCTCGGGCAGCGCCGGCGGGGCTGGACCCGGGCCGGGCACCCGCACCCGGGCCGGGCTGGACCCGGACCCCCGCCCACCGCCTCCAGCCGGGCCGGCCGGTTCCTCCCGCTGCAGCGCCACCCCCCGTCGCCCGCCTAAAGCCTTAGAACGGAGCTGGGGTGGGAGGGGGGACACGCAGGACACACACACCAAACTTGCCTTCCCCCCACCCCCTCCCCAGCCCTGCCAAGAGTTTGACCGACACCCGACACCGACCCCTCCAAACTCCAGAGAAATCCTTGCCCGGGACCGCGGAAGGACGGGAGTGGGGGCGGGGGGGGGCTGGGGGCGACTTTTGTCTCTCTTTTTGCAACTGTACGCGTCTACCTGAGCCATCCCTGGGGGAGACCGCTCCCCCCCCCAGCAGGGTATGTCCCGAGGGAAGGGGAAGGAGAGGCCTCCTCTTCCTGCGCCCCCTTTTTGAAGAAAAGAGGGGCGAGGCGGAACAGTTTGGGGGTGGAGGGGTAAACGACGCACCCAGCCTCCCGACCTCCTCCCGCCCCGTCTCGTCCATGTGCGCGTCCTCTCCGCCCGCGGGAGCCTGGCCCCGCTCCCGCCCCTCCCGGCGGAGCGCGGGGGAAAGTTTGCCCAAGTCCGACAACAAAAGGGACAGCGGCGCTCGCCTCCCCGTCGGCCCGGGCCCCGCGACGCCCCGGCGAGCTTACCCCCGGCCGGGCCCGGCTCGCAGCGCAGCACCGAGGCGGCCAGGAGCCGCAGCAGCAGCAGCAGCGGGAGCGGCGGGGCCGCCGCCTCCATGTTGTGCCGCCGCAGCAGCCGCCGGAGCCCTCGGAGCTGCTCAAGCAGGATCCATGCTCGGGGCGCTGCGCTCGGCGAGGAGGGAGGCGGGGAAGGGGGGAGGCGCTGGAGCCGATCCTCCTCCTCCTCCTCCTCCCGCCGCAGCCAGGGAGGGGGCTGGGATGGAGGATCCCAGCTCGCACCGCATCCCGGGAGCAGGCGGGGGCGCACCGTTCCGGCGTGTCCCGCGCGTGGTTGCACCTGGCCGCACGGGAAGGAGGTGGGATTTCAGGGGGTTCTTCTTTACTTTTTTTTTTTTTTTTAAATCTCGTTCCTTCTGGAGCAATTACTCCAAAACCAGCGGGGGAGTTTGGAGTAGAGAGCTCGTTGCGTGTTTCTCTGGTGGATTTAGAAGTTAAGAGCGGGGACGTTCCCCCCTTTTTCTGTCTCCAGGAAAAAGGGTGGTTGTTTTCTTCCCAAATGGAAGTTCGCTTTTGCCTTTCTCCTTCCACCAAAACAAATGCTTTATAAAGTCACTCCTATGCGAAACATTAGTTTTCAAAGAAAAGTGCGTTCAACAACAATCTTTTGTTCCCTTCTCCATCCCACTCCCTCCGGTAAACATGCCACCTGTTCCTATAAACACATTACACTACGAAAGAGGGAGAAGCTCTGCCCTGTGACATGAGGTCTGAGTAGTGCTGAGGGCAGGTACGCAGGGCTGAACAGCACCCAGGTCACGCTTAAACATCCTGCATCTTTCCCAGGCCAGATGCTGCCCCTGCCTCCATCGCAGGGAAATAAACAAACAAACAAACAGGGTAAGTCAAGAATTTTCATTTGAGTCTCCATTTCCCCTTGTCCTGGCACGAATTTTACAATAAGAAAAAAAGATGCTAGATGGCCTTCTATAGTGATGGAATCCACAGGGGTCTGCCTGGCATCCCCTTAAACCGTTTTTTTAGGTCTCAGAGCAGGAGCTGTAAGTCACAAGCAACTACTTAACAAATGGATGTTATATTTAATACTTTCATTTCAGAGGTGAATGAATTTCAGAGTTCCCAGTTGCCATATACTAATTTATCTGCCTTGCTGTAGCTGCTACAGCAGCAGCTGAGATTTTTTTCTTAGTGCCTCATGGATCCCTGCCCAACTCAAATACCAGGATGAAATATTCAAGAATTGGTTTAGGTCCTGTTGGTTACTCCATTGCAGGTGTCCCCTGCAAGGGGAAAAGGTCTAGTGTTTTGTTTTGGTTTGTTTTTTAAAGTCAGAGGTATTCAACTTGGAAAAGAAAGCAGTTTAAAAAATCAAGGAGTTACAAAAGGCTTATAGTGCTGACCTTAAGGATGACCTGCAAAGGGAAAAAAAAGTTTTCTTCTGTATCTTGCTGCTGCTTTAACGTATAAAGAGCATGTATTTTAAGGAGGGCTCATTTTAGGTGGCATTTAAAACCTAGAAAAATCTCAACTGTCTTCAAGATGGGAAAAGCAGATGTTGGTCTTTTGTCATAGGTCTGTACTGAACTGGAGCCCAAATCTAGGCTGCTGTAAATCATTAATAGCAAAACTTTGTGTGAAAAACCAACTGAATAAGTGCTTTGGTTTGGAACTGCTTAAAAAAACTGCCCAACACCAGACAAATAACTGGAAAAAAATATTTCTTTGTTGAAGACAGTGAATGGATTTTTTTGATGGGTCCAACCTCCTGCATCCTAGAAATTACTGAGTAGTCCTAGCATCACAGTAACTGGTATTAATTAAAGTCAGAGGCAGAGAAAGGGCACATGAAACAGTTGCACTTGCAGCAGGCCGTGGGGACTGTGGTTGTATATCCCATCCTAAACCCCATCAGCTCGGACTCGTACCCAAAACTGGTTTGTGTGCCTGTATGGAGATCAGGGCTGTCCTGTGATGGCCTCAGTGGCACCAACTGAATTGCCACCTGGGCAATTGGGTTCCCTGCCCTTCCTCCCCTTTGCCCTAACAGGATCAGGGATCAGTTGCTGAGATGACTTCTGTGTATTTCCAGTGCCAGTGCCAAGCCATGTGGGGTGGGTGAGTCTGCCCATAAGGCTGCAGTGGGGGAGCAGCAGCTTCTCTTTTGGCCAGAAGCTGCTCCCAGCACTTGGTATCTTGGGTCCCAACGTGCTGTACTAGGATGCAATATGGCTGACGCTATCCCTGCTCCATCCAAGGTTTGTTTGCTTATCTGCCTATCTGACCCTGTCAAACTGCATGGGCAATTTAGGATTGGCAGCATTTTATACCAAAAGGGAGAGATTGCAATGTGAGCAATTAGCAGATTGGGTAATAGACTGACTCATATCTAAAAAGGAGAAGAGAGCTCAGGCCATGGAGGCAGGCAACTAGGGAAGAGTGTCTTAGCAGAATACATCTTTAGGGCTTTGACCATAACACCTCTGCTAAAAAAAAATAAAATATTAAAGACCTTCATCTAAAGTAACAAGACTGGTAGCAGCCAGGAACACAGTATTTCTCCAGAAGATGCCCTTTTAAACTCAATGAATATGTTGCAGGGGAATTTGGAGGAAATTAGAGTTGTGCAACTCTGAAGTCTTATACATGTGCTGAGAAAGCTGCCTTCCACCTGTTTTCCAGCCCTGCAAAAAATTCCTCCAGCAAAACTAGGCGAAGCAAAGTTATGATATTCCTGAAATGTCTGATGTATATATTTCTGCATGAAAGTAAAAAAGCAGTTTAAAACAAAACAAATGAAAAACGAAAACAAAACCCAAAGCAAGCAAACAAACAGAAAACCCCACTTCATCAGGATACCAAAAGCATGATTCTATCCTTCCTCTTACTGAAGAAAGAGGGATCTCTTTACATACTGTTGTATCTCACAGTACCCAAGTAAAACCGCAAAAATAAAGCCAATACAGCAATTCATCTAATATTTCTTGTGTAATCTTGGGCAAGTCACAGTCTAGCATTTCCTCATTTTCTCCTAAAATAAAAGAAGCAGAGGGAGTAATTTTCCTAACTTTCATCATTTCTGTGTATAGTGTGATGGAAACTGCAGCAAATTTGGAGCCTTACTGTGGGAAGCAGGAAAGGGGGAAATCCAAATTGGGAGCCTAGCCCTCCCCTGCCAACGAGTAAGCAGGTCAGTTCTTGCATTCTGCCGTTGCCATCCCTGATGCAGAAAGGAGGGACTTGTAAAGATATAGCAGGGAAAACAAAGATCCTGGCTGTATCTGAGCACCTAGAGATGTCCTCCAGGATAATGTAACCATCCCACAAGAGCTGGGAAACTTGGTTTAACTGAAATGTTTTCTGCATGTTTACTCCTCCTGGACTTCTCTTTCCTACCCCAGTTTACGGTATCCTTCTCTTTCAGCTGCCAGAGCTGCCTGAGCTCCTGTAGAGCTAACATTTAATGACAACTGCAGAAGCCCCTAAAGTGAATATACTGTTTTACAACTGACACCCATGTTTATTTCATGATCAATATCAGTACCAAGACACACATCTTTATTTCTCTGGGACAGCACAGTTTAGTCAAGATGAAGTCACTACATCTGGATAGGCTGAGGCTCTCTGGTGTTTTGCAAAGGAGAGGTAAAGTAAACAGTGAGAAACAAAGACACCATGAAAACATTTTCCTTCTCTACTGCTAAGGCCATATTACAAAATAATTTTTCTTTACCCATGTCTCAGCTACATTTCTTCACCCTTATTCTGCCAGCTTTCAGCTAGAAAGCAGTCTCAGTTTACTTATATGTAAGGACTCCTATTCTTTATCACCTCATACCACAAGAGAAAATGTTTACAGGTAACCTAGAATGAGTCAGAAATTACAGAAGAAAGTATTTGGATACAGGTTCCTTCATTTCCTAAAAAAATAGACACACTAAGAAAAACATATATACACACCAGCCATAGTTAAGATTACCCCTCCTGGGGAGAAATCTGAAGTAGTCTAGGTAAGGGATGGGCTTGGTCAAGGACTCACCAGGACAAGCTTGAGAAAACCTGAGTTTAGTCTCCAGTTCCACCCATCACATACTCTACAGAAACCGCTTGGTTTCTCCTCCAGCATCAGGTGCTCACATTTGTCCTGTTCAGGGTGTTTTTTCACTCTTCCTTCTTCTGCCTTGCCCATTCAGAACATCCTTCTCAGCACAAGCTAGCCCCAATAGTGGCCTGAGGCTGCATAGGGCTTTTAGGTGTTGCTTTGAAAAGGGTGATTTCCTAGGTACCAAATAATACTTAATGTTTAAAACTAAATCACTGTACTGCACTCATCAAGCTGCCTGGAATGGTGGAAAAGTCACTTTCTTATCCATAAAGAAGATGACAGTAAGAAAAATAATACATTTGTTTGTATCATTCAGTTTCCCTGGCATTGCATAAGGATAATAGCCTAATTTGTTCAAACTAATTATTCCTCAAAATATCTCAGCAACCCGACTTTGTCTGTGTGGCAGTTTTCCTCTCCTTCCTTCTCCTCCTTCACCAGATGAACTCTTAACATGAATTGAACAGTTAAACCAGCACAATCCGCCATGCAGACAGTAAAAGGAGCAACTTTTTCAGTTTAGATTAAAATCAGTGATCTTTCAGCCCACAGCTTGTAAGGTACTTCTAAGACACTCCTAAATAAAACAATGAAAAGGAAGCCAAATTTTGGTGCATTTAAATTTTCTATACAATACTCTTTATGCTTATTGGGAGGCTTTAAGGACTGAAAAGACTTGAAAATCTTAGGATGCTCAGTGAAAGGTTGTGGTTAAATGTCAAAGAAAGCTACTCTTTTCAGAGCAAAAGAGCGCGGGTGCATTATAGGTATAACTGGAGAACATTATGCACATTATTATATTACATTACATTATATTACACATAAGCTGGAGAACTTTCCTCTGCTTTCCTGCATAGACAGGGCTGCAGTGCCACACCTGAAATTGCAACCCCAGCATTTTTAATGCAGTGACCCCAGCGAGGCTGGTTATGGCAGTCACAAATAGAACTGGGATCTCACAAAAAAAATGGTTTTATCAAATGGTTATGGCATATTTTAAGGGATGACAGTGCTGCAAGTAATCTAGGTGGGACCACAGAAAGAAAAAGACAGAGAATGGCAATCTTTCAGCATTTCTCAGTGCTGGAGATTTTCCGCAATACCCATCTGTCCATCTGCCAACAGTTTCTGCTCCACCAGGGACAAATAGGGCACACATGCCAGTAACTCAAATACAGGGAAATCTGGAGACATTGCAAGCTAAGGGATCAGAGTGCTACAGGACAGAGACTTCCTGGAAAAAATGAGTTTAAGGAGAGAGATGGCTTACAAGAGGAAAACTAATATTAAAAGAAGTACGACAAATGTCCTGCTACTGTCATTTGAAACAATGTTTAAGTGAGACATCGGGTAAAAGAGCCTGTTCCCAAAGCCTCCTGCTGGCTAGCAACCTCAGGAACAGAGGGGCTGACATTGCTTGAGAAACACATCACCATAAAAAGTTCTGAAAACATAAAAATAGTTTAGTGGGTTTTTTTGGTGGTGATACTTGGACTCTGAATGCTTTTCTGGTTACAACCACCCTCCCTGCTACAGCTACTACCATAGCACTCATCGCATTTCCCTGCACTGTACAAGCTAGAGTTTTTCTTTAAAACCTCCATGACAGATACCTCTGCAAAGCTGCTTGCAAAATTAACTATTCTTGGCACTGGAGATACACCTTGTGTCTACTTATGAGTCATCAAATTGTGGATCAAAGAGAGGAAATATAAAAGTGCATGGAAATTCAGTTGCAGAGGAAGAAGAAGATTACCATCTCCAGCGTCTCAAAGTGTCTAAAAAAAATCCCTAAGTGAATAATAGAATGATTTGAGTTGGAAGGAACCTTCTAAAGGTCATCTAGTCCAATGCCCCTACAATGAGCAGGGACATCTTCAACTGGATCAGGTTGCTCGGAGCCCTGATCTTGAATATTTCCAGGGATGGGGCATCTACCAGGTCTCTGGGCAATGTGTTCCAATGTTTTATCACCCTCAATGTAAAACATTTCTTCTTTTATGTTGTCATGATTTAACCCCAGCCTGCAACTAAGTACCATGGAGTTGCTTACTCACTCCCTCCCACCACCCTCTGGGGAGGAGAATCAGGAAAAAAAGTAAAACTTGTGGGTTGAGATAAGAACAGTTTAATAATTGAATTAAAATAAAATATTATAATAATCATGATAAGAACAACAACAGTAACAATAATAATAATTGTAATGAAAACGACAGTGAGGAATAAACCCCAAGAAAAACAAGTGATACACAATAAAGTTGCACACTACCCACTGATTTATGCCCAGCCCATCACCTCAGCAGTGATCAACAGCTCCAGGCCAACTCCCACCAGTTTCTGTACTGAGCCTGATGTTCCATGGTATGGTTAGTTCAGGTCAGCTGTCCTGGCCCTGCTCCCTCACAGCTTCTTGTGCACCTCCTCACTGGCAGAGTGTGGGAAACTGAGAAGAGATTGAGTTAGAGTCACACTACTTAGCAACAACTAAAATATCAGAGTGTTATCAACATTGTTCTCATACTAAATCCAAACCACAGCACTGTACCAGCTACTAGGAAGCAAATTAACCCTATTCCATCTGAAACCAGGATGGTTATATCTAGTCTGAATCTACCCTCTGTTAGTTTAAAACCATTAGCCCTTGTCCTATTGCAACAGGCCCTGCTAAACAGTCTATCATCGTTTCTCTTTTAAGCCCCCTTTTAGTACTGAAAGGCTGAAAAAAGGTGTCCCCGGATCCTTTTCTTCTCCAGGCTGAACAACCCCAACTCTCTCAGCCTTTCCTCGTAGCAGAGGTGCTCCAGCCCTCTGATCATTTTTGCAGCCTCCTCTGGACTGATCCAACAGTCTTTCTTGTGCTGGGGACCCCAGACCTGGATGCAGTGCTCCAGATGGGGTCTCACCAGAGTGGAGTAGAAAGGCAGCATCTCCTCTCTCGACCACTGCTTTAGATGCAGCCCAGGATATGTTTGGCTTTCTGGGCTGCAAGTGCATGTCACCAGCACATGTCCAGTTTTTCATCCACCAGCACCTCCAAGTCCTTCTCAGCATGGTTGTGCTCAATTCCTTCATCCCCCAGCCTGTATAGATACTGTGGGTTGTCCCAACCCAACTGCAGCCCCTTGTAGTTGGCCTTGATGAACTTCACCAAGTTCCCATGGGTCCATCTCAAGCCTGTCCAGGTCCCTCTGGATGGCATCCCATCACTAAGATGTGCCAGCTGCACCACTCAGTTTGGTGTTGTCTGCAAACTTGCTGAGGGTGCACTTGATGTCTTTGTGTCATTGATGAAGACATTAAACAGTACTGATCCCAGTATGGACCCGAGGGACACCACTCATCACTGATCTCCATCTGGGCATTGAAGCTGTTGACCCTCTGGATGGATCCATCCAACCAATTCCTCATCCACTGAACAGTCTATCCATCAAATCCATATCTCTCCCATTTAGAGAGAAGGATGTTGTGAAATACTTTTCTTATAGAGAATTAAGAACAAAAAGCTGAACACAACACAAAGATACATTTTACTTCCTCCTTCTTCTTTCCCTAGACTGCAAAGTCATTGTCTAGCCTAAGCTACATCTGTGCAACCAACAAAGCAGGCCTGTTTGTAAAAAAAGGTACTTTCTCCACAGCTTACAGGGACCTAAAGGACACCGGGAAATAGGTAACATGAGAAGCCTTCTCCAAATGCAGTATTAATCAGATAGAACTGCCCTTGAGATAGTGAGGATGCAAGAACAGATACTGAATGGGGCATGGAAAAATGATGTGATTTAGGGTAGCATCTTTATATGCCCCTACACTGCTTCAAACATCTCTGCACTGCACAGGTGACTGGGTACTGAGTAGAGCAACAAGAGTTTTTTTGAAGGAAGAATAAACACAATGTTTATTCATATAACTGCCAAGTTCTGCCTCACTTTACACTCCAGCTAACTGCGGTTGATACACACACGTAAAATAGTAGTACATTACACTAGTACATGACTGTCATATTCATTCATACCTAAATGACAAAGCTCACTTCCACCATTAAAAGCATCAACCAAGTAGGACTGGAGTATGTAGCAATAGTATCAGAACAGCCTGGTGGTAAGGTGCTCCCTTAAATAGATTGTAGGCAAGATCACCGACTGAGGTGATTTTTTTGACATTTTCAGCATTAGAAGTTTCTTGTATGTTTGAAAGCTGCTCAAGACAAAAAATGTTGTAAGCAGGGGTAAAGCCATGCTCGACTAGTAACCATCTGACTAATATTTGTGGGTGGTTAAGATGCCAGGCAAGACTTGCTCTGTCCCAGCAAGATGGGAATCTTTCCACCGTATGCAATGGGAAAGGCCCTATGATATGGCTCAGTGCCATGACTATTTAGATATTAAAATGGTGGATGTCGAAACCAATCCTGAATGCAATTACATTAATTCTACCTGCCCTCTTCTTGCTGACAGCACTGGGAGTGGTTCTTGCTGGGATTACACTGCATGCTCCTGGTGGCTGCCAAAGAAAGTAGAAGAAAAGTTAAGGGAGGAAAAACAAAGAGGAAAGTGACCTGTGGGGTAAAGTTGCTGACCAGTGTAACTGGGGGAAAAAATGTCCCAATAAAGTTTCCTGTAAGATTTATGTATTACTAGACATCAATACACACAAAGATTTATTGCATTCAACATTCTCTTGAACAGTACCTGCTCTGCACTTTGTAACAAATAAGAATGTATGGAATCATAGAATGGTTTGGTTGGAAGGGACCTTAAAGGTCATGTAGATCCAACCCACCTACCATGGGCAGGGACTCCTTCCACTAGACCAAGTTGCTCAGACTCCAGCCAACCAGGCCTTGAACGCTTCCAGGGATGGGTCATCCACAGCTTCTCTGGGCAACCTGTTCCTCACTTGCCTCACCACCCTCACATTAAAGAATTCCTTCCTAGTATCTAATAACCTATTCTCTTTTAGTTTGAAGCCATTCCCCCTTGTCCTGTCACTATGCTCTTGTGAAAAGTCCCTCTCCATCTTCTTGTAGGACCCTTCAGGTACTGGAAGGCCACAACTAGGTCACCCTTAAGCCTTCTCTTTTCCAGTCTGAAAAAAATAAATTCTCTCAGCCTTTCCTTGTAGGAGAGGTGCTCCATCCCTATAATCGTCTTGTCGGCCCTCCTCTGGACTCACTCCACCAGGTTCATGTACTTCCTGTGCTGGGGCTCCCAGACCTGGACACAGCACTCCAGGTGGGGTCTCACCAGAGAAGAGTAGAGGGACAGAATCCCCTCCCCTCCCTCAGCCTGCTGGGGACACTGATTCGGATGCAGCCCAGGACACGCTGGCTTTCTAGGCTGCGAGCACACATTGCCTATACTGATTTTGCTATGTGGCAAATCAGCAGAGTGAGACTCTGCAGGCAAATGAAGTTGTTTCCCTGGCCGTGCCGCAGCGCGACGTGTGCCTGAAGGTCCGGCACAGAGCATGGGAACCTGCAGATGGCAGCCTTGGGGAGCGGCACTCCTGGAACCGCAGCCTCGCAGAGCCGAGCCGACACCTACGGTTTCATAGCAACTTCTTGTAGCACTTTTCACTGTGGAACACAGCGGTTTTTTTCATCATTAATTTACTTGTCACGATTTGGGATTTTTAAATAATTAGTTTTTTTCTTTCTCAGCCCCGTTGGACAAAGCACATAGTCCTGCCAGAAACAGTGCTCTGAACCAAATCAGTGCTATGTCAGCAGCTCGTGGGAACTCTGCTCAGTGATAAGGGACTCACTGTAATCGGCAGCATCTAGCTATAATAAGGATTGCTGCTATTCCTAGGAGAGCCATAATCCACAGTAAGTTAGGAGTCTAGTGATGAAGAACCTATTGCTCCTATTGGTCTGTCAACACTATTTAAAGAATGTCCATTTTCTTTTACAGACAGTCCAAGATTAACTATAAAGTTAGCAAACTTTTGGTCATATAGAACTAAAAACCCTGTTCTCACTTTAGAGTTAATTTGAGTTTCAAATTCTCATGTGCCAGCAGGTGGCTGTTGAATTTGTGTTGCAAACAGCATAGGAGAACTGATCAAGTTGAACTGTATCCACAGCAATAAGCAAATACAACACCACTATTACTGTGAGCTTCCCTACCCTCTAAACATTAAATCTTAAACTGGTTTTGGGGGCTGGATTTTGTGCATCTGTCCAGTTCTTCACATAGTTTGCACCTTACAAACCTAAAGTGTCCAGAAGCGAGGCTGAAAGTCTTGGTCAAAGCTCTCATCCTGCTGGGGGGACTTCAACCACTCTAGCATTTACTGGAAAAGTAGCACAGCGAGCTGTAGGCAATGGTTTTAAACTAAAAGAGGGTAGGTTCAGTCTATACGTAAGATAAAAATTTTTTTACTATGAGAATGGTGAAACACTGAAACATGCTGCCCAGAGAGGTGGCAGATGTCTCATCCATGGAAACATTCAAGGTCACATTGGACAGGGCTCTTAGCAACCTGATCTAGTTGAAGATGTCTCTGCTCATTACAGGAGCATTGGACTAGATGATGTTTAAAAGGCCCCTTCCAACCCAAATCATTTTGTGATCAGGTACTTGGCATATTCTGAACTCTATAGTTTTCCTTCACCCATCTTCCTCCAATACTAAGTGTATGCATCAAAATTACAATATTTGCCCAACACAAATACATATTAGACAAGAATTTTGACAGAATGGTTCATCAGGCATACACAGGCACAGGAATGTGACACTGAAACACCATTCAGCATTCAGGAGACCAGAACTTACACACAAGAATTCATGTAAGGCTAATAGTTGTACTAATGAAGTATCAGCATGGCCTCAACCCAATTAAAATACATGATGTTCTGCTTAGGAAACAGAAAGATTAAGGTTTCATTACTTGTTGGAATTCTATGAGATGTAAACAATTGTTTCAGCCAATGCGGTAGAACTCTCTGCTGACAAGGAGGATGTGATTGAGTTAATGCCTTCATCCTCTTCACTCCAAATGAAAATGAGGTCTTCACAAGAAACTTGTAACAGCTCTATCTCCAGTTTACTGACTTCAGAAACAGGCTAGCCTTGAAGTTAGCTTTGCTATACTGATTTTCACTGCCCTCCACCGCACACCCATCCAGCATTTCTGAGTTTTCTTTGCTGCTATCTTCCCTGAGGGATTTTGTAAAATGAGCATTTTAACTCCTCAGTGTGGCTGGTAAATTGGAATAAGATCTGACGGAGAGCGCAGAAATGGTTAGGGTAAATTAAGGCCATAAGAAAACAATTTAGGAACCAAATTACAAAACTTTAGCCAAACTGAAACATGACAATGGTTACCTGTAGTTGTCAGGGGAAGTAAGGGATGAACTGAGACAAGAATGCCACAGAGGACAGGCTGCTCCGCAGGTTGTCCAGCTGTATGCAAGGAGAAATGCTGCAGATGCAAAATCTGTGATACCACTCAGAGGAGCAAAGTCTTCCCTATTCGATGCTGACAGCAGTGAAATGCACTGAAATGGAAAAGTGGGAGAGAAAACTGGTTGAGAAGGAGAAAAAAAAGTCTTGGAGTCTTAGGAGAGGAAGAAGTGAGAAGAGCAAAATAAGTTGTTGAATGTGAAATTAAATGAACAGAATTCAGATCCTGTGGGGAAAAAAGTTCACAGTCCTTAACCAATGCATAACTAAGTCACAAACTATCCTAATGTAGAAACGGCATGGAGAAAGAGACTGAATGTTAAGGTTCTTCAGCAATCTCCTCCAGGGAGAGGAAGCATGTACATTCTGAGAAAGGAAATAAAAATTACAAGCAATGCTGGTATACATGTATAGAGATGAAAATTAGAGAGGCCATGACAGGAAGTGAAATACAAAGAAAAAAATATGATAAAGCTCCCATTTGTACAATACTAGTAAAAGTAAAACAAGTGATGAACAGATCTATTAAGAGGCATTGAAAGCTCTTATTAGATATCACCATTCAGGAAGTGTTTAATGAATTTTTTTCCTTCAGTGTCTATTAAAAAACACTACAGATCAGGCAGTCAACAACATTAATATCAGCAATATCAGGGATAACCTCAGGCTAGAATTCATAAACAACAAAGTAGATAAGCTATATAGTTTTTAGTTGGATTTAATGAATCCAGGAAAATTTAGAAGAACCCTTGAAGCCATCAGCAATGGTATCTGATAGCTTGTGCAGGACTGGCATGTTTCCAGAAGAGTTGTAAAGACAGTGTCTATCTTAGAAAAGGGGAAAGAGAGGAGTCAGACTTGTTTCATTTAACTTCAATTCTAAGAAGAAACAAAATTAACAACCCATGTGGGAGCATCTACCCAGTATTCTGGAGGTAGGTAAAATCCAACCCATATCTGTCACAAACAGATGCAACAAAGCATGTCTTTATGACAAAGACTTCATAGAGAGACAAGGCAAGCACAAGGAACCACATACAATGACTTTGCTGAGGGTTTTAACAGTCTTTCACTTGATCTTGGCAAAAACAAACTAGGACAAATATGGTCTGGATAAAAATATTACAGAGTGACTGTGATATTCATGGTAAAACTCCATCAGTAGGTGCAATATTCATCAGAATTGGCAGCCTAAAGAAAGGAGGACTGAGAAGAGACATGGGAACAGTAGTAGCTGCTGCTAAGAGAAAAGGAATAACCTACTTTCCATACCCTTGGTAAACAGCACAAGAAGTACAGGGATCACATCACAGCAAGGTGAGGGTCCAGCTTATATATGAGGAAAAACATTACAATTTTATGGATTGCTGGAATAGATACCGAAGGAGATTGAGAAATCAGCCCTGCCAGAGATTTTAAGGGGTCAAGTATGATAAACACCTCTCAGATTGATGGTACAGTCAGTTCTGTCCTGAGGCTGGGGAATGTAGCAGCTGACCTCTTGAGTTCTTTTCTTCCTTGTTTACCTTAATCTCAATAGTTCTTTACAAAAGAATTACAGTAGTTTTCTGCATGTCCAGTAGTATAGAGAGGTGAACAGTGCTAATGAACAGAATTGTAAATTGGCCAATTTCTCTCTCTTGCCTGGGCTGAAAATATTCAAATAGTCACCATGAAAAAACCCAAACCCTAAGATAAAAGTAGGTAAAGCTGTTGAACTGCTGACTTTCTTAATATCAGGCGTCACTAAAAAAGAAAAAAAAACAAAGATTTTGAAAGTGTGCAATATCAATAGCTAATACAATGTCTAAAAAAGTCCTGTAAGATAAAAGGGAATATTTCAGTGTTTTCTGAAGCTCTTATATATGGAGATTCAAGGGAGGAAGGGGAAGGGTGAGAAAAAACAAGACTCCCCAACATAAGCTTTCTATAATTTATTTCCTCCATTTCTGTGAATTATCTTTCTTAGTTGTAAGCACCCCAGAATGGCCAAACACAGGTACCCAATGATGACCAGAGAGCCTGCCTTTTCCCCTCTCAAGTGACCTAGGACTTGCCAGAAGTGATCTGGTCCTGCTTTTTCCACCTCCTGCTCTCGAGACTCCTCTTACCTCATGGTGCCAGGACTCTTACAGAGCGCAAGATTTGCAGTGCCTGTCCTAGGGTTCCCTGTGCCTCACAGATCATCCCAGCAAGTTTGGACCAATGCCTAAACCAGTGAGGCCTTCAAGTATGCCTTGCAGGAGAGTTGTTCTGGGAAATGCCAGGGAGGTCCTGCCAGCCCACATAATGTTCATGTAGTGGGAGATCTGACACTAGCAGGCAGATTTGGATAGAAAGGGAATGAAAATAGAGACTGCATTCCCTCATGAGGGGGTGTAATGAGCATAGTCTGAGAGGTTGGAATCTTGTATTCTGGTTGTGTTCTCAGTTCAGCACCTGATCTGCTGAATAACTTTTCCATGTGCTTTGGTTTTCCCGCCAGTAAAAGGGCAGGAATTAATCTTGCTTTCCTCTGAAATGTGTTCAAATCCACTAGTAAAGCACACTACACAACAGCTACACACTAGTCCCATCAGTTCATCAGCGAGGCAGGCAAAAAATTCCTCACATGAAAATTAATGTGTCTTTACCTTTTATGCACTAAAGGACTTTTATGATGCACTGCCAGCTCACATGAACGGGCACAGGGGGCAATACTGTCTTGCTCTGTACTAAAAGGTATGTCTTAGTCTGTAAATAATTTGAAAGAAGACAAGTGATGGGCAAATCTACGTGAGTTAAGCGAGAAGCTGTGAAAAGGACTCAGTGTAGCGCTCCTTGCTAAAAGGGAGACAAAGCAAGTCACTTGGCTCAGAGAGGTGAGTGTGGGGAAATCTGCCCATGCCTCCTCTCTGAAGTGTCTGTATTTGGAACATGAAGGTTTTGTTCCCAGAGGACTAGAGAGGAAAATCAGAGAAGCCACATCCTGTGGCATTTCAGCTGACTGGGAAGCAGAAGCCAGACCTACTCTTGTTCTCGAGTATTGCAAACTGTTTGGGGAGCCAAAAGGAAGAGAGATCTAGAGAAGCAAGAGCCAGGCTCTCAAGCTGTTCTCCTGAAATTCAGCAATGCCTTATTACCACCTTCTCCTTTGAAACCGTGGCTGGTACATCCTCTTTGCACTGTCTTTGCCAAGAGCGAGGACACAAAACCCACTGCTTACCTTGTGCTCCCGCCCAAACTGAATCTGAATGTGAGTAGAATATTTATTCCCATCTCCCACCTTTATTTTTAGCCCTTGTAAGTGATTAATAATGGTGATTTGGGACCTATGGAATAAAAAAAGAAAAAAAAGCCAGAATAGGAGGGATGGGGGGAAAAGAGAGAAAAGAAGGAGGTCATCTTATTTGTTATGGCAGAAATTAAAAAAGCTCAAGGTCTTAGCACTCAAATTTCTGAGAAACCCATGTTAGAGAGGCAGTCTGTGCTCATCAGCATTCGCTTAAATATTTATTTTGGCTCTATGACTTCCCTGATCCAGGCTCTTGGCACTGTGATAGCACCATAAGAATCCAACAACAGACTCCTGGTAGGAGAGGTGGTCAACAGGCCAGCTTTCTGGCACTGCCCTGGTTAGTCCTTAGCTATCCTGTTTCCCATTATCACACCAATGTGTCCACAGGGAACAGAACTGCTTTTGGCTCTGACCTTATTTCTCTCTGTCTGCACTAGGAACTCTCCGATATTTGCTCTGTAGCTGTAAGAAAGCATCCAAAAGGACTTTAGCAGAGCTTAAAAATTGCGGGCACAATCCACTGTGGAAGAAGTAGGAACAAACAGCTTTGTATTCAAAGATCAAGCTCATAAATAACATGGTATTCCTGCATGGTGGGCTATTATAACTGCTAAGAGTCTTACTTCAAGAAGAAGCAAAAGTCATTCATCACTTCTTTCTAAAATAGGAGGGCAGCTAGGAAGAGTAAAGTGAAACATCCTGATGTCTTATACAAACAATCCGAGGAGCATCATGGCCCTCTTAAATGGCCATAAGTGGTAAGAAACTGAACTGTATGTTCGAATTATCTGTGCCATCATTTTCTTTTTCCTCCTGAAATATTTTAAAACCCTTTGTCAGTCTTGATAGAAGAATAGAGGGTTCAACGATAGCAAATTTGCAGAAGTTTCATAAAAATAGATGGCTAGTTGAGAAGACAAAGGAGAGGCAGGACCTGAACTGTTCTTAGACATCAAAGAATGTGTACAGGACAAGAACCATTATGGGAGTGCCACATCTAGATAACATTTCAAAACAGAACTCCTCTCTTATTAGGCACTGAAGACTCCAGTTGTAAAAGATTCAAAGAACAGCTTCATTTTCTCATCTGCCCAGGTAGCTGTAATCTGGATTTCTTACAAACCAGAGCCTGACAGCCACACTAAAAGTGATCTAAGAGTGGCTTGTTGAATGACCAACACTGAGAAGTGCTTCAGCATTCCCTTCTTGAGACCAGGTATTTAAATCAGACTGGCAGTCAGATAAGGATCAGAATAAAGGACCGAATATCTCAAACATCTCTGTTCACTGATGGACAGATTGGTCCTGGGGGTCACACTTGAGAAATGCAAGCCCAGCTGCCTTGCATTCATAACATTAAGATAGCTGACCCCACTCCACTAACACATGTGCTGTCTGGAAATGTCCCCTTTTCCCCTGGGGATGGTCCTTCCAACAGTGAGGATGGCTCACATCTGGGTCATGAGTGAAATCCAGGGAAGCAGCTGCACAGGATCTGGCAAACAGGGGTCCCATCCAGGGGTATGGTATACAGCACAGCACACTGTTATAGAGTATCTCAGTCAGTCCTGCTGGACAACTTTGTTCCAAGACTAGGTTAATGCACCAAGAGTTGGCCTCGAAAATGAGACCAGAACATCCTTCGACTGCAGTACTGTCATTTCTGGTGCCCCAAACCCTCCCTTGGCCAAATGCATGGCTGGTGGTATTGTTGGTACAGCACTAAACCTTCTCAGTAGCCTGGTTGGAAAGCAAAGGATGAAGGTGTATCTGTCTTCTATTTTCATTTCAAATTGCATTCAGTTTACATGAACACATCCTGCAGAAAAAGAAGCTGATGCTCCACATGGAGGACCAGGGGATGACCAGTACAGTTTATCCAAAGAAGTGCAGAGTCCAACAGGAAGGGCTGAGACATGGCTGCACTGCCTGTGCTTTGACCACAGCCTGTTGCCTGGCCCTGGACACATTATTTCAACCTTCTGCCTCCTGCGAACAGCAGGTAATGGTGCATAGCTGCATGCTGACACATTTGTAGATTGGACCTGCAGAGCTCTTCTGTGCATCTCTCACCTCCCCTTTCACCCTCCACTCCCTCTGGCAGAAATCTTTACAAACTCAGCAGAGCAGCCATAAATACTACCACTTCTTCCACATTACAAGTTCAAGCTGGCCTGAGAGCAGAATTTAAAATATAATTTAAAAAGCAAGCACCATATTCTAAAACAGACCATGAAAATACAAGCACCCGGCCCCTGGCACAGCTGGGAACTGCACTGCAGTTACTGCCAGGTGAGGTCAGCAATTTGTTGTTTCAGTGGAGATAGGGAAGAAAGAGTAACCTTATGCCAAATTTATTCAGGTACCACCTGGGCTGTTTAAGTGATTTCCAATGTCCTCCAGGCTCTATCCTCTCTCCCTTCACACTCATCTCTGCCTGCCTCCCTGCATCTTCTACACCAGTTCTACCATAGTATACAAGATTTCCTTGTCACCAAGTCCTCCTCTTACTTTCTTATAATGAAAAACAGCTGTGGCAGGCATGTCCAAAACAAAGCCTTACACATTCCTGGTGGAACTGCCTCCTCACCGCCAAAACCCCCAGACTTTATATTTACTACAGAAAATTCAAAACACAACCACTTTTCCTCCTCCAAGCTGTAATTTCCTCCTTGACAGGCCCATCAAATTTAAGATTTCACTTACTATTCTTATCTCAAGTCCCTGCTTCCCCCCTGCCCCACCACTTAGCAAAGTTGACAGCCCTCCAGCACCATGAACATTGCTATAAGTAGCTTCTGTGCAGCAGAGTAGCACATTCTTACTTCTCTGAAAAAGCCTGCAGAGGGTGGTTTGAAGTAGAGATAGGAAAATCACTGTGGCACAAGAAGAATCTGCTTAAACCGTACTAGACCTTCTCACCAGGTGGACCCCTGTTTAAAAACAGGCAGGTGGTGAACACCTCTCCTCTCTTATGTTTTCGTTTGTATTCTATTTTCTGGTGGTTTTGCCCAGAAACTAGTATGGCAAAATTCAGAGGGAAAGCCTGGGCTTTGGATATTTCAGGACCAGTTCTGCAAATTGAAGAAGTCTGGGTAATTCAGTTTACAAAGAAAAGGTATAGGTGCTCACTGTGAACCAATGAACATTTTACCCCTTCAGTTTGACTGTGAAGTCACATCATGAACTTGGCCTGTGCTGGCCCAAAAGCAATTAAATTGATTTTTGTAAATTGCACTCTGAGAAATGTGGGGACAAGATGCATTGATCTGAACCATTCTAGGAACCCCAGTGAGTGATCATCTGTAACTCTTGCTACTCACAAGAGGAAAAAATGGCCATATGCAAGGCATTGATGTAGCCAAGACATACAAGATGAGTTCAGGCACCAGCAGTACATGTCAATGTATGCTGTTGTAATAAGTGGCTTTAAGTACTAGAGTGATCTCTGAATGAACCAGCTTGAGTCCCACACAGCCCTCAGCTGTTTCAGACAGGTTCTAGGATACCCGATGGGTGCTTTGCACCTCCTCTCTTTTCATAGATGAATAACTGGTACCCACACTACCATTCTGCTCCTCTTCCTCACCTCCAGCTCTTCTCAGTCACTGCCAAGGATGAGGTTGGTGATGGAGCTTAGCAGAACCCTCTCATGAGCATGATTCCACTCCATCAGCCACAGACTGCAGTCTGGAAATGGTGAGCGAGGTACAGGGCTGTGTATCTGGCAAGATCTGTGCAGCCTTTTGCAGAGAAGGTTTCTTACACAGGCTGTGCTCACCCCTTAGATCAGACTGAGCTTTAAAACATGCTCCTGTGAAGCTGAGGTCTTGTCTGCCTTTTTGCTGCTCAGTTCTCCTCCTATCCAGCAAACAAGGGCAACTGGAGCTACCAACAGCCTCAGTGATAGGATGAAGGTGTGGTAACCAGCCAGGGGAAAGCAGTAGCATTGTATTTTCTTTCCTGACCATTTTTTGCCAGTTGTATGAGCTCCAGGCCAGCAATTTAGGTTATCTAAGTTTGTTCCAACGTTGTACAAGCAGGAGTCTGAAAGCAAAGTGAAGAAAAGGAAGGTCAAAAAGCAACCTCTTCTCTCACCAGACCTTTATTAAGGACATTATTTCTTGAGTAGCCAGGATATATTAAGACTACCACCTCAAGGCTTTTCCTCCTTCAAGCTATATTCAGGTAGTAATTCTCATAACACTGGAATTCTTGAGGCTTAGAAAAGCAAGTCTTCTGTCAGCCCAACAGCCAAAGAATGAGCTTTCTTGCTTTTTAACTCCTACCTGATTCTCCTTCTCAGTCCAGCTGCTTTGCTGCATAGGCAGCACAATAGTTCATGTACCTCAAAGAGATCATTCCCCTGCTACATCCTCCTTGCTCCAGATGATCAAAAAATCACTTAGATATCCCAGGAAGATCAGTCTCCCCAGAGTACCTAAAGGCCATTAGCAGCAAACACCAGCCTTCATGGGACTCACTAGAGCTTGTGTGTATAGCTGTATTTTTGTTAATTAAGGCAATGCCAGCCACATTCACAAGCACCTCAAATTTCACCTCCCAACAAGGTCCTTGGCCAATTTACTGCAATGAGTTGATGAGTCTTAGCAGAAGTCCCCAGAGGGGTGGTTTGGAAACACTTCTTCCTACCTACCATCACAGCAGATTTTCACAAACTACTGTCAAACCCCAATACCTGCACTCTTCCAGTAGAAAGAGGTATATCAACATAGACAACATTTTAGTAATGCAGCATACAGAGCATTTCTAGTTTCTTACCTAAAACAAATCTACCAATAAGAAGGGATCAGGACAGCTCATTCTGTGTTGGCAGGAGATGCTCACTTGACCTCCGACTAGAGCATTGCTGTGGCCACAACCAATCTGGCTACTCCAGTGCCTCTGAGCCACCAGGTGGGTGGCCTTGGGGAATAACTGAATCAGAGGCAGTTTCTGGCTGCCAGTTGGCAATCAAAGCCAATCTCAGCAAAATCTACATAGGATGTGGTTGCCAATATTTGGCCTATGATTTCCTGTGTTACACACAACTTTATTGCCCCTTAATATAGATGCAGGGCCACTGTATTGTTTTTACATCTCTCTGCATGTATCATTGCCAGCACCCAGCTGCACTCCCTGGAAGATTCCCTGTAACTTTCCTGAGATCAGTTATATAGAATAAGTAGAAAGAGCAGCAAAAGCTTTTCATGGTATTTATAGAGACATCTGTACAGCAACTCTTTTTTTTACTGAATCAGATCTATAACATTAGTGAAACAGAACAATCAAGGATTGTAAACAGCTCAGAATAAAGGTTTAGTACAGCATCCTCAGTAATGTGACTGCAGTAAAAGAAGTAATGAGCAAGGAGGCCTGTGTAAGGATGATGTGAACACACCGAGGTTACAGAGTGCAGGTGCAGCCATACTTCCCAGCCCTCATGAGTTCCCTGCACCAGGTAATTTTTAGAATGGGTCAAGGAATAGTCAAGACAAGAAAAAAAAAGAAAAAAAAAGGACAGGTTTGGTGAATTCAAACTGTAATCATAATATGCTTTGTGATCTTTCATTACCCTCATAAAAATTACAAAGTGTGCAACCTCTTTTCTAAAACGTCATAAAACCCCATAAAATATATTTACTGTGCTGTTCTAACAACAATCTATGAAGCAGGGGTTGTCCTGGCACAGAATGCTGTAGCACTTCGGTCCTCCAGAGCAGGGTTAAACCTACAGGTCACTTCAGTCTAGCCACAACCCTGCAGAGCCATCCCTCCTAATATTTGGACCACATCTTGACATTTTACTGTTTTTGAAAAATGTATATATTAAATATATGCAAGTAAGAGTGAATGATAATACAGAGAGAAGGAATAGGAAAGACCCCCCCATTTTCAGAAAGGAAAGGGGAAAAAGAGAAGAGCTCGTTACATTCCTCTGAACTACCACCATGCTGCTTTGTTCAAATGCAAGGACTTCCCTTCACAAAGTGCTAGACTTCAACCAAAGCCATTAATTCAGGTCATGCTTAGAAGAGAGGAAAGAGATTATGATAACCTTTGTTGTAGGCCTTTTGGAGCTGTAATAATTTTAGGTCATCTAGCTTTATAACTTAATATGTACAGACACGCACACACACAATACCTGCATCAGAACATATCCATTCTCAGGGCAGCACACAGGGGCAGCCGTCAGCATATAGAAGTGTCCTGGAAAGCTTGCAGAGAAGCTGGAGAGCCCAAACAAGGTTCATCAAGAGGTTTGCCTTCGATCTTCCTCTGGTGGCACAGCATAGCACAGGGACACCAAGGCTGAGGCTGGTACCAGGAGACAGATTATCAGACTCACTGCCAACTGTTGGAACTCAAGAGCCCAGGTGCCACTGGCTCCTGGTAGCCAGTCCTTACAACGAAGGATTTAAGTGATTTATAATGCAATACTCAAATTTATGCATTATCTCCTTCTTAAGCTTTCAAGAAAACACAACTTTCCAATTTATTTTTTTTAAATTGTTGTTAGGGGTCACATTTCATAGCACATCTACTCATCCTTAAGTGATCATCTTATTTGTTTAGCTGGATGGAACTGTTAAGGTGAAATACCACATATGATGCAACAATTGGCAGACTAATTTGGCCAGGGATCAGCATTTAATATTTACTTTCTCTTGTAGAACCACCAATCAAAGCAAATGAAAGCAGTTCTCAGTCTACCAGGGCCAATAATAACTTTTCAAAGTTCATGGCCCATGTGACACCTAATCTGCAGTAGCTGTCCATGCTCTTATTCCATGGCACAGATGAGATGAGTCAGTTTAGATTCTTTGTGAAGACAGGCTGCTGCTTCTGTTCCAGCAAACAAAGATACAGGACAACTCCAAGCAGAAGACAACTCCAGAGCAAACTGTTGTTATGCATCTTGTGAGACAGAGTTTCGGTGCTGGAGCACAGGGCTCTGCCCTTGATGAAGACTCACAGTACTGCTTCCAGTGGTCTCCACCAACAGGACAAATGCCTGCACCATGATAAGCAAAGTTCAGGAAACTGTGAGAGGCTACCCTAAAGAGGCAGAGGAGAAATAATAAATCAAGCACAATCATTCAAAAAGGGGAACAACTGACTAGGCAAGGCACTGAAGTGGTCAGGACTTGGACTAAACCACAAACTAAACAAGAGCCAGGAGTGCTGACCAATTGTCATAATTGGTCTAGAGAAGGTCAATCTTATTCTAAGACTTCAGGAGTAACATACATTGGATACTAGAAAAAAACCCAGACATACTGCCACTGGTCTATGCAAACATGAATGATATGGGCAACACTTGCTGTTTCTCAGAATGCAAAAGCTAATGGGGGATAAAGGGGATGGGAGCAGTGGTTAAGCTGCCAGGCAAACATGCCTGAGACAAGCTGTGGGAAATATGTTTTTCATGTGGATAGCACATAAATTGAGGAACTCAGTGTCACCAGATGCTTTGAAGATTAACCATCAAATTTGTCTAATCTGTTTTTCAGTCAATAGAATTAGTCCATCGGGGTCTATTAAATGTGATGATAGAGATGTAACCTCCAGTTCAGGAAGTTTTTAAACCACTGATTGCTGAAAGATGAGCGTGCCTTACGAAGTAGAGCATACCCCAATTTTTATATTTTCCCTATCCATTACTGGACATATGAGGCACCTGACAATGTTTTGTCTGAGTGGGTATTAAAAGTGGTTTTCTATGATTATAGATCTCTACCTTAGCAGGTAAAGATCCTTCAAATCTCTCTCACCCAAAATGTGATCCAGTTAAAGGAAATTAACAATATTAATAGCTAAGATTTATGATAAAGAGAAAAGTTAGAAAGAACATACTTTTTTTTTGCCTCACTGGGAAAAAGATGAAGACTATATGGCAAAACACTTTAAATACAAACTTTGAAAACTGTTCTCTGCCTTGAAAATAATATAAAAGGCTATATTTATAATAAGCAAGATTTCAGTTAATCATTGCAATAAAATTTCACAATTATTAAGTTAGTTAAGCATTATAGTAGACAACTGATATAGAATCCTCTTCATATATGATCTTTAGGAACAGGTGTAAACAAATCATTGTCAAGATCTCTAGATACGGTCTACAGGATGGTCTAGATATGTTAATATTACCTCTGGTCATAGGGAGGATTGCATGATTTTGTCAAGTCTTTTCCAGCGTGCATGTCTAGGACTCCCATGGATTCAAGATGCCAAGATCAAAATTAGTGAAGACTAAAGAACACAAAGTGTAAACCAAGCAGTACACAAAAGGGGTCAGAGTTGCCCTTAGAAAGTGATACGTTTTACCAAGTTGGCATTTCTACAGCTTTGTAAGAATATCCAAAACAATTGTTACAGCCCATTTGATAAAGACTCGTCAGTAGGAGAGGAGTGAAATCTGCATTGATTATGATAAGTTGCTCTGGTAAAGCAGGATTCATACAACTCTCTTTCCAGCGATGTACGTCCAGTGTTCACTGCGACACCTCCACAGCTAGAAATCCTTCAGCTCCCCTGTCTCTTGCCCACCAGGCAAAAAATAATGCTTTGCTGCTAGTCAAGAACTGTGCGTAGGCTGACCATCTGTCTAGCACATGTACTAGCTGGCCAGCCCACATCACAGTGGTTTGGCAAAACAGATACTGGGACAGTGTCACAGCTGAGTTCTGCCGGTCTCCTCCCTGGCTAGGGCACAAATCTGTGCTTCTCACTTCTGCCTTCCCAGGGGTTTCATTGAATTTATAGACACTTAACTATTACCCTCATTACAAGTCCTCTGCCTAATTTGTCATCAATGGACATCATTGGAATAATCATAGGAAATAAATTGTTCGAGTAGTGACTGGTTCATCTGCTGGTTTCAGTGGGACATGGTTTTCCTCTAAGCTTTTGAATGCAAGACTGAGGCGTGATTTGGCACAAGTTTAGATGCACGTACTTTTCAAAATAGAGGGCCTGCCATTACCACTGACAAGATATAATAACCACAAGTGGTCGCATACTGAAATCATAGAATGGGTTGGGTTGGAAAAGACCTTAAAGATCATCTGGTTCCAACTGCCCTGTCATGTGCATAGACAACTTCCACTAGGTCAGGTTGCTCAAAGTCCCATTCTGCCTGGGATGGGGCATCTCTGGGCAAGTGCTTCCAGTGTCTCACCATCCCTAGATTAAATAATTTCTTCCTATTATCCATAATCTAAACCCACCCTCTTTTAGCTTAAAACCATTGCCCCTTGTCCTTTTGCAATAGGCCCTACTAAACATCTCTCTTAGAAGACCCCTTTTAATATTGAAAGGCCACAATAAGGTCTCCCTACAGCCTTCTCTTCTCCAGGCTGAACAACCCCAACTCTCTCAGCCTTTCCTCATAGGAGAGGTGGTCCAGTCCTCTGATCACTTTTGTGGCCCTTCTCTGGACCCATTCCATCAAGTCCTTCCTATACTGGGGGCCCCAGAACTGGATTCGATATCCTGATGCGGTATCCTGACTAGCAAAGGAATACACATTTTTAACTTTATCTCAGAACTTTTTATATTACTTCTCCCTTGCTCTCACTGCAAATTGCCTTCTAAGAAGAGTGCACCAGACTTGGCTGGGCATTCTCCCTGTCCTTCAGGCACCTTCAATTTCCCATCATCAGGAATGGCTCATTTCTAACACAGGTTTCTTCCTGTGCTGGCAACCGTGGTGCTTGTAGGTAACAATCTATTAACTATAATGAAACAGGAGGTGCTACTTGGGAATTGGCTGCTATAATCCGATGTATTAAAAGGATGAAAACATCATTTTGGTTGGATGTGGCAGAGAGCATGGTTTACAGGACAACAGATTAAATTATGTACAATAAAATAGCTGGATTAAGTCTCAAGGTTTGATCCAGAATGCAAAACACTGAATTAAGTCTAAATTACTTTCAGAGGCACTAGACCACATCAGTAGTGTTTGCTATATGACAGTATGGATACCCTCACTAAAATAGTGTTTGGCACTGATGGTCATGGCAAATGACAGACCCCCAAAACTGTGGGCATGGGAGGCAAAGTACAGAGGGAAAACAGACAAGCAAGAAAGAAACATTGTCATGCCCTCTCTCTCTGCAAAGTTTGCCTGCTTCATTTGAGACTGACAGACTCCTGCTCATTCAGAAAGGAAGATCTCAAGAACTGCCAGTATCACCTTGGACGATAATGCTCTAGCTACTTACAACAAAGCCAAAGGACAGGCAACGCCAACCCTCTCACCACTGCTGTGCTTGCTTCAAATCTGCATCATCCTCTGCCTCCTTGCTGAGCACAGGAAGGATGTGGTTCACCAAGAATCATTTTCCAAATTCATCCCAATTGCTCAATTAATTATCGTTTAGCTTCAACATGAGGAAACAGTTTCTACCTTCTGCAGCAGGTCTATTTTTAGTGAAGCATCAATTTTTCTCTATTTTGTTATCCCTCACTGTTAGTCCTGCCCACACAACAAATCTGGCATTGATCGCTTGTGGTAGACAAATATTTTTGGCTTAGTCTATGAAAGAGGCATGAGGAAGGGTGTAGAGAAAAAGGAGACTTAATAACCAGAGAGAGTATCATTATGAATCAGAATTCATATGGAGAAAGCAAAGCTAACAAAAAAAAAAGGGGGGGAGGAGGCGGAAGAAATGTATTATTAGTAAATGTTTCTGAATATGTATTTCTGAATATAAAACTACAAAATTACAAGCATCCCTCAGCTTCAGCAAGTGCAAATTCAGAGTAGCAAATTCAAGCCCATATGAAGGAAGGCTTCAGTGTTGGATAGTATTCCTGGTGTTTCAAAAACAGCCTTGCCTGCTCCCCAAGACCATCCCTTCCCATCAAACTATGGACCTCGCTAAACAGAGGAGGCCAGACCAACAGATGATTTTGTAGACACTTTCATATCCTCACAAGAATTTCTAACTCTGAACAGCTGTCAGATCTGAAATCTCACCTCTGTGTTAGCTGCTTTCCTGCCTGACCGAAATGAAAACAGGTACTAGGGGCACTAACATGACCTAGATACAAGATATGCAAGATAGTACTGCTCTGAGTGATAATCCTGTGACTTGCAAGAGAAAAAGGAGCAGGACAAAAGGAAACATCTTCCTTGTCTACCTTCATCCACCTTGTAATGGTACTAACACCTGAAGTGATTTGAAGTGAATGGCTTTAAGGCACAGTCCAGCTCTACATGTTATGTGCAAGCTTTGTCACCCTAAATGGGTGACACCCGGCACCATGCAGCTCCAGCTCCAGCCATCCCCCAAAGAAAGTCTTTCAGAAACTGTCATGCATGGTCTCAGTCTCTAATTCCAGGTCCTGTCCCTCACCCAGCTCATCTGACCAGACCCGTTTTCCTTAAAGAAGGTCTGAAGATGAATCCAGAGCTGGGCTAGATGTAAGTGATGAAGTAGCATAAACTGTTCCACACCACAGTGCCTCTGTTCCATCATCAGAATTTAATCACAGAATGATAGAATTGTGCAGGTTGGAAAAGACCTGTAAAATCATTGACTGGAAACTTGGTCCAAAGTACTACATTGGTGAGCTCAGCTTGCTTTATACAAGCCCATCCACACCACTAGCTCTTTTCTGTGGGCTGTTAAGAGTTTAAGAGCCTTGGAGCACCTTGAGCATATTGCTTTCCTTAAACCCCAGCCCGTGAGAAGCAAGGGGCCTCTCAAAATTATGCAAGCCAAAGAAAGCCTGAAACTTGACAACTGTAGTTTATTGGACATGGGACAGCAGGAAGCAGACTCAGCTTTGGCTGAAAAATCTGGCTGAAATATCATTAAAGCTAGAGATCCTGTTATAGACTGAAGAATCCATAGCAGAGTAGGAGGCAAACAGAGAGGCACCAGGAAAGGCAGAAGCGACAAAAGAGGAGTGCAAACTATTCATAAACTGCTTATTGCTGTGTGCATACATGCTTAACACTTTTATCCCTCAGTCACTATTTTGATCCGTGCTAGCCCAGGATATGATCTCCAGCCATGGTGTGTGAATGAAAGGAAAGTAATCCTCATTTGATCTGGAAATCTCATATTGCCAACTCCAACTGCTGCTCTGGGACTGCTGAAAGAAACAATGTCTCTCAGACAGGCCAGGTGTTTAAATAGCTTGGACTGGAATTTACTGCCCTGAGCCACAGTTTAGCAGTTGGTAAACTTGGACATCTGCCAGTGCCCTAGACTATTAATCATTCCTGTAACTCCATCAGCATTTTTGTCATCTTTTTTCTGGAAAATGGAGCAGCTTGAACCAGACAGATAAACGATAGAAACTAAATCTCAGAGATGCCCATGATCAGTCCAAATACACCAGCTGTCTACAGCTATGAGTTTATCCAGCCCTTCAAATGAGGTAGGGAAGCTAAACCCTATGGCAAGACATTTATCTTAGTGATCGGGTCCAAAAGAGTTTTCAGGAAAGGAACATGGTTTGGGAGGCAAATTAGTAAGCCAGAACAGCTTCCAGGACTGCTGTCAGTAGCTAGGAGGAGCAGGAAAGAAAGGTTATTAGGCTCCACCTAGAAGCCTGCCCTAGAGCCCCAGGCCAAATGCTGCTGCCTACCATCCACTCCTGTAGGTGTGGCCAAACCCACTGGTATCACTGTGCCCTTGCCAGCTCTGTGCAAGGTTCATGGGCACTGCTGGAGTCCTCTCCCATCATCCTTCTCTTTGCATCATCAAACAAAAAAACCCAAGATAATACTGGCACTTTTTTTTTTCTGGATTCCCATGTTCCCAAGTCAGTAAATATCAATTCAGCTGGTTTTTTTTTTGTTGTTTTTGGCTTTAAGCAGAAAAATCTGACCTATCAGGGATTCTGTAAAGAAGAGCTGAAGCTAATGGAAAGTAAGAGCAGAGAACTGTCCCATACAGAGGACAAACACAGTTTGTCCTTTCGCAGTGCAAACAACAACATATGTTGTTTAAGGGAGGTTGCTCAGAAGCCTTTAATTGAATTTTCAATTATGGTCTCCCTAGGTCACCTCAGGTATGTCATCAGTTCCTTTTTGGTCCTATTTTTCCTCATCTGTGAAACAGAAGTAGCAAAATATATTATTTTTCCCCATCTCTTTTTTTTCTGGCCAGATACTGTAATCTGCAGTTCAGGTCTGGTCGTGGTCCTAGTTAAGACTGAGTTTACAGCAGAGCTGAGTTTAACTCAAGCTGCTTAAGAGACCAGGAAGACCAACAGAGATACTTTCCCATGTTCAGATTTGCATTTGTCTTGTTCCCAAGGAGCAGCACCTATGCAGATACATCCATTCCCACTGTGCAAACACTCTCAGAAGGAGGGTAACTTTCTGGAAATGTTCTCCCTCCATTTCAGCAGAGCAGAGGCTTTAGTCTTTGCTTCCTCCACAAGCACCACACCTAAAATATAAATCATATTTCAGAAGGGGGGGGATTTTTTTGGGTTTTTTTTCCCCACCCATTTTAACCTTTTACTAGGGTGTGGAAAGTGAATAATTCCAACTGAGCATTCCTTACTTAACAAATTTACAGTTGGCTGCTTAATTAGGAATTTAATAAATGTGACTTAATTATCTCTTAATTAGATTGCTTTATTAATGCTCATGGCCATAACCCCTTAAGGCTCTCAATCTTGTTAAATCTCAAAAGCTAGGCTGAGTCAACACTTGAATAAACAGCTGCCAATAAAATACCTTGTGCTGCCAGAGGTGGCATTTGAATTTTACTAGGTTATCCCCTTCCCAGGCTGAACTCTGTACCTTCCCATCGTGCCAGCTAATCTCTGCTCTCAGAGGTTCCTTTTTTTGCGTGAGATGCAAAGTGGAGAACAGACCACTTTTGACACAGCTCACAGCAAGCACAGTTTTAAAAATCTTACTGGCCAGGCTATACTCCAGCTGGACTAATTAGAGTTCCCTTTACTTAATTCAATTTTCACCAGGAACTAGTTTTCTCCACTTCTGAAGAGCTGTTGTGTAATGCTGCCATATACTGTTAAGACCTGTCAACATGACAGATTTTTGGCATCTTCTTAGGTACCTGAAGTACCTATAAAATGTTTCTTGGCCATCTAGCACTCTTATTACTATTAATATTAGATGAGAAGCACATATGGACAGCTCTCATTTCTATTCTCAAATGACTTTTTTCAGTTGTAAGCAACTTCAACCTTTTCAGGTAGAATTTTGCCCTTCTGGTTTTTGCCAAAAAACATTTTGGAAAGTTTAGTTCAGCTGTTTTTTAGTTTTAAGGCAGTGAGTAGGCGGGGGTAAATACAACTCTTGCCATGATTTAGGAGTTAAAATAAATATTCTGTCACCTTGTCTTGAGCAATCCAGTACTTCATCAAGAAAAGAGAACCTTAAAGTTGGTTCAGAAATGCACTTGTTAGTTGTCCAGTGAAAACACATCTCAAATTAGTTAGCCCTTGAATGCTACAAAATACCTTTTCAGAGCCTATTCTTCAAGTCAAATGAAGGCAATTTAAAGGAAGTGTTGCATCCAACATCTGAAGAAGATGATGCTGAAGAAAAATGTCTTCCTGATATTTGTTTGAAAAAGTAAAAAAGCAAGAAAAAACCACTCGTAACAAGTCATGCTGGTAATTCAGAACAGAGTATAGCAGAAGAAGCAGCTGAATCAGTACACCACAGATGATACAACAACTCCTGGGGAACAAACACCCGATGAAGTGACACCTCAAACAGGGCCTGTAGCTGACAGAACAGCAGCTTGAAGACACAGGTTCAACACAAGACTCTTATCCAGCTAGCAGAAGGACAGGGGATACCAGACTATGAAAAGTCCCCTTTTTTTGCCATGGCTACCCACATCCCAGAGAAGGCTAGAAACAGATCTTATGAAAATCCATGGTTTTTAAGACCTTGTACTCAGCAGACCATCTCTGATTCTTTGAAGGCATGCTGAGCCTTAGTACCATGTTTTGTTTCCTGCAATTTGAAATACCCATGCAAAACAACATTGTAAACATTTTCTCCTGGCCTGGCAATAAATGAAGGCATGTTTCCTGGCAGGCAGTTCCAAACCACCCTGAGTGGTCTGCTCAGCTTTACAGCCAACGAGGACTGCTGCAGTGCAGCACACTGAGGAAATGTCCTGAACAGTTTTGTTTGGAGCTGACATCTCTGACAGTGAGCCAATGCCTCATGGAAAGTTTCAAAGCAAACTGACACTACCTCTAGAGCAGAACAGCTTTTGTTTCCTTCCCCCCTTACCATGGATCCTTCTTGTGTTAAAACAGCAGAAACTGTATTGTCAGGGATGGAAAGCAGGAAACAGGAAAGCAGAAGTCCAGCCACTTCTTTTGACTTCACCACTCTTCACCTCTACTTCCCTACATTAGCTGTCACTTCTCTGCATTCACTCTCTTTTGTACCCCAAAGATGTCTAGTCTGCACAGAGCACAAGCTCTTTAAGCCATGGGCGGCATCTCAATTATGTATGCTTCCAGCCTAATGCAATGTGGAGCATGACTAAAATACTTTAAATAATTAAACCTCAAATAATAAACCCTACATTGTATAGGAGGGGCTGGTCAGCTTTACTTACTTTTATGTGCTTGAAGAGTAAATACTTTGTCACACATTCTTGTACCAGCTAATCCGCAAAGAGGAACATTAAGAAAGGGTCTCTTACTCTTCTGTCCCCAAATCTAAAATACCTCTGGCCTTTTTGTGACAGCCACAGAAGGATGGAGAATGGACCCCACCAGTAAGGTGTTTTAGAGTATGAGCAGCAAGGCTGGCTCTTGCCATTTGAATTCACTTGTCACCCATTTTCAGGCACCTGCACTAAAGAAAACCATTAGTGCCACTAACGCAACATGTTGAAAGACTGTAGAGCCTAAGTGACTCTATGGCCCTGGCTCCAACCCACCAAGCCAGTGGGATCATCTCCTTTGGCTTCAAGTAGCCTACATTCTCTGTATCATGACACAGCTTGGGTGTCATGGTGACAATTTCAGGCATGCCTAAACCTCCTAGACTGGGAACAACGTCAAGCACCACATCCTGGCAAATGTGCCATCAGGAAGGGAGGTTCACCAATGCATTTGGTCATTCTGCGCTCTGTATGGGATGAACAAGGTGCAGCCACTTGCCTCTCCGTGCTCTCACCCACCCCACAGCTACTGCTTTGCCAGCTGTTTGAGATCATGCCTCCAGCCAGTCTCACAAGCAAGAGAACCCGGTGCTCTTCATCAGCCTGTCCATGCAAGGCCCACTCTTCCTGAACAGGCAGCCAAAGTTCAACAGACAGGGTGCTTAATATGAAACTTCAAGGACCTGTCTCCTCTTCCTCCTGCTGTACTTCTACTGTAGATTGCTGAACACTCCCCTTTTCTGCCCTCCCTGACTCTGGTGAATGCAGCTATGAGAGACACAGAGCAAGAACACCTGGCCCAAAAGCAAGCAGCAGCAGCCCCTCAGCTCATTTTCATTTCTCCTAGCCCCTTCTCTTCTGAGTCAAGAAGAGAAAGCCTGCCCTGACGCTAAAGCTAGAAAACAAGTGACCTCCCTTCTGCTGCCTGCACACACAGATCACCCAAAGAGCAGTGACAAGGACAGGCAGTAGCTATGGCCCCACATGGGCCATGCCACCAGCATACACACAGGGAAGAGGAAGTTGTTACTAGTCTCCATAACACAAAACAGCTGCTGCTTGGCTAGGGCAGCCACTGCTCACCCCTGCTAGGGGCTGAGCAGCAGCTGTGCTGGGGAAACCTTCTGCTTTAGCTTGTGGTCCAGATCCAATGAACAAGGAGGCACTTCAGGAGGTCCCAATGGAACCAGCACTCAAAGTCTTCATTTGCCCAAGCTGTTTCAGCAAATCTGCTCAGAGACTTAACTAGCATGGCCTTTCTCTGAAGACACCCCTTTCTCTCCAGGTTCTGCTGGCTCAAATAGGTGATGCTGCAGCACATCCCCATTAAGTGACAGCTGTAGCTACAATGTATTGACCAGGCATACTGGAAACCTTGGAGAAAAAAAAAAAAAGAGGCCATCTCAGCCTTCCAGTGACCTGCCTTGGCACCTCAGCCCCACCTCAACTTGCAGCACAGGCTGCCCCATCTGTCCCACACCCTTGCCCAGCTCCAGTAGTGCAATTCAAAGCCAGCTATTAAAGACAAGGCTCTCCTGTGAAGCCTGTGTAAGCGCACAATGAGAGGGATCTGCACTGAAAAAAGCCTTCAACAAGGCTGCTATAGCTAGGGGATAAACAAAAGAACAAGGTGAGATGACTTAAAATCCACCTTCTCCAGAGGTACTCTTGTCTCCTACCTGGTGACTCTTTACCCATTAGGAGCACAAGAAACTTGCAAAAGGACCCATGCCAGCCCTCACACGATCTCCTCTCTCCCAGGGTACATAGGTGTCCCAAGCCAAAATGTTGCACAGAAAATCACTCTCAGTGTCAGAGGCTAACATTATCTGTGTAAATATTATAGCAGTCGGTTAATAATGCAGGCTGCATCCCCAACCAACCCACACAGTATCACAAGGCAGGCAGGTCAGCTCCAGCCCAGGCAATTAAAGAGCACATTGCGATTAAAACTGTCCCCGCTTGCTTTGCTTTGAGGTTTAGACTTCCTCCACAATGCAGCTGCTTTTAGTGCAGGTTTATTATTAGTCTCATCTATATTATGACATCCTCAACTCACTGAAATGACCAGGAAACCCATGGAGAAAGAACAAACAGATACCACATGGCATCTGTGGCCCTGAGAAAGGTACATTGTCATTTGTTAAGTGGAGCTTAGATTTAATTAGCAGTGCTAAAGGGGAATTTGTGGTGTAATAAATCTCAGAATAAGAATTAGCCTCTCCATCACATCTTGCTGGTCACTTTTGGCAGGAAATGGCAAGACATACTAAACCTCACAGTTCAGGGCTGGAACCAGATTCAGAGATGTGGAAGAGGCATCTCACATATGTCTTCTTTTTTCACAGGACAGGTCTTGCATTTTCCTTCGAAAAGAGCAGTGACATCTGTATGAGCAATGGGTGAACTATATCCACTTCAAAGCTGTTGTGGGACAACAGTTCCTAGACCAACACATGCCCACATGAACACACACATGTTGTGGGGGGGATGGAGCAGCCACAGTGGGCATCCACACACAGCACTGGGGACATGAGGCAATCCCACCTTGCTGCTGCAGTGCTCTCTCCTTAGTGAGAGGCATCAGAAGAGCTTTAAGGCTAAGTTAGGAAAAGGACATGGTAATGTAGCAAACTTTTACACAGTCCTGTGACCAGGAATTGTCTCCATGACCCTGCTACACAATCTGCTAAGCCCAGTATTTTCTGCTAGCAATTTGAGTCAATGGGGTAACAACATCTCTTCAGCACAAACATCACATACCTCAAAGAATGTTTCTATTCTGGCTTTTAATTCCCTCTGCAGACAGTTCTGTACAAATGCATGCAAAGGTATACTTCTCCTTCATCTGGCCAGCAATCCTGTACACCCAGAAGCATGAAGACTAATAGCCCAGTCCAGTTAAGAAAGGACTGTTCTTCATGGGGATGTCTAGTCTTCCTTAACCTTTAGCATGCACACAGTTCGTATCATTCATTACTTCTTCACAGCAGAGTTCTCAAGTCATCTTTTTCATCCCCTGGATTTTTCCTGTGCTACATTAGCCTGCAAGGATTTGAAGTCCTGTAGAGCTGCTACTCCTTCCCTTGGGAGATCATTACACAGTTTGACAGCTCTCACTAACATTTTCCAGAATTTCCCGCTGTCTAACAAAACTGCAAACATTCAACAAAAAGTACACTCTACCAAGCCTCGCACATGCTGATGGCAGAACCAAGGTTCACAGCTGGAAAAAACCACATGGGTTGTCCCAGAGCAAGCCATGTGCATCTGCTGCCCACGTGGGGCCTTCCATCCCTTTTAGCCACTGCTCCCCTTCCTGCTTTAGTTCATATGGATGTGATTTTCAGTGGGTGAGATCATCTTTTGAAAAAGTTTTATGTTTGGCTACAAAAGACCCCAAGACTGTGTGATTGAGGAGAGGCATGGAGACCATGTTCATGAGGCTCACCATTTCCTTCAAAATGGGATGCTCACTGCATGTGACAAATTGCTGGGGTATGAGAATGCTCTTTTCTGTAGAAGAGTCTCTCTACTTCTTGCAAACTGAAGTAGGATGAAAAGCATAAAACTTTCCACAGAAATTCCCAAGGCAGTTCTGGACCACAGGAACCTCTGTTATATGCTGGGGACTTCAACCCCAGCTAGGGACCAAGCCTTGGGGAAAGTTCCAGTGAAAATTGACCTGCTCCAGTGTGCCATTACCAGAGATGCTCATGGTTTTCTGAAGATCTTTAGCCCAATACTACTTCACTCTAAATATTGAAGACACGTAGGTATACGTAAAAATCAATAAATCAGAAGAAAAGCCCAAAATACTGGCCTTTTAACAACACCTGGATCTTACAACACCTCTGCAATACACCTTGACCCAGCAATTAGGAGAATGAGATAGGAGAGTTGGCTCTTATCCTACAGATCAGATGGCCTTTCTGCCTGGAACTTGTACACATGGGCTTGTAGCACACAGTGTTGCTGCTGATCTCTCACTGCTGGGAATACTCACCAGGATGCATGCAGGAGGAATCAGTTTGGAGCCATCTTCTACCAGCAACAGGTGCCCATTACTGAGTTGGTCAGAAGTACACAGCCCACTCACCCAGACGAGACATCTCTTCCATTTACCCTGTGTACCTTGAATGGCCATATTAGCACATACCTACAAGAGAGGCTTTACCTAGTTCTGACAAAAGTCCTCAGCAAGGATTTCAGCTGCTCCCTAACAGAACTGTCCTGTGCACCGATATCAGCAAAGCTCCCTCCCTGAGCAAACTCTCTCTTCTGGCACTTTGCAGGTTCATCTGCTCGCTGGCATCACCTGGATCACACAAGGTGCCACACCATACAATTGCCTGATACCACAAGGATGCAGGACCACCTGTCAGCCACTGCATACCTTCCCATTCCCCTACTCCAGTAAGAGTAAGTCATGTTCCCAAAAGCATGGGAATTTCTGCCCCATGGTACAGTTTACATTAATTATTATTCAGCTGCTGCCTTCAGCTTAACTGCATTAACCAAGGATGAGCAAAGTTGTTCAGAAAAATGCCTATAGTGGGTGTGGCACTTAGAGAAATCATAACATAACACTGAGATTTTAAGTACTTTTTAAAATTCTCACTTTTTAATCTGCAACTGTTGCTGTAATCTCAAGACCTGAGAGCAGAATGATTAATTTAACTCTAGATTTGGTTAAATCTGGATTATTTTTTTAAATATTATTTTTAAATATTATTTTTTTTAGCTAGCCATGAACAGTCACTTCTAAATGTGAGCATTTTCCAGCTGAATAAATCCTTCCTCCTTTCTTCTCCATTCCTTAGTGTTATAAGAGTTATGTGGAAGATGTAACAGTATTTACACTCACAAGCTTTGGCTATGTCATCTTCATGCAGTAAAGAACAGGAACAACTTGCAAAAGTCCGTGACTTGCAAATCAGTGTAATTAGTTTCACCTGTCTGAGCATGAAAGGGTTAAAATATTTAGCCACTTTTCATGAATACAAGGTATTTGTTTGCTTTTTCAAACAGATTGTACAATCCAGTCCAAATAGCTTTAGTCTTTTTAATTGGGACCAGCAGGATGTTGGGCAAGTTCTCCGTGCTTGCAAAGGACCTCTCCTTCAAACATACTTCGTAATCCAAACATAACTTCAGCCAAAGCAAAAGTTGAACATCACCCAGGCCTAACCAGGAAGCCCCAGATCAGGCGGAGACTCTTTTTCACAGATCCTTTGGGGTTTCCCTGCCAGGGGGAGGCTGAACAGGCAAGCCCTTCTGGAGCCCCGCAGCACAACCTGCTGGCATTTCTCAGCCAAGGCAGGACTGCTCTAAATACATCATCCAGTGCAGCAGCAGCACAGAAAGACAAGATCCAAGGACGCGAAACTACAAGGACGTTGAGCCAAAATGCAGAAGAGCAAAGACCAGCTTTCCCCAGAATAACCAGCAAGACCAAAAAGTCAAAGCAATCCCTAACCCTGAACTACTTAGGTCTTCTAGCAGGGAGGAATCAATACAGCTCCAGGCTCTGCGTTCTTTAGCCTGGTTTCTTCTAGAAAAGCACACTTACAAACTGATACTTTGTGCAAGATGAAAGCATTTGCTTTTGAACCCAGGGGCCAACTTCAGCCAAGCACAACAAAGGAAATTAAGTTTCATGAGACTTAGAGGCCATGGAAAGGAGAAAATTGGAGTTGCCCCGGTCTAGGCGGTGTTGCAATATAAACTTGCTGTCGCAGTTTAACCCCAACTGGCAACTAAGTAACAAAGCAGCGCTAGCACAACAACTAAATTATCAGTGTTATCAACAATTTTCTCACGCTAAATCCAAAACACAGCAGTGGAGGAGATACTAAGAAAAAGTTAACTCTTCCCCAGCTGAAACAAGGACACTTCCTTTACTGCATGCCAGAGAACCCACAGTGGAAAAAGTCCTTAGGAATGTTTTAGTAGAGCAATGCTCAGGTTTCCTTTCGTGATGCCAAAAATGAGCAGCCACCAGACAAATCCAGAGAAACAACCTCCGTGATACCTCCATTTCCAGACTTTCCTGGGCATTTTCCAACTACATTGATTAGCTGTTTTAAAGGTCATGCTTAAGAGTTCTGCATATGTTCTTTAATTCTCTGGACACCACATGTCATATTGCAAACTCATATTTGCAGTTGAAAAGTTCTTCATTCCTACTATTCCTTTAAATGTTTTAATATTCCATTATTTCCTTTCTTCTTTTTTGTCTAGAGTAACATACTTCTAATACAGGTAATGAAATAAGAGGGAGGTGACATTCAGAATTAATCTAATCTAAATGTAATTCCAGGATGTTCCTGTTTTATTGAGAAAGAGGCCATGCAACAGGTTGAAACCCAAAATGCATTAGATATGCTATGCTTCACAGCAGCAGAATGTTGTTCTTGGCAGTTCTTTGGCAGACATCTTCTAGAGAACTTGGTAGGACCCTATCTATTGTTATATGGTGAATTCTGCAAGCAAAATTCCAAAGGTATTTGCATTTTCTCCCTTAACATACTCGCTATTAACTATTGCAATACTGCACCATGAGATGCAGCAGATGTGCCACCATACAAGGCCTCAAAAGCGAAACAAGTGAAGCCATTCCAGGAGGCTGGTTTTAGCCTAGACAGAAACCATGAGTTGGGGGGCAACAACAAAGTGTATGTTTGCTGCTGGTGACCTCCAGCTTGATGAGTTAGCAGAGAAGAAATCCTAATCACTTTAGACTTGCATATCAAGTCACCAATACAGAAGAGACCTTTAGAAAACTGCACATGCAACCCACCTTCCACAGTCCCACTGCTCTCCTTTTTCAATGCTTACAAGTAGCTAGACAAAAACAACAGAGCCACCAAAGCTGCCAAATCTTTACAACTGGGTTTCAATGTACAAGCTAGAAAACACACCTTGACTTTCAGAGGCCAGGCTCCAGCCCAGGTTTTGTGATTTTTAATGTCTAAACTGAGCTAGTATGAGACAAAACCATTGGGACGCAAAGAAAAACCTACTTCACATTTCTCCAGCTTAAACTGCACTTTGAGCACTGTTGAGATAGGACAAGGGGTAATGGATTTAAACTAACAGATGGTAGATTGAGACTAAAAATAAGGAAGAATTTTTTTATGATCAGGTGGTGAAACTCTGGAGCAGGCTGTCCAGGGAGGTGGCAGACGCCACATCACTGAAAACATTCAAGATCAGGTTGGATGGGGATCTGAGCAACCTGATCTAGTTGAAGATGTCCCTGCTTATTGCAGGGGGCTTGGATCAGATGACTTTTAAAGTTCCCTTCAAACCCAAATCATTCCATGATTCTACAGCAAACAAAGATCTCCACCTTGTGTGCAGAAACATTCTGAGCTAAGACTCATTCTGGTGCTCAGCCTAACACTAAAAAGCTCAGTTTCTGCTAAGAAAGTAATTACACTTGGAAGTGCAGTAACTCAAATAAGAACAGAAAAGACAGGCTGTGCTAGTATCTGATGAGGATACCTGGATGTAAACATACCAGAGCTGTGGGAACTGCATCAAGATTCTGAGGAGTACTCACCTTCCTGTAAGAACCTGCTAAAAAGCCACAAAGATTTTTATAGAGGTGGTTTCATTTAGCCATGATGTAGTTGTAATATTCTCATGTGTCCATGAGAAACTCCCTTAGACTCTTGTAAATAGAGTTGTAACCCAATTTCAACTCTTGTAATTATATCATCCCCACTTAAATTATCCCTGAAGGGTTTTATTTGTTTTTAATAAACCAATCTTCAAAAGTATCTGTTTTCAGAACAGAAAAACTCAAGAGTTTTTTTAAGTAATGTTACTTTTCTCTCCCTTCCCTTCCTACTCTCTCCAACAAATCAGTAGAGGAGTCTAATATATCTTCAAAGAGGAGAATAAAAATCAGTGCAACTTCACAGACTTCCACTCCATAGAATCTGGTGTCCAACTTTGGGTCTACAAACAGATACACAGAGACCAAAAGAAAGCAAGCCACAATGAGTGCAAAGTTCATTCAGAAAATTCCCCATATCTAGGATAAGCACTTATAAGTCTGATGATCATAATTTCTGTTGTGGAAATGGCTCAGGCAATTTAGAAAAAAAAACCTGCAGAGCACTAGCAGAACAACTGCAACACTGACCCCTTATGCAGGAAGGCACTTCCTAAAGGCAGAAATTCACTTACCTAGACAGGGACAAACTAAAAGGACAATAAATTAAAATCCACTATTTTCTGGATTTACCCTGTCAAAATGCATGCATTTATCCAAGACACCTAAACGAGGAGGAGAAGAAGTGAGCTGAATCTGAGGTAACGCTCACCTCCTTACTTGGGAGATGGCAGGGAGCCGAGGAGACAGCTCTTATCTCAGTTATCTGGAGCAGAGCTCAAAGACCACATGCTTAGGTTTGTGGTTAGTGACTCACCTGCAATTAAGGCAAAACCTGAGATCCCCATGTAAAGATAAATCTCTGGACTTTGTGGTTGTAGAGCAGCATCTGCCAGACATCTGCTAACAGCTCAAAACAGTGGTGCTGAGAGGTGAACAGTCCCAAGCATCTCAACAGGGTGCAACTCCCCAGCTGTGCTAGGGGATGTTCCCAGCACCTTGTTGCATAGATGCAATACACGAGTGGCTCCTGAAAGATGGAAGAAATCAGAGGTGGGATCCCTTCTGCTCAGAGCAAACCAATTAATAATAATCTTAAAATACAATACAATTGAGATCCTCAAACATTTTTTCCCCCTCCAGGAAACATGGTGTGAATTTTGTGGCTTATACTTCAAGTTCTCCAAGGAGGAAGATTCCCTGTTCTTTTACCCTGAGAGATGCTCTAACCTACTGCCATGCAGATGTGGTCCACATGGAAGTACTGCAAAATGCAACCTGATGCTGACAACCAAGTTATCTCACTTCCAAAGCAATCTCTTTGCTCAACATACTCTACTTGCTGAAGTTTTGACCTCAATATTTGAGTGGGGTAAGATTCAGGAAACTCTCTCCAGCCTATTTTGTTCAAACAATGCCTTGGCTCTGTTGCTGCTTGTGCTATCTGCATTCTTTTCATAGCACTTTCAACTGATGATGAAGTCATCTACAAAGTAACCTCTTCTAGGGTAAAGATTCCCTCCAAATTCTAAACAGCCGAAGAATTTGAATAAATAATGAAACCAAAACTCAGCAGCTCAGATTCTGAGGTTTACTTATTATCACCCTCACTCAAGATTACGTGTAAGAAGGATTAAAGAAGAGCCAACAAATTCAAAGCAAGAGAGAAGCTATCAATATGGTTAAAAAAACAAGAACAGACCTTGAGCCATAATTTTGCTAATGGTATGTATGTGTCATTCAAGACATTAATCACTGAAGAATACTTGCCTAAAAATCAAGTGTTTTCTACTCATTCTTTCGAATGTAGATCTTGGGAGGAAAGTTGCAACTGCATGAGCAATAAAGTTTCCAAAATACTAAGAACTCTGTGCTGGTCCTAAATGCAAAAGAAAAACCAAAACAGAGCCTGATATTCTAAGCATGAAAGATAATAGGCAATAAGTGGGTCTGCATACCTGGGAGACTGGTAGCATACTGGTCTTAAATTATAGAAGCAGTACTCTGGAAGATGATCAGTATCTTCTCAGACATGTCCATGCTTTCAGTGAGGTCTTCAAAGCTCCCATAATTGGAATACTGAAGTGGAGGTAATTTGCTTAAGCCCCAAAAGCCCATTTGCTTGCTTCTGAACCAGCAGGGACAGGAATGAAAACAGAAACACAACAAAATATGCCCTTCCAGGGTCCCGTTTATTAACTGAATACAAAAATAAGATCATTTAAGTGCAGAGGCACAGTAACCCACTCCGTGGTGAAAAGAGATCTTAGGTTAGCAGTAAACAGGGTTTACAATACCTTGTAAACAGACCTCTTTACAAGCAAGAAGCATACTGAAATATGACACACACTGGATTAAAAGTTCCCTGTTACAACAATACTCCAGACTTCTCATCTGGCTGTTTGGGAGCATTTCACAAAAGGTGACAGCATCCTTTGCTCTGTTTTCCAAGGAGCACATGTGAAACAAATGGAACACGAGGAACTTGCAGTGTAACTTCAACTGGCACAGTTGAAGAAGCGCTACAGCATTTTCAGAGGGTGGTAGCTTACCCCTTGTTAGGTTTGTTTTGCAATGAAAAATAATGGCCAAAGCTATTGTGCATTATGAAAATGTTAAAAATTATTCCTCTTTTTACGTTTTTACAGCAACTTGTTGCACAGTTAAATAAAAAATTATTTTTTTTTCTTCTTAATACAGTACATGGCATTTCTCCTCAATTGCACTAGAAGTAAATTTGGAAGCACTTTCAGTTTGTGTTATAGGCAAATAGGAAGGAAAAACAAGTCAGGCAGACTTTGAAACTCCTTTCCACCTCTCTGCCTACTGTATTATTCCCACCCCTTCACATCTCTGAGTCCACATACATTCCATTGATCAGGTAATCCACTTGTGTGTAATCTTTCTTCTTGTAGCTCTCATAGGCCTGCATGAGGAAAAGAACTATAACGGTTATGAAAAAAAACGTACCAACTAAAAGCACTGCAAGAAGTGAACTTTTATCCACCAAGTACTGAGTCAGAGGCTCGGCAGCAATGAGAAGGTACTCATTGTCTTTGTCCTGAGTTTCTGCGAGGTCCAAAGCTGTTGTTTTGGGTGCATCTGTTGGAACCATGGTTGTTGAAAAGATGTCAGATGTTGACTTTATCCCGTGCCCAGTCGTAGTTTCTACTGTAGAGGCTGTAGTTAAAACCATGGCACCTCTTGTGGAGCCCAGAAGAGAAGTTGATTCACTCAAGGATCCTGTGTTTGTACTTGCTTCTGGCTTTAGAGCTGGCAGTGTGCTGACATGCAGTGGATTCGCAGACTGAGAACTCTCCAAGGGTTTGAGTGTCATGGCATGACTGGTAGCAGTGGAAGATGTTCTTGCATCCTGTGGGATGAGGGTGGTCAATGTTGTGGCCAGTGTCTTCAGGTCAGCTCCAGCAGTGGTGGGGCTGTTAGAGTGGGGAGCACTGGTAGTGGTGGTGGTAGCTGGGTTAGACTGCTCTGTTTGATTACCTGCCTTAGAAGTAACAGTGAGGGGAGCAGAAGTAGAAGTGGGGGACAATACTGAGACAGAGCTACTATTTCCTGATTTTTGGCTGGTGACCACAATCTGGGCGACATGGCTGGAAGTGGAAGAAAAGATCTTACCAGAAGTGGGAGGAAAGGCAGTGGATTGCATGGTTTTAGCAATGGTATCAGAATCTCCAGGGGCATTTGAAGCTTTGGCAGTTGTTTCATAAGTGGTAATGAAGACACTTCCATTTGTAATGTTTGTTGTTACAGCTGGGGCAGTAGGAGTGGTAGCACTGCTCGCAATTGATTTGCTTGTATTTGCTGTGACATTTTCATTCTCAAACCCAAGCAAATGCCTCAAATGAATTTTGTGAGTTTGAGCAGTTGAGGAAAACAGGTTTTCCACACTGTGTTGGTCAACCTGTGCATTCAGCATCCTCTCCTTTTTCTGTGGATAGCTTTGGTGGGGAAACAGGACTGTTTCCCATTTCCTGCTGACAATTTCTTCAAAAAGACAAAAACAATGAGTTTTGTAAGAATAAAACTCTCAAGCTCAAATCTAACCTCAACCCCCCAACATGCACACCACAACACATATTCTGCAGTAGACATAGTACAACTGGAATAAATCAGTCCTGAATTCAGCAAGAACATGAAAACTCAGGCCCCCCCCCGCCCTGTCTTTATTGCACATAATCCCTTTGAGGATTTTTGGTTTGGTTCAGTTTTTTTTACCACAGACCTCTAGTATTTACCCAACCAGGGAATTAATTTCACAAAAGGGGAGTAATCAAGTAGAGAGCTACAATGCAGAAGCACATTATCAACAGGAGCAGCATTACAAATGTCAGCTCCTGAGAAGAAGACTCATGCTTTCAAAGTTACACATCATTGACAAAGCCTTTGGGCTTAGATTCATAATTTTCACCTCTCAAAAATGGGCAGAAATTCCCACTTACACCTCTCTACATCAGGATAATTTCCTTCACAACTAGTGAGCTAGTTTTATAGTGACATAAACCCCATCTGCTTATCACAGGTCTGGTTGGTGTGTTGCAGAGAAACCTTTGGCAACCCAAAAGAACCATGAACAAACTCTTTTTTAAACTGGGGTACAGTGATTTCTTGAAACATACTTTAAAATGTTGGTTCCTCAATTACGAATAAGCTCCATTTTGTTATTGTGTCACTTAATTAAAATTCAATACCCTGGCACTGGAAAGTCACCATGAGCAATTGCTGCTCTGATTATAGAAGCAGCCTGTTGATTCTGGAACAAAATTCTAGCAATCTGAGAGAAAAACAATGCCAAGACATTTTCCTTTCTCTGAAAAAAATATAAATGCATCTGTTATGACTTTATTTTCACAAGGACAGCGTGTGGCATGCAAATGGCTTGAATGAATGATGTCTTCAACATGGAAACAAACTGTTACTCGGTAACAGTTACAAAAGTTATTCAAAGACACAGCCTGCACGTGCCAGAAACCTTAGGTCGTGGTTATTCCAATTAACTCTACCTACAGAATTATCCTACAGGCATTTTACAATCCATCTCCCTCAGCTGAAAGCCTATCAAGGTCTAAACATAGGCATTTAAAGCAAAAGAACCAGGATCCTGGATTCACTAGGAACCTGAAACATGGCTTTACCTCCAAGTAGATCTTTGATGTCTTGTTCTCCAGCATTTTGGCACACGCTCAGCTGGTGACACTGCAAGAAGATGCAGTGGTTCTGGTAGGGCACAGACCAATTACAGTGACGGTTTCCTGAAAACAGCAGAGAAAATGCATTGCTACACAAAACATACCAAACATGCTGCTTCATAGCTTTAATTAAAGAATTGGAAAAAACAAACAAACAAACAAACAAAACCACAAAAAAAAACCCAAACCCACACAATAACTAGAAGGTCTGGCCTTAAAAGGATCCTGACTCAGCCTTGGCGAAAATAACTGGAAAGCCAATGAAATCAATATAGGAGCTGCAGCCTACCTACCTGCTTGTCTTCTGGTACCAACATCTCCTAACAACAGCAATTCACTCACCCAGGCAGGGACAAAGAAAGTGCGCTACAGTTTGTTCTCATGTAAATGCTAGTATTCACCTACATATCTTACTGAGGGAAAAAGAATAAATGAGCCAAAACTGAGTAGACATCCATCTCATCACTCATAGGAGACAGCTCTCATCTCAGTGCTTGGAGTTACAGAGAAATTCACTCTTCATTCTTTGAATAATGATACCATTAGCCACGGGAGCCATCATAGAAATTGTCTTTTACTAAGTCAAATCCCAACACAAGCTAAATAAACTCATCACAGCAAGAACTTGCTTTCCTGGCATCCCTTTGAACTGACTAACTTCTTTCTACATGTCTACGTATACATAACTAAGCTCTGAGGGAAGGAATGAACCTCCTCTAACAAATACTGAGGAGGCATTTTAAACACTATGCCCAGTTTTGGGTTCTCTAGCTTACAAGAGTGGTATTGAAATACTGGAGTGAGTCCAAGGGAGACTATTAGATGTCTGAGGGGCTGAAGCAGATGATTTACAGCAAATCCCAACTCAACATCAAGGGAAAAAGTTAGTTTCTAGCACAAGGGCACTCCAACGCTGGGCTGGGGACCAGAGAGGTCTCTCCATAAGTTCTTGAACAGACAGATCTAAACTGGAGTTGGACCAGGGAACTTCAAAAGGTCCCTTTTTGCTGTGGTAGCTGCACTACTTCCATAAGTAACTGATGTTATGTCAGCAAAGGTACAAATTACATCTACGGAAGAGTGCCTAACCAGCTGGGAATGTTATTTTTCCACTTCTCCAAGCAATGTAGCTATGAAGACATCTCCCTGTGCAACTGTAGATTACAACTTAAAACTATAATATCTTAAAAAATAATATCTATTGTTTCTTTACCAACAGTTACATATGTGTAACTATTCTGACAACTAAGCCTCAGGTCTCATGTCTGTAATGACAGAAAACACAAAAAAAATATTGTTGGGGAAGATGAGAATGGAGAATGAGATCAGTAAAGTTGATCTTAAAACCTAAAGCTAATAACAAATAAAAACATTTCAGGTCCTTCTTTCCAGATGATCTCTCTGCACATACATTTATGTCAAGAGTTTCTATCTTTTCCACCTCCCTTGACACTAGGTAGTGCAACAGACCAGCCATCAAGTAACAAATAGAAATTAAATTGCATTAAATTACATTTAATACAGAATGTAAAACTTAGAAAAGTTTATGCTTTTGGGTTCAGTCTCGCATGGTTTCCTGAAACGGATTGGGTCACCTAATTGTAGAGGCTCAAACCCTCTGCTCAACAAAGCTAACACTCAACTGGACCTATTTTGTACTAACAGATTAGGAGACAATGAAGTGGTTAAAGTCAGCAACAGGGCCAACCACGCAGCCAAATCATGTTGCAGCCCTTATTGCAGACTAACTAAATTCTTTATGTTTCTCTTCTGTAAAAGGCAGCTGATGACCTTTTCTACCCTATCAATATATCAGAAGGTTAAGGATGACACGTGCATAGAATTTAGAGATTGTCAGGTGGAACACACCAACAGGAAGTGCTACAGACCCTAAGTGTCACCACAGTCAGTGTGAACGTGTCATCTGTCTAGGGTTTACCACCTTAAAAAACAGAACCTGGAGTTTTCACAGCCCTGGTGCCTTGGGAAACAAACTCACCCTTACTTTATCTCCTAAATAAAACAATTTATAAAGGTACTTTCTTTCCACTATGAAGGAATGTCTCATGTTTGAACTACAGCTTTGAAACTCCTGGCCATTAAAAGCAGCATCTTTATTATGTTCCTAACAATCTGAATGTCAGATATTCATTCACCTGAGACAAAGCCTCACCTTCACCACAACATCACCAGCTTTTTGAGCTTTCACGTGTGGCTAGATAGGATTGAGACCTTCATAAGGACAACTCTAACTCATTTAGAAGTTTAATGCTTTTATAAAGACATCCCAGAGGTAGTGAGCAGAAGGCTTTCATCTCGCCAGATTTGTTTAACCCTGTGCTCAGTTGCAGGATACAAGTAGTTTCTTCTAAGGCAGGAAAAACATAGCAGGGAACAAAGACTACTCGTTCTAGTGCAGCTGTCTACAAGAGCACTGTTTACTTGCAAACATCTGGCAGAATGGAATAATCACTCTTCAATTCAAGTGACCTAACACTGCTTGCACGCTATCAGTGCACACCAAGAGCACATGCATGCTGTTTCTTATAGAAGCTAGAAGGGCCCTGGGAAACAGTTGTTCTGGATTCAATTTAACCAAAGCTGTCAGAAGTTACTTAGCACTACAGCACTGCACAGAGAAGCATAACTGTAAAAGCCCGTAAACAACTGGAATTAAGAAAGAAAGTTGTCAGGGGAGCAGTGGAGACCTTCAAGGAACAGAAAACACAGCTGGAATTCCATCTAAGGGACAAGAACCTCACCTGAAGCACCTGGGCTTTGACAAGCCTCCCTGCATTGTTTTTCAGTTGTAAGCCTGTTTATTTGCACTACATGGACTCCTCTCCCCTTTAGGACAGAAAACCTGTGTTCACATATAGAGAAGGAAATCAGCAGGAAGAATACAATGGCAGTCCACATCTTCAGGGTTGGCCTTACAGGGAGGCTTCTCTTCCCAGAAGCAATTCTTTCTTATATCAACTTCAGATCCACTGCAATATACCTATTAAAAAAAAAACAAAACAAAACAAAACAAAACTTTCTATATTCCTATCAGCAGCAATAGAAAAAAAAATGTACAAAAGGCAGGCAAGTATCATTACACACCACAAACAAGCATGGACGCAGAGGCAGGAGAGTACAGACCATTCCCAAATTCACAGAGAGGTTCCTTCTTTGTAAAAGGTACTTTGCTCTTCTTCTCTCAGGTCCCAATGAAGAACAGCTTAAGTCAAAAGCCATGGGTACAAAGTCAATCTCAAAGCACACAAGCATATGATATGATGCCTTTTGACCCATTCTGGGACCCTCAATGTTGTTCCCAAACTGAGCAGAAGGGTTTACACCAGTTTGAGTACACTGATAATATGGGGAACTATAGTCCTGTCCCTGCCTTTATACAGAGTCAGTCAAAACCAAGAACCAAAGGTTGATTTCTGCTTTGATTTTCCTGCTCATTGCAGACAGCTACAGGAAGCTTTGATTGAAAACAAGCAAAAGCCACTATTTCAGATCTTCCAAGACATTACACAGACACATCAACTGTTACGAAGAAGATTCACACCCACAGCAAGCCTTCATTTCCCCACATAAAAAAATAGGCAGTGTCTTTCCTTCATTATCAATGCACACACAAGTCTCTGTCCCAATGGAGGTGCTTTCATCCTTGAAGTCACTGAAGCAGCTCAAGCTGATATCAGAGCAGATCATCGGCTTCTGTCTGGATTTACCCTCCTGTTTCTGAGGCTTTTTAAAGTTCAGCCTGAACTAGACCAATTTTAAGGCTGTGACCTAAGTAATTTTTAAGGGCAACCCTCTTCCTCATCACTGAAGCAAGCTTTAGTCCTCATCCTGCTGTTATGAAATGTCACAGCCTTCAAAGGGTGTTGAGATTCAACTTTGTGTGACATCTCAAGGATGTATGTGATGACTGCAAAGGCAGCTCACAACACAGAATGAGCAGCATGTGTGAATGGTATAAATATCATAGTGAAGAACATCTAACAGTCATCAGTAATGTGCGTAAGACCCTGATTTAGCCATCCATGCAAGAAGTTTCGGCCTGAGTTCTCAACTCCAGTCCCAACTACACTTGTGAATTTAAGAATCTGACTGAGAGCCTTTTTTACCCTCCAAGAAAGCCCAAAATAACATTTATTAGCTTTGACTCACAGATCGCAACATTTTGATGCCTCCTACCATGGAACTTTTGTTTCCAATTTTTCCTTCTTCTTCTATATCCTCAAGCCCCAAAAAGGGCAACAGTTTTAGCTTCAAAATAACCCTGTGTGAAAAGGGGTGAAATATAAACAGGTACCCCAAGCTTCGCAGAGGACTCATAATATACAGGTCCACATTGGACGGTCAAAGAGCCAAAGATGGGGACAAAACTCAATACTAAACTGCAGTGCCTCAAGTTCAGCTTCTCTAGTCACCCTACAAATTCCATAAGGAACTCAGAGTCTCCTTCCTGCCCACTTATTCTAGTAAAGAGAGTTATTTTACCTGTTGAAAATAGATGGAGCATTTCTATATCTTCCGCTTTCCCAGAGAGCAGGGGAGCCCAAACTGACTGGGCTGTAGGGTACTTGCACTGCTGACCTTAGCTCATGCACCCCCGTTCAGCTTTCTCCTTGGAGCAAGTGTGCACAGCGTCGCACTCGCTTTGTGTGAGCAGGTTTCTCAGTGCAGCCAAAAGTTCATGCTTGCGTCATCCCACCTGGCAGCTGGAAATATTTCTAAGTCTGACCTAACAACAGAAGTCTTGGCAAGGAAAGGCAGCTCAGCAGCCCCATCTAGTCCTGCGTACCAGAGACTACGTCTGGTGTCCAGCCAGCACCAGCCTCACGAGGGTCTCTCTCCATTTCACACTAGACATGCACAGCACAGACTGACTTTGCTCATTCCTTATCACTTGCTCTTCCAAGTGCACCTTAGCAGGAGTTGAATGAATCAGCACAGAAGAGGAGGTGACCAGTGCAGTACACAAATACAGCCTTGGCAACACGTTACACTGGCATCAGCTGCTCAGGAAAGCAGCCCCACGTTTTTTGTCAGGGGATTGGTAATTTATTGGTAATTAATTTGTGCTATTCAGCCAAGCTAACTTTAATACTTTTCCCACTGTTCCAAATTACAAGACACTTCTACAAGTTTGCCTTAGCCATTAGCATGCTCTTGCTGTCACTCTTAGCATATATTGCAGATTAACAATTGAAAACTGCAGTTTGACAAGACTGGGAGCAAGTGGGAAAGCAAGGGAAGACATGAAGTAACTCTGCCCACAAAAGATTTTTCCTAGAACAGGCAGATCCTAATTGCTGGCAGACAGCAAAAATTCCTTTAACTTACAGCAAGTGAACTGGGTTCTCTCACGGACACTGTAGGTACTTTGCCTCAGAACACTGTTTGTCAACCTGTACTCCCACCACAATGTGCCAAAATAACTGCACTTTTTTTTAAAGTTCAGCAGTCCTAGGCAGAGATGCAGAAAGCAGTATTTGACCCACAGAAAATAAAAAAAAGGAAAAAATACATAATTAATGGTAAATTTTATATTTTAAAGAGTGCAGCTTTTCTTTGCTGTCCATTTTCAAGGTAAAGTGTTTACAAGAAGCATTATTTTACAGCCTAAGAAGTGACCCTGAGAATGAACTGCCTGTGCAATAATGTATGCATATACTGTTTTAAATAAACTAGTAAAGAATAACAGCAATGAAAACAAATACTTAACACTTATTACAGAATTTTTTCCTACCTTTACTAATAATTCTCTAGTTATATTAACCACCCTCAAAGAATAAACATCTTCCATTGCATTTTGAAACTGCAGATATAGCAGTATTATATCTATGAATAAATACTATAATTATTATTATAGTTAAAATCTCAGTATATTAGGACAAATAAAACTGAACCAACCCAAGTACCACAGATATTTGTAAGATTAAATGTTGATCACACTCAGGGTCTTGAAGCTGTTGCGTTAACATAGCTATCTGTCCCCTATGCAAAGAGGTGTTTTGTATCTTCAACCACCTTAATTCACTACAAGTCCTTCCCATCATGGCTGACTTTGGTTCCACTCAACTGCAACGACTCTAGAGGAAAGCAAAACCCCAGTACATGACTCTCACCTCTTCCAAAGTACCTGGCAGCCTTTCTGGATTAGCCCAGCAGTGGTTTAGCCAAGCTCATACACAAGAGATTTGTCTCCCCTTTCCCTCTCAATAAACATGGTCTCCTCAGGGGCCAACTGATAATACCTCCCCTAAGACACTCAATCCAAAATTAGAGGCTTAAAACACTTCTCAGTGTTGTTGCAGACTGAGCACGTGAAGTAGACAAACGTAATGCACAGACTATAAGTGTGTCAGATAAGCAAATAGCTCGTTTCCAAGTCCAGCAAGGGGATAACCAGATGCAGTCATACTTTAATGCAGTACAAATGGCACTTGGGATGTTGTATTAAATATCAGAACCTCCAGCTAGAGGTCAGGTTTTTTGGCCTCTTCCACCTTAGCCAATCCCATACATCCAGAACAAGAGTTACAATTACCTCCAGATCACCTTTCCTGATTTAACAACTGCCTTTTATAATCACAAGCAACAAGCTGTATTTCTGCCTTCCCATCATACTTCCAGCCAGTTCCACATGGCTCCACTCATGCTCAGAGACCCCACTGAACACCCACTCCACACACCTACAACCCAGAACAGCACTAATTAAACCTTCTCCAAATCGTGTTGATCCCCAGAAGAAACCACCCTCTGTCTGGAAAATATGATGGAAGAGATGAATGCTACTGTTCCCATCAGAATTAATTTTGAGAAATCAGGGCAAAATTCACACTCTGAGCATGACCTTCTTCACTTTTAGAGCATCCCCAAGGGAATTAAAAGCAAAAAAAAAAATCACAGAAGACAGTAACAAATAAAATGTGGGAAAAGACTACGCTCTGAAAAATGCAAATTTCACTTTTGTCATCTGTGGCTATAACTTAGCATATATAACTAAAATAACTTTGAGCCAACAACTGAATGACTGGTGACTTTGCAATGTACACACATATCCAGAGGGTACTGCCCACTGGGTTTCAAAAGAATTCCTCTCTTCTTGCTGATCTCACAGGGCTCAAGACAAGGAATTTGTACAAATTAAAAAATGCAGAGTATTATTTCAAAGAAAATGATTAGGGTGATGTTTCAAGAGCAGAGAGAAGCCTTTGGAAGATAAACCCCTTGCCTCCATGCCCTCCCAGCCAGACTCAGTTGTTCGTGGTTAAGCAGCTGCAAGGTGCACACAGGGACTGCACCAGGGTGAAAAGAGAGATGTAGAACTAGACAAAAAAAAAAACATGGCAAGAGGGAGTGTGGGTGTTAGAGATCACAGGTACAAAGTGTGCAAAGCAAATCATTTAGGGCAACACATGCTCCTTTTGAGCTGTCATCGAAGAGCCAGCAGACACTGCCTCAAAATTCATTCTTACAAGTGTGCATGGACTAGGTATGAAATAAGTTCAAAGAGTAGCAAAGAAATGTTCTAGCTTCAGTATATCAACAGAGCAGGGAAAACAGAGGTGGGATCCTTTTGCAGACAACAATGCTACTTTCCCATCCAACTCAGAAGACATAAGGCCTGTGTCCTACTTGCACTTGCTGCTAAACACTTGATGTGTTGTCAGCCCTCTAAACAAGTGCTGTATTTCTCTCTTTAGAAAAACAGAATTCAACTAGATTTTGCTAAGGGAAGACAAGCACACCTCGTTTGGTAAATCAAGGCAAGAATATAGGAGACAGGGAATCTGCGCTGCAATCCTGAGCAGCACTTTGCTTCCCAAGCTTCTCTCCAAGACTGAAGATGCACATGAAGATAAGTCTGGAGACAGAAGGGGCAGCACCCCATGAGGCTGACCCAATGTCAGCTGAGCATGACCAGACGAAGTTATATGATTCTCTGAACAGCAGCTTTAGAGCCATTAAGTTCCTTTGGCTCCCCAAGAAAGTTATTGACAGGCTGCAAAGCTGTTTCTACAACATGTAACGTACTACCAACAATGAAGAATGAAAAGACTGTGAAGCAGAGAAGCATTACAGATTATAGAGAAGGAAATACATTGCTAGGTCCCTGGTCTGGACACAGTTCCTTTGACTTCCTAAGATGTCTGCGCAGTGTGAAGCATTCCCACTTCCTTGGAAAACCAGGATACAACAATCAAAGGCCCATTTTTTGCCCCAATACTGGCTCTCCATGCCCCCATCATTTCCAGTATTAACAAAATGCTCCCGTAGAAAGATGACTGAGGTGGAAAGTGCACAGTTCCATACTTTCAGAGGGAGTTTTGAAGGAAAATGTGCCTAGAAATCATGAGTACTATCTTGTAGATACATCAGCCAGGCTAAAATGCTGACCAGCCAGCTGGATCTGATAAACACCTGGGGCTGACATGAGGGCAGGAGAGCATTAGAGGATGATCTGCTGCAACAGTAGGACGCAAGTTACACATGCTCTGAAATGCAATTCGGAGAAAAAACATTGCCAGCTCAGATCCAGAAGTTCATTTCTTATATTCCCTCTCCTACACAATTCTTCAGTCAACACAGCACAGCTGGCCATGTATTACAGAAGAGCTGGCACATTAGCAGCACACTCCTTGCTGCAGCAGACAAAATAGGGTATTGGATGGACATAGATTTGGTCTGCTTCTGCCTTTTCTTATGTTTCTCCCAATACACGTCCACAAAAAAGAGATTTAAAAAATCCCACAAAGCCAAAAAGCCTACACAGACTGCATCACACTAGAATCTGTTAAGGACAACAGCCCAATAAGCAAAATAATTTTAATTAGGCAGCAATAAAGTTATACATTTTCTCCTCCCCTAAATATAAACCACCTCCTTCAATTTGTAGTGTAGTCTCCATCTATGGTTAAATCTCCCATCAATCTGCATGACACACACCCCACAGGAAAGGTGACTGCAACGCCTACAGCAGCATCTACAAGCTTCAGGGAATGAGCCTGCCTCTCACCCCATCCCACCAGCGAGGAGGCTGGGCTGGGGATGCACATGAAGTCAGACGGGACACAGCCAGGACAGGTGACCCCAACTGACCCAAGGGATATTCCAGACCGTACAGCATCATGCTCAGCATATAAAGCCAGGGAAACAAGAAGGAAGGGAGGGATGTTCGGAGTGATGGTGTCTGTCTTCCCAAGTCACTGTTACCCATGATGTAGCCCCGCTTTCCTGGGAATGCCTGAACACCTGCCTGCCCATGAGAAGTGGCGAATTAATTCCTTGGTTTGCTTTGCTTGCAAGCGCAGCTTTTGCTTTTCCTACTAACTCTGTCTCAACCCAAGAGTCTTCTCACTTTTACCTTTCCATTTTCCTCCCTCACTCCATGTGGGATTGAGCGAGTGGCTCTGTGGGGTTGAGTTGTGAGCTGGAGTTAAACCACAACAGGCAAATTTGCTACACTGGGGCTTATGGGTGCTTTTTTTGCTTAGTTTTGTTTCAAGTATTATCAGCTTTACCCATTTCCATCTTTCTGTGCCTCTGTTCCCCATCTGTATTCCTCCCTCAGGTGACAAGGCAGATAGATTATACAGCTGAGGACAGTCCACACTGTCACCATTGAGGCTTCATGGCCACAACACTTTGCCTCTGAGGAAATAAATGTTAAAGCCTAAAACCCCAAACCAGCATCACTCATCCATCATCCTTTCTCCCCCGTATTAGTGCCATGTGCTCCAGCTCCAATGCTGAGAAATACTACTCAGCAGGACACTTTTCCTGTGAAAAATGATCAGACAGCTATTTGATTTATGAAACTGTGCCTTGTTTTGAAATATCTGAAACAATCTAGTTTTAATATACAGAAAAGTGAACTGCCAAAGGCTAACTACATAAAGCTGTGAGTGAACAATAAATCTGTCAACAAAAATACCTTCAAGCAATAAAACCATGTACTATGGCTCAACTGCAACCTTCCCTAGTCTGATCTGAACCTGAAACAGATAGCAAATTTTCAGACATGGTGTTGTCTCATGGGAACAGGAGATCAAATGTAGGGCATTTCATACCATGTGTTTCAAATTAAACAGCTTTCAACAGGACCCTCAAAGGAACCATCCAGTGGCTCCCACATGAACTCTGCAGCCATTGAGCTAATACAGAGCAAAGCTGATCAAGAAGGGTAAAAGGCAAACTCATGACTTTTTCTAAGTGCCTGCAGAATCAGGCACTTTGCAGCAAGGGTGGTTCATGCTTGCTGACAGATGGCATTAGAAGCTAGAACCAGCACAGTGCACATGCACAGGAATAAATTGTGCCTGAGGTGCTATTAAATTCAAAACTGACAAGTCTGGAGCTAACACAGACTTAAACAAGCAGCAACTTCAGCCTGAAGGCACAAGTAACCAAGTGTTACTTTTGGAGCAAGTAAAAACTGCCAACATGTTGAAGTTTGGTCACCCACCCACCTCCTGCCCTGCAGAATTTTACCACAATCAGCAAATTCCTGGCAATACAGATCAAGTTAAATTTCACTGAAATGCCATCCTTCACTCCAGATATTTCTGAGAAATCATTATGCTCCTCTATGGGTTCATGTCACCATAACACTAATTTTAGGTCCGTAGAAACAGAGGGCCCATCTCCATCCAGAACACAAGGTTCTGCAACCTTCCCCAGGAATTTAAGCCTCTGCACGGTTTTCAGCAGGGTTACACACAGCAGAGATGGCACCTTATGTTACAAAAGCATCAGGCAGTACTGTGGGGAGCTCAGAAACTGAAAAGAAAGTTCAGGCAGCCTGGAAACAGCCAAACATGGTCCCAGTGCAATGACTGAAAGGAAACTTCTGCTCAGCGCTAAAAGAACTTGAAGAAAGGAAAGCATTTTTGGCTGTTTCTCCTTTCTGCAAGGAAATAGGATCTTTGTGCATATTCTGAAATACAGAGAATAAATACAAATTTTAAAAAAAATTAATCAAAAGAAATTAATCAAAAGATATGTGCCTACACCTTCCCTTATCCTCACAAGCAAAAAATCCTGAAGGCTACTAGATTACAGGAGGTTTCTTCTTTTTAAGCGAACAACTCAGGTTAAAAAACAAAGGTAGCTTCATACCAAGGATCTCCCAGGTAAGATGCAGCAAAAAGACACTCTAGCTTATCTTATCACAATACAATATGATACTGAGGGTCTTTTCACTATACATAAATCACAAATACATAGCACAAATCAAGAGACTCTTCCTAAAGTCTTCAAGCAAGGAACACATTTACAGTGATACCAAATAAGGTTTGTTGGTGCATGCCTCCTTGCTTTGTGATTTTGACAGCTTGAAAGGCATGGAAATCACAGGGCAGGGTGGGGAAGCTTAGCCAAGTCTATTTTTTCTAAACAAAATAAAAATCAAATGCAGTAGCAGCTTTCCTAAACCTTGCTGACCTTCCCTGTGGCAGGTTCTTCATAGCCAGTAAGTATTCACCAACATGAATGTAAACCTATGGGTTATCAGAACCTACAGGAAAAACATCCTTCCCTCTCCTTACTTCATGGCAGCATCTGCAGAAGTGCTTCAGCCCAGCTCCTGGGTACCTTGTCTCCTACACGGCAGCAGCTACTTCGTTGTAGGTTCCCTCTTTTCAGTTTCAGGGGAACTCATTTAAGCTTTGAGTCTTGATGCTCAAAACCTGCTAAATAAGTCAAAGTAAAATAAGCTTGGTTTGAGCTCCTCAAAGCTTTTCCAGTACAAATGTCTTTGCACCAAAGAGTCCCTCATTGATGGAAGAGGGAGAGCACAGGCAGCAGCAGCAGGTTCTTCTGAACCTTTCTGAGCTTGATATAGAAGAAAGTCTGTCTTTCTGTCTTCTGCTGATGTCGCTGAGGAGAACCCCAAAACTATTCCATGGGGATACCTGAATCTCACCATCTAACCAAGAGAGATTACAACTACCGCAAACATTATGTTTCACTAATGTAACCGAACAGTCAAGTACTTGCAGCACTTAGTGGAAGTACCTTGACAACTTTCCTTTGCTAGTGTGGAGAAATGAAAGGCTTCCTCTGCCCTAGAAAACAGTGCTTCTGCCCCCACCAGCTTCCCAACAAAATCCAGCTTCTGTCTCAGCACTCAGTTTCTCGGGCACCTGAGCCATTTTACAGTAAGGCACTTTCACTTCAATTGCCTGAAATCGTATCACAAGGTAAATCTGTCCAAGCAGATAACGGAGCAGAAAAACTACTTCAGTGAGGATTAGGTGTTCTCAGCATGCATTGGGGGGTTTTGGAGTTGGTTTTGTTTGCCTTTTTTTTTTTTTATGACAACCATCTAAGAGGAATTACATGTCACATCTTGCTTAGCAAATCCTCTAGCACTGACATACAAGTACAGAAAACTCTCTACCTATACTGATGCATATTAACATCTACAATATCAAACAATCTCTAGCCATTTAAACTGCATGCCCACCACTTCAGCCTTTGCTTTTTAAAACACTTTTCTCCAGCAATAACTTTCCTGGAGATGAGACAAAAATACCGAAATAAATTTGTACACATATTTACAATTTCTGTCCTTCATCCAGACATCTTTTATGCAGATGAATCGCCGTATGAAATCCAGTGTTACAGCTGGATGGCATTCATGATATCTTGCTCAGAACAACTGTAAATGTGAATGCTTGAGTCAGCTGTGTATCACAATTTTGGAGCATGTATTTTAACTCCAGAAGGGACCTCTGCAGGTGTAATCTTACTGATTTACTGCAAACAAATTTGTCACAAGTCATGCAATAACTTAAGAGCTCATTCAGTAGAAGGGTTTGCAGTTTTTGGTCAGTTCCCAAGGGACAGCTTGCCTTTACCACAGTTTGCATGACATCTGTTTCAACTTTCAGAGGGGTCAAGGGCCAAGTGCAGAACATAACACCCAGAAAGAACTAATTACAAATATTGCCAAAACCTGCAGGGCAGAAAAAAAAAAAGCAACCAAAACTCACAAAACCCCCCACCTCACCTCACTAGCATTTTCTGTTTATATTTTATTTTGAAACACTTTCATTCAGATATTCCTCATGAAGATGGGTTATCAGCACCAGAAATCCATTTCTGCTACTTCACTGAATATATTTCAGTGCATAAACACATATCCAACTTCTACACATTATGAGATTTTCAAAGCCTAGAAAACCTTGCTCTCTTTCCAATGAGAGAAAAGCAACAAACAGGAATCTATGAATATAGGGGATTCAGTTAAAAGCTATTTGCTAAATAGCAAGCAAACAAAACTTCCTGCTTTTGCTTATCAAGTCAGCTGGTAACAAAAGCCACCTGCATCACAGCTCAACTCAAAACTCAAACTCAAGCAGCGTGTCCCTGAAGAACATTATCAGGTGTTTCCACATCAGCAGATCTGTCTTTGGCAGTAATTATTCAACACACAAAGCAGGTGTTTATATATGAGAGTAAGTCTAGCAGAACTAGTGGAACCTGTGACCTGCATAAAACTGAGTCATGTAACTGCTGGCAGGCTCATGACATTGCATTCCCTTGCTGGCTTCACCGACCAAAACATGGCCACTAGAGCCAGCTATACCCCAGACATTGTCCGTGATGCATTTCAGCCACAGTACATGCCAACTCATCTCATGGCCACTACAGCCAGAACACATGGATCCTGTCATTTCTACAACACAAATATAAACTGCTGGCAAACCCTTAAAAAACCCATCATAAATGAAGATATAATTCATATCTCAGCAATGTGTACTTGCTGCCCAGAAAGCCAACTGTATCCTGGGCTGCATCAAAAGCAGCGTGGCAACACGCTGAGGGAGGCGATTCTGCCCCTCTACTTTGCTCTGGTGAGACCCCACCTGGAGTGCTGTGTCCAGCACCTCTCCTATGAAGACAGGTTGAGAGAGCTGGGGCTGTTCAGACTGGAGAAGGCTCCAGGGAGACCTCATTGTGGTGTTTCAGTACTTAAAAGGGGTCATAAGAAAGAGGGAGAGTGACTTTTTACAGAGGCAGACAGTGAAAGGACAAGGAGAGATTTAGATTAGATGTTAAGAAGAAATTCTTTGCTGTGACAGTGGTGAGGCATGGGCACAGGTTGCTCAGAAAAGCTGTGGATGCCCCGGCCCTGGAAGTGTTCAAGGCCAGGTTGGATAGGGACCTGAACAACCTCGTCTAGTGGGTGGCATCACTGCTCATGGCAGGGGGTTTGGAACTAACTGATCTTTAAGGCCCCTTCCAAACCTAACCATTCTATGATTCTATGATCTAGGGAATAAATACTCTTTGCTTGGACACGGAGAATTTCAAGATACCACTGGGCCTTTCTCATCCATCAGAAACTCCCTTCCTTAGCCCCCTTAATAAGCTAATCTCCTGTTTATTGTATGGAAAAAAAACCAGAAAGCTTTTTTCCACTATGTTCTCCTTTTTTACTTAGATACAGGAATTTAAATCTAGATGCTACTGCCAGCAAGACAACACACTGATGATGTAAAGTTTCCTCACAAGGACTGACGGTAGAAAGGAGCTTTGCTGAGACAAAAACATCAGCCCAACCTTTGTAATACAGACCAGCCCACGGAACAACAGGGCATCAGTTCAAAAGAGTGGAGTGCAGGTAAGACAGACCAACCCTTCCTTATCTTATAGGTGTGAGAAGACTGAGTCATTTCCATATAGCTACAGGAACGAGTCAGAGCTGGAAATGAAAATCAAGTCTCTTGAAATCCAGCTTAGTACATAACTACAAGACAGTTTACTTTTCCTATGAAGGCATATGCTTATTAAGTGTGCCATTAAGAGCACCTCAGGAACATCCAGAAATACCTGCTGTGGAGTTTGTCTTTTCTGAAGGAGAGGTGGAAGAGGAGCGTTCCTATAACATAAATCACATACAAATCAAAATAATCAATACTGACATTCAGGGCATGATGTACATTGAGAAATGAGGAAATGAAAAGGTAACACAAATGCATGAAACAGCCTCCTCTCCAATTAATGGTTTGCTTAATCTTAGACAGATCCCAAATATTTCCCTTTAACCAGTTTGCATTCATAACACTTCTACCTTTATTTCCTGTTCTTCAATTTATTCACAGTTCACGAACAGGGATTAATTTTGCCCTCACCCATCTGCACATGCTCAGTTCTTGCTGACTTCTACAGAGTTTCTCTCTACTAATTGACTTGTTTTACAGCAGTTTCAAATCTATCCAGAGAGAGTAAAAGGAAAAATAATGATTTTGAGTGTAGAAACTTACCATGCAAACACTTGTAAGTGTTTTCTTGCTGCCAGGAATTATTGTGCCTTTAGGGGAAGCAAAAGCCAATAAAAGCCTGGATGCAGTAGGAATACAGCTGAAAGCATAGGAAAAAAATGTGTAAAATATTATTGTATGCAACCAGAGAGACATTTCTCTGAGACTGATAAAGCATTTTCACAAAGAGGTGGAAGACTGGAAAGGTTTATCCTGCTTTTTAATACAGAGAAGCCAAACAAAAAAAAAGATAGAGGGGAAGACTCAGCAAAAGAACATGCTTAATCCTATTAAAATTAATGAGATTTCATCCTGGTCTCCACACATAAATTGTGTTAGGAGTTTAACTTAAGTGGATTTAAAACCAGATTTAGCTAAAATGCTGCAAAGTCTCCCCAAGCCAAACAAATATAAATGCAACCCAAGCATACACGTAAAATTCAATGCAGATTTTATCAAGTCACTCCCCTCCACTTCCACACCTTTTTTTTTTTTTTTTAACAAATCTGAAACCAGGACACCAGGGTACATCAGAAGTACAGGTTCAAGTGTTTTCCTGGACTATTGCATAAGCAGTTCTCCAGGCCTGGCACCAAGTCAGAGTCAGATGGAGTCCAGGGAAGGCAATCCCAATGCCCTCCTGGGCAGTCATTGTTAGCAGAAGCAGTGATAGTTGTGAAGAGGACTTGTTGAATGTCTCAGTAAATTAATAAAAGGCTCTTGCACACAGACAACCTCTCTTCCCTCTTTGTGTACTTAGGGAATAACAGAGGCAGCTATGGGGGCTTGGACACTCCATAGCCATGTCTGCAGAACACAATTTAGCTGTCCTTTAGAGGACACAGTCCAACTGAGACTCCCCAAGCAAAGGTGACAGGAGCTGTGGTGATGTAGCGAGATAATCCAGGCACACAACTGTAACTGACTGTGCAACCTTCCTGCTCAAATGGAGCACCAGCTGGTTCCTCGAGCAGAGTATAAATGGACTGTGGGTCCTGTCACATGCACTGGGGGACAGTCCAGCTGGCTGCAAATAAACAAGTACCCATATCCCTGGCTCTCTGCCCTCTGTTCCTTTCTTCATACCACATTGTCCTACAAGAAAAAAAACAAACAAGCGCCCAATGTGCTCTCCAAACGGTTGACAAGCTATCATGTAAAACGGGAGGAAAGGATGTGATGGAGAATCCAGACCCACATGCTGTCAATCCAGAGATCTCACATTCTGCCAAGTGCATTTAAAGACCAGCTTTCCCACCATGGCAATTGCAGCCACTGGGGACAGTGTTTCAGTCCCGTTTTGCTTGACAAACACTACACAGCACCAGCTTGGTATCAGTGCAGTAGCATGCCCACCTTTCAGCACTGAAACCCAAGACGTGATCCTTGAGGCCATGCCCCAGAACAGCAAAGAAAAATAAAGCCAGCAAAGGCAACAGAAGACCGTCAGAAGTTTTGCACCTATGCTGATGGACATTCAAAGTTGCCCTAAGGAAACCTCATTCCAGTGAAATCACAGTAACAGCAAAGCAGAGCCCTCAGCTAAATGCTACTCTACACACTAGCAAGGCAACCCTGTGGTTCCACTGAGCTTTAAAACCCACTTCTGCAGTTCTTGCCACTTGCTTTTGTTGGTTAAGTTGTTCACAGGAACATGCAGCAATGTCCATGCAAACATTCCTTCAAGAAGGGGGTCCCCATATCATGCTGGAGATAAGTTGTCCTTTCCTGAATGAATTGCTGTACCACAGGCACCTTGGTCACCTTACCTGCACATTGACTGACTTGGATTGCCAGTAGTCAAAAGCTGGAGGAGCTGTGAACAACATTTCCAAAGTGTGCAACCAGGTCCTGCCTGCACCAATTTTCAGCATTATTACTGTCCCTGCAGTGCCAGCAGCATACTAATACCACACCTATCAATTCACAAGCCCCACTGACTGCTCCAAGTCTAAGCTGTAGAAAGGGAACCAAAAATTACTGGAGGAACGAATGTGTTAAATCCTTGATACCTCTCAGGACTTCTTGGCTTCCCAGTCAACAAGGTCAACAGCCCTCTGGGGTCAACAGCCAGTCCACACCCAAGCAGGCTGGGTATCATTGACAGGTGGGGTATGACAAAGGATTAGACCTACAGAACAGGCTGGAAGTTGGAAAGGGAAACAACCCTGATGAGCCAGAGCACACAGTGTCAGATGGCATCCAGCAACAGCACTCACAGCAGGGATATTGCCCTCACAGTCCTTTTAAGGGTAGGAGGGAAAAAAGCCACAATGATCACCTAGTCTGGTTCCTGGTGCAGCATAAACCATAGAGGTTCGTCCAACAATTACTGTGTTAACAGGGGGTGGGAAGGGTATCTCATCTACCACACGAATGGACTTTGTACCAGCTGTGTACATAGGGACAAACATCTCCTTAAGAAAGGCATCCTATCCCAATTTAAACACTTAAAAGGGAAAATGGCCAGCTGGTGTGGATTGTCATTGCTCTGCAAAGGAGTTGTAGCAATGCACAGCAGCTGAGGATCTATATGCAAGTCTCAGTGAATTGACTGCTTTTTCCTCCGTCATTCCCAGTGCGTAATTGCTTTTGGTATTAGAAGTTTGTATCAAACACAAAGCAACAATTAAAAGGCAAGAATAAATCTAAAACGTACTGCATTAGCAACGTCTGAACATGCTTATATGTGGCATCCAGGGATGAGAGAAGAAACCGGTCAGAGCAGATGGATTTGAGCCTGGCTGTTCAGCACTCACACGCAGACAATGCACATCTCCATATGGAAACGAGGGACACAAGGCAATGCATGTGACCCAGCCATCCCCACCACTGCTCTGAGCCATAAGCCCAGCATCACTCGGAACACGCACAGTGGCCAGGATGAAACAGACACTACAGTACCCTGGTTCGTGGGAACACAGCAGAGCAGCAAGTTCTTTCCTCCTACATCTAGGTTCCCCCAGAAATGTTCACTGCAAATATGCTGGCATAAACTCTAGCTGGACTTGCTCAATGGCTCTTTCAGTTTATAAAACTGTGTCCAAGTGTGGATGATGACACACAGAGCACATACTCAGCTAACTATGTGTCAGAGCATGGGGAAACATCAGCAGAACCGTATACTAGGCAAGAAACTCTACCCAAACAAATCAATTCTTCACACTTCCTTCAAGCAAACTTTTGGACATTTCCAACATGCTCTGCTTTAAACGAACATCTCCATTCCTTAATGTCCCTGCAATATTTTCCCTTGAAAATTTAGTCAGTAACACAACTGGAAAAGTCTGCTAGTATGTTTCTAAGTAGTTACATTAGCTAACCCTGTAATCCAAGGTATGCATCCCGACATTTTAGATACATTATCAGGCATTCAGCATCGATGTTTTTCATCACCATAGCTGGAAATTCTTTTTGCAAATTACTCCCAGAGCCTTCAAAAAGTCTGTGCCAGGAGACTTTCCTTAGAAGGCAGAGGCTTCAGGTTGTATGGATGTGCCAATTAGAATTTCAATAGCAGATAACCAGATGCAAAGTCTGTTTTCTGGCAGATGGGTTTATAAATCCAGCAGGGAATTTGCAATTAAAACAAAAAAATAAAGATGTCCTCACCAACATGTTAAGAGGCATGTAGCCTGGAATTTCTCCCAGAAAAGTACTAGAACAATATATATGTGTATACATACATGATATATATATATATATATATATATATATATATATATATATATATATATATATATATATATATATATATATATATATATGAAACCTAGAACCAAGCAGCAAAAATGGACAGCACATTCTCTAATCTACTACAGACATGAAAGCTAATAAAAATGGATAGATTCCTTCTAAACTATCCATTACCATGCAATGGACTGTATTAATCTATATAGTAGTGGTTGATTATGGTAGATAGTTTGGATTAATAAAAAAATACATGCACTTCAGAGAGAGAAACACTGAATCAACACACATTGCCTAGTTTTCAAAGCTACTGTTCAATCACAAACCCTCTGAGGTCTAAAGGGCACCGAATGCTCACTATCAGTGAGTTTACCTCACTCATCAAGGCTGCACTGCAATTTAGCTTAAGGTGCAAAGCATTAGCATTTCTTGGGTTTGTTCCTCTGGTAAGCAGGCAGCTAACTCACTTTATCAGGAAACAGGAGTGGTGTTGCATGACCAAGCCTGGCAGAGATTCAGTCAGCTAACATGCAGGACATCAAGGTACTTCACTTGACAGGGTCCTGTAACATGAGTTTTCTTTCCCAATCCTAAAAAACAAAGATTAGGAGACAGAGGGGAAAGTGAAAGGATTTGCTGAATCCATCAGAAGAAGATTCACTGCAATAGGATTTCCCCACAGGATGCTGTATTTGAGAGCTTGGTCAAAGAACAGTATTTATTCTTCCTACCACTTACTGGATTCCAGCTGACACCTTGCTAACATTGCCTAGGGTACAGTTAAACCTTCTGAAAACCTTTACTTAAGGTAGGAAAAGAGGCGAAAGATTTCAGTGCGATACCACACAAAGCAGGATGCTGCTTTCAAGGGTAATCTCAACTGTATACACTCAACCTTACTTATACAGACATACGGTATATTTACATATCAGTGATGCCACGCATAAGGGTGGCGTCTCCTAAGAACACCGTACCTTTGAGGTGGTCCACAGGGCCTAAAAATGTTACCCTCAGGCAGCGAGTTACTTGCTGAGTCAATCACCTCTCTTCCCCACAAGGAAACCCAGTTTTCCCGGCTCCCACCTCCCCAGGAACAAAATCATCTACAAGCATCCACACGCCGCAGGAGAGCAAAGCCACCACTCCCGCCGCTGCTACGGGGGGAAATGCAACTTATCGGAAAATTTATTCGCAACTCCTGTGACAAATTTACTTCCAACTTCTGTGGCAGTTCGTGGGAGCGGCTGCGAGGCTCCTGCTCGCCCCTGGGGCCGCGGCTACTCGCCGCCCAACCCGCCCCTGCTCCGCGGCCCCCCGGGCACCCCCGGCACCGCCGCTCGCCCCGCACCGCGTCCCTCCCGCCCGCGCTCCCCCAGGCCCAGGACGAGACACCGCCCGCCCGCAACTCACGACGTGGCGGAGCCCGGCGGAGGACGCGGCCGCGGAGCAGGAGAGGCGCTCACCCCGCGCAGCCCCGCGGGCAGGGAAAGGCAGGGAATAGCAAGGATGGGAATGACCCCTGGAGACCCCGGCCCCGCCACATGCCACAGCCAAGCCACGCCCCGGACACGCCCCTCCACCCCCCATTGGCCTGCTCTCCCAGTGCCCCGCCCCCTACCGCCATGGCCCCGCCTCCTTCGCGCTGCCCCGCCCCTCGCGTCTCGCCCCGGAAAGGCCCCGGGAAGGCGCCGGGGGCAGAGGGTGGGACAGCCCGCGGAAGTGACGCGTGCGCCGGCCCCTCAGGGACCGGTGCTGTCACTGTGTGAGGTTGTGTAGGAATTACCTTGCTGGTGTTATTTTTAAATTACCCTGAGCGTGCTCCACAGCTTAGGGTTCGTGGGGTTTTAAGAGTTCGGTCTAGGATACAGCAGTGACAAGCTGCGCTCGCAGGAGGGTATTCTGCTCCTCCTCCTCCTCCTGGGTGTTTCATAGCGCGAACTCCGGCGTCACCCCCTGCGAGTTGTGGAACAGCAGTAGGAGTGGCTTTGTCAAAGCTCCCTTCGCTACCAACGCGTTTTGCCCGTGTTTTCGAGGCCAGGGTAGATGGAGCTCTGAGCAACCTGGTCTAGTGGAAAGTGTCCCAGCCCATGGCAGGGGGGTTGGAACGGGGTGATCCCTAAGGTCCCTTCCAACCCAGGCCATTCTATGATTCATAATCACCACCATGCAGGAACAAAAGTTAGGAAAATGTACAGGATAACAGCTTCTTGCTACCCTGGACCGTGAAAAACATATATTCCACCATAATCTAGGAATGAATGTTCTCATATAACTCATACTCTGTGCAAGTCTCCTGATGGCAGTCCACTAATGTAGCGGGTTGACCCTGGCTGGATGCCAGGTATCCACTAAAGCCGCTCTCACACTCCCCTCAGCAACTGGACAGAGGAGAGAAAATGTAACGAAGGGTTCATGAGTTGAGATAAGGACTGGTAAGATATCACTTACCAATCACCATCTTGGGAAAAACAGACTCAAATGGGGATGTTAATTAAATTTATTACTAACAGAATCAGAGCAGGAGAATGAGAAGAAAAGTTAATCTTAAAAACACCTTCCCCCACCCCTCCCTCCTTCCAAATTCTACCAACCGGTGCATGGGGACAGGGAATGGGGGTTACAGTCGGTTCATCACAGGTTGTTTTCTGCTCAGAGGGAGGAGTCCTTCCCCTGCTCCCTTTGGGGTCCTTCCCATGGGAGACAGTCCTTCACGAGCCCCTCCAGCATAAGTCCATCCCACGGGCAACAGTTCTGCACAAACTGCCGCAACATGGGTCACTTTTCCATGGAGTGCAGTCCTTCAGCACAGGCTGCTTCAGCGTGTGTCCCCCCCAGGGCCATGGGTCCTACCAGGAAAACCTGCTCCAGCGTGGGCTCCTCTCCCCATGGGTCTGCAGGTCCCTGCCAGGACCCTGCTCCAGCATGGGCCTCTCATGGGGTCGCAGCCTCTTTTGGGCATCCACTTGATCCAGCTTGGGTCTCCTCCAAAGGCTGCAGGTGGATCTCTGCATCCCCCTTCACCTCCATGGGCTGCAGGGTCACAGCTGCCTCACCGTGGTCTGTACCACGGGCTGCAGGGGAACCTCTGCTCCGGTGCTCTGGAGCACTTCCTACACCTCTTTCTCCACTGATGTTTGTGTCTGCACAGTTGTTCACATGTTCTCACTCCGCTCTTCTCTGGTTGCAATTTTCATCTGCACAACAACTTTTTTTTCCTTCTTGATATGTTATGATCATTAATATGTTACAATCATTCCTAGTCCTGGCTCAGACTTGACCAGCAATGGGTCCATCCCGGAGCCAGCTGGCATTGGGTCCACCAGACATGGGGGAAGCTTCTAGCAGCTTCTCACAGAAGCCACCCCTGTAGGCCCCTGATACCAAAACCTGGCTACAGAAACACAATACAACTGGCCACAGTGTTGTTTAAGTATAGAATGTTTGGAATTAAATGTTGAATCAAATACCAGAAATCAGCTCCTTGTTGTTTCGCTATTTTTAGTGCTGCTGCCTATGCCAAAAGTGTGCACATCAGCAGCCGACAGCTGTTTGGGGCACATCCTAGCAGCAGTGGAGCTTTGAAGCTTTTATATACCATGTAATGTTCGTGTATATACAGACACATACATAATATACATGTCTGAGCTGCACTCTGAAGTGTGGAGCTGGCTCGTTAAAATGGCAGCAGGACTTCCAATTAACCATGAGTGCCCATTTTAGAGCAAGCACACTGTCTCCTTAATTCAGCTCCTCTGGGTTATTTCCAGAATGCCCAAAGAAGAGAGAGATTTAGATTAGACATTAGGAAGAAATTCTTTGCTGTGAGGGTGGTGAGGCATTAGAACAGGTTGCCCAGAGAAGTTATGGATACCCCATCCCTGGAAGTGTTCAAGGCCAGGTTGGAATGGGCTCTGAGCAACCTGGTCTAGTGAAGGGTGTCCCTGTCCAGGGCAGGGGATTTGGAACTAGATGATCTTTACAGTCCCTGCCAACCCAAACCATTCTATAATTCTATGAAAGAAGAGTCATCCAACAAAAGGTGCAGAAACTAGCCTTGTGCACACACAAGCACAGTTCAGATTGTGAGATGTGACTGTGGCATTGAACAGGTGAAGAAAGAACCCTTACTACTTCAACTCTTCTATGGATGTGTCTGCTACTGCTAATCTGGCCACAGATGAAAGTGATGCTGAAATCATTCTCACATCCCAATGTAATTTTAGAACACACAGATTTGCTTTTCAAAATGAGCAAAGGAGGAGGCAGAGGAGTTGAAACCCTGGTTCATCAGTTAATTAAAAATAGACAAAATGCAGAGCTAGCCGGCATTCTACATTGAGTACTCCATTTAAAGCATGTCTGTCTGTATGCATTGTATAGATATATCATTCCATCATTCATGTAGGATACTGACATCTATTGAAATCTTCCCTCCCCTCCTTTCAAGAGGAGGAGGAAGGGAGAAGGAAGCTCTGCAATTTAAGAGAATTAGAAGAGACAGTTGAAGGGGGGAGGGGCACTGTCTGCTGTAGAACAGATTATCTGGCAGGACCAAGCACAGTGATGGAGGAAATAACGTGAAGCTGTTGAACAAAGCAGGAGGGCGCATGGCCCTGAGGGTTCGTGTAGTGAAAAACAAGCACATCTCTGGGAAAAACAGAGGAAAAAAACTGCGCATGGAAAAGTCCAGATGTGGAATGGGAAAATACAGGCACTGAAAAAAAGCTGAGATCATGCAATCAAAGATAATGGGATGTCATGAATGTGCCCTTGCCCACCTGTCTCTGTACCACGCATGGAGAATGTCAGTCAGTCCGGCTGTTTTGTTTGAGGCACACGGAGGACATAATTTTGAAGTCTTTAGAGATCTTTGCAACTTTACATGCCTCATGTGAAAAGCCGGGGTGCTAAGGCATGCTTGCAATAGCAGGTTTTTCTAGAATATAAATGAGGGATAAGTCATCACTGAGCTTTCAGTTGGTTTGTATTTGTTCCAGATTGTGAGGACAGTAGACGTTATGGGGTATAATGAAATGCTATAACGGGGATTGGGCTGGAAGTACAGGAAGGGAGATTTTAGGACATTAGTTTAAACAGAAATGGCTTCAATATAATCAAGCTATGTCCCAGACATTAACCCATTCAGGGATTTTGCAGTCTGAGCTGGAGACCAAAAGGCAGGTCTGTGTTTAAGAATTAACGCATTTCTGTTTTAAGAACAGATGGTGATTTGGATGGGGAATATTTGCTCTTCTGGTCTATTCAAATAAACTTAGCCAGTTGATGCAAATTAAAGAATAGTCATACATCTCCTATTATGTCTAAGAAAAGGTGGAACTACACACCTTAAAACACGTGAAAGTTTGAAACTCTCTGCCCTGCAATGTAGTGGCCCTTTTGGGGCCAAGAAAGGTTCCCAGCCTGCTTGGGAAAGCTGTCCCCCCGGGGAAGCATCATCTTTCCAGCTCTGTGTGTGGTATGTACAAGCTGCTACAACAGAGTTTTAACTCAGTGTGGGCCAGATTCACCTCTGGTATAAACTCCAGTCTTAATTAAGCCAGGAACCTATTTAGCCTGCTATTATTTTTTCTGATAACCATCTTTTCATGGAGGACATGCCTGTGCCAACTCTCAGGCTGTAATTAGGGAAGAATCTGGATAGAACTGTTGACAATATGTTTGCAGAGTACTAAATACCATTTAATATGATCTGTAAATATTTACAGTTTGAGGAAGAGATTTGCTCTTTGCATAGTTTGCATGCTGGCATCTGAATAAATTACTAATGAAAATCACATTGGGAAAAAAAAAGTCCATGCTGATTCTTTGAAGCTTTTTTTTTTTTTAAAGACAATAGTGTGATAATGAAATACATTCCTTGGGGATTACATTCTCTGCAAAATGTCAGTACTGGAATAGGCACTATTGCTCTGTGGAACTGAGGCAGCGCACACTGCAGGAGTGCAGGTTTTCCTAGCAAGGAACTCTAGGTTGACACAAGGGACATATTAGTTGGGGAAAGAGATTCCTTTTTCTCCAGCAGGACTACTATCTTCAGCCAACTGTACACTGGCTTGCTTTGGCATGAGTCTTGAAGGGATTTGGCCATGGTTCCTTTCTGATCCTGCATTTTTCCCAGGCCTGAATTCAGCCCCACCAAACCATGAGTCTGGCCAGCTCTTGTAATTTGTGAGTCTTTTCAGAGCATTCCAGCTTTCTCAATCAAGATACTGTCTACAAATCTAGACTATCATTTTAAAATTACTTTGGTGTATGTGAGGAAACATGTGGCAATGTGAAACAAGTGCCCCTAAAACTGATAGCATGGATAACCTTATCTCAATTTCAGTGAGATTAAGTTCTCGTATTTGAACAGAGGGGTTCCAGTCCACTGGCAGTGGTCACTTAAAAGTCAAATTTTATAATTAAAATTCCAAATGCACTTTTAAAACTTATTTTAAAGACAAGATTCTCATGTAATTTAATTTTAACAATATACACCAAATAAAAGAATTGGTCACAGGGAGAGACCATCAAATTGAATGCATTTTGAACTACTGTAAAGCATTAAATACATGCAAACAGCTACAAATTATCTTCCCTGTGCATCCACAGAACATTACAACCATGGATATAACATTACTCAGGACCCATGAGGATGTTCCTGCTATGTTCAGACTCCTAGAGCTGTGCCACTGGCATGATGTTACTGCAGCTTTGTCATGAAAAATGCATATCATACTCTGCCAGAAATCTTTCCTCTCTGAAGCCATGGGAATCTCTGAAGCACAAGTTAAATATACATTGACTCCTCACAGAAGCAGCATGAAAGATATTTCTAGCACTGCATTATCAGATGTGTATCATACCTGACATCATGGCAAAATGTGTTGCAACATCCTGTACTTAACTGTCTTTCTCCTGACTAGCTAGCATTGCCTCCTGGTGCAGCTCCTTGCCAGGGTCATCATCCTTGATGGAGTGCAAGAGAAAGTGCAGGCTGAAAGTGGAGGGAACCTGGGACCAAAGAGAGCTACAAACTGCTCAAGAGGGTGGGGCAGGAAGGGGGTGTCAGAAAACTGTTAAAATTGCTTTTGGGCCATGGCACAAGGCAAAAAGCAGATCTTGAGAATTTTCTAAGCACAACCTCACCATGTTAGCCTGCCGACACACTGCAACCAGGAAAATCTCTTAGCCAAGTACAAATTCATGTTTCATCCATGGCAGATGTTGTGCCTTGTGAAGTCTAGGTGGGAGTGCTGTTGTAGTTTGTCTTTGGACTACGGTTGGCAGCTACACTCCACTGATGTGGCTTGTTATGCACTGCAGCAGGCAGTAGTGCCATCATATACCACAGGGTTAGGTAATAAACCAGAACCGGGGCTTGCAATATGAATTTATTCCAGTTCCCAAGGATCCAAATTGAAGCTTATTGGCCATTCTAGCATTTGGATTTTTCATGATGCAAAGACTCCAACATCACCACAAGGGGGAGGATATGGTGCTTTCTGCTTCTGGTTTGTAATGTTCATGTTGAACAGATGTGGAAGTTGTCTGACGCTTGCTGTACAGACACACACAAGAGCTGGTCCTCATATGCAAAACACCATCCAGAAGAAGAAGAAGAGCAGACAGGCTTTGTCTTTACTAATGAGGATGGAAAACATTTCCAGTGCATTAACTAATGAATTTTTCCTAAGGAAAAGTGAAACATGCTTTGGCTAGTCAATGTAACCTTCCTTGTCCCCACAAACATTTTAAGCATACCTTTCCTGGCATAGATGTGATCACACAGGGAAGTAAAGGTCTGGGAGAGAGATGGATCAGAAGTGCCACTCCAGGGATATAGCTAAAAATTCTCATGAGAGCCACTGTTGACCTGGTTTCGGCTCTGCTGTGTTTAGCTCATCCATAAGTATTTCTGACTCATGCCAGAATGCTTTGCACTGGCTGCTTCCTTTTTTTGAAGAACAGCCCAAGCCGACGCAAAGGATGTATTTGAGAACAAGAGGCAACCCCTTCAGAAAGTAACGCTGGAAAAGCAACATAAGCAAGAATCCATACAGTGGGAAAAGTGGGGTTTTGAGTGGGGTGGCAGAGAACAGGGAACTGCCATTCAGAAAACAAAACAAAAAAAGCAATGACATAGTCACCAAATCTCGTTTTTGCCTAGAGCTATGCCAGGAGGATTTTTAACATGAGGGATTAAGAGTGCTTAAAAATAATAACCTGGAACTTGAGCCTATATCCTTTATGCTGAAAGCAGGGATTTCTTGCTTGAAAAGATCAGTCACAATAAGGAATCAAGCTGAAATGCTACTTTCCCAATTAAATAGATGGCAGATTGCACTGCACCTGATTTTGAGTGCAACGTATTCAAGTCAGATACAGGACTTCCGGTTTCAGTCCTCCTCCTCCTCCTCCCTTCCTCCTCATACCACAAACCAGGACCTTGACCCAATGCCAAGAACACCTGAAGATTATGTACAGCTGAAGCCCAAGCTGGCTGAATGCTCTGCAAATGTTGCTGTTGATTTTCTTGCTGGTTTTTTCAGCCTGTGTGTGTACAAGCAATGATTTGCCAGTGAATTTTCCAGCATTTTCACTCTATTTGCCATCCTAACAGCAGCATCCATTGAGCCACCAGCCTTCTGGCCTTAGACAGGCACAGAAGGAACAGTCTGTAGCTGCTTGCATAACTCAAAGAAACAAAGATCGTTGAATCAATGCATGGAAGTGTTGCTGTCAGCCTCATGTCTGGTGGCATTTCTGCAAGACACCATTCTGCTCACCACCTTTGCACTCCAGGGTTTATAGCTTCAATATTAAAACGAGATGAACAGGAGCCTGCACAAATGAACTCAGTGTGGAGCAGATGTGGTTTTGTTTTGTTGTGCTACAAAAGAAAAAAGCTAGTTATTTTAAAATAAAGCCTTTTGAATGGATTCAGACAAGTTCTGAGGCATCCCTGCTTAGAAAGAGGGACTGTATTATTACCACACCATCACAATCTGTACTTGTAGATTTTTTTAAAGAAAGAAAAATCAACCCAAACAAATCACACAACAGTCTAAATAGTGGAAGCACTGATGGAACAGCAGAATAGCTTCTCTAATGATATAATGCATGCATGAATACCTGTACCTTTTGAAACAGCAGTACATGCAGTGTCCACAGAAGCTGAAGGACAGCGCTGCATGGTGCCAACCTCCTCCTGAGATCAGGTGCAAACAGGGCAAGAGAGGGCAGTTAACCATTAGCATACTTTCCCATGCTTAGTTTCCTAAATAATGATCTGTCTACTGACCCGAGAGCTGAGCACTCTTGATGCTACATGAGTTTCCCCTACAGCCTGCCCAGGACACTGGGGCTTTCCCAGCCACAACCCAGGAAACCCCAGGAGTGCCAAAAGCCTCAAAGAAGGAGTGGGGTGGTGGAAGGAGATTGCCTGAACACCAGTGGGGAATGGGATCGACTGGAAAGCAGGCTAGACAAGGATGTGCATGCACACATCCAAGGGTGGCTTAAGGACTGATTTACCTTTTCAGAGCCTGTGAGAAAACAGAGAAGGGCTAAAGCATCTTCTGCTCACTGCTTTTCCTGCTTGATTAACCTATTGCCATCCTGTCAGCCAAAATTAATGTTTTGATATAAGCCCACCCTCATGCCACTTTGGCAACAGAGCTGAAGTCACTCTGTAAAGCCCTAAGACCAGCATTCAGCCAGATCCCTTAAAGCTTTCTTTGACCTTCTCTTCTGGACCTGACCCTGTCACAGAAGCAGAGCAACCATGTCCAATTCATGCACGTGCCACACTGCACTCCACAAGCACTCTGGGCAGCTGGCTAAGGAGTGTATGTCCACCAGCATCCACTGGTGGGGACGTGCCCCACTGCCAGGCAGTAGAGCTGCAGCACTCCGTGTCCTCCAGGTGGTGGCTGAACTTCCCAAACACATGCACACACACATGCACAAAGGCAGGAAGGTGCACTGGATGCAGGTGGAAGTGAGGAGCACAGGATATAGAGAGGGACTGCACAGCACCAGCATCTCCTCCTGCTGCACCAGATCTCCTGCACATCACAAAAAGCAGCTGTTGATAGGCACGAGGCTGTCCAAGGGGACAGTGTAATGTGGGAGCATGCTGGCAGGGGAACCTTGTTTATTGCCCCACAGACTGTTGCATATGTCTGAGGTTAGCTGGGATGTTTTGTGCCTATCCCACTCCCACTCTGCAACACAGTTCCAAAGCAATCTGAGTCTCATACTGCAACCTGGGCTGCTTGCAAAGTTCCCTGGGCTGCTTGCAAAGTTCCCCGGGCTGCTTACAAAGTTCCCCAGGCTGCTTGTGTCATGGAAAATGGGCCTCCTTTGATACCTACACTCCCAAAACAAATTCACACAAACAGTGCAGAACAACAGACTGTCACCAGTTGCTAGTTCTGTTACCTTTCCTTCTGCTTGGTATGTCCTTCTGCCCCTCATCGCTCCATAGTGATGCCTTCAGTGATGCTTTCACAGCAAAGACCTTTCCAATGGACTTCAAAGTGCTTGATCTTACAGCTGCACTACAATCTCTGGTCATAGCAGTGTCTCTTCTGCCTCTTTCAAACTGACAGGTGGTATGCACTGCCTCTATCCTTCCAACTAGGTTATTGAACTCTGAAGCCTAGTGATAATCACTTTAAAATGTCATTGTTTAGAGGTGGCACCCAGCTGCTCAAATCTGAAAAGACACTACTATTCTCTTACCCTGAAACCACACACCTAGATAGTGGTAAAAAAAAAAGAAATGTCCCCAAAAATATACACACAAAAGTACATCCATGTCCCTAAATCAGTGGACAGATATTTGCCTTCTTTGGCTTCACATGTTTTACTTTGATTATGACAGACTTAATGTGAATGCAGAAGCACTGCCTAACACAACAGCAAACTACAAGTATGCAAATCCATATTGATGGGGCAAAGTATCTTTTGCCTTTTATAAGCCTAAGTGTTGCTTTCTCAATGGCACTAAAACGTATGTTCTTTTACTGGAAAACACTCCTACATCCACATTGGCTATACCAGAGATCACCATCTGTCAGCATTCATGGTCAGAGGACTTCAGAGAATCGCCTTCAAACCAGAAAATGACTCCTTGATAAACATCGGTTCACTGACAACCCTTGGAGTTCTGTTTGTCCACAGGGCAAATAACAGCCTCTGTCTTGTGTATGTGCAGAAACCAGATCATCGGAGATGATGGTTGTCTCCTTTTCATGTGGCCCTCCTGTCTATAGAGTCTTTCTATTCATAGCCAAGTTTAAAGTATCCTTGCAATGGCTGATCCTATTGTTTCCTTGGATGTAAACGTAGAGCTAAGACCCTCCAGACAGAACAGCATGGAAGGAGAGGCATGTTGTGGTAAATGTAGATCTGTGGTTCCCAAACTTTTTTTGATTGCATACCACTCACTATCTGTAAAAAAATTTGAGCACACATCACCAGTAGATGTATATGTATTTATATGTTACATATATGTATATTGAAGTTATAGTATTATCTTCCTGCACCCTGATGAATAGTCTTTCACCCTCCGTGGGATGCATGCACCCACTTTGGAGACCACTGATCTAGTCAACAGCTAAACCTTCCTACTTGTTGCTCTGGGCTGACCCCTTTTGTAATCTCTATTTCCCAAATCAGAAGTGTGGAAACTCCTTTGGTTCAGGCTCACTCTTCAGCAGTGCAAACTGGCTTGCTCAAAGGGTATTTGCTAGAGGAGAGTGGGAAACCACTAAAAGGAAGAGTGTTCTATTATGGAAGGGGAGGGGAAAAGAGAATTTAAACAGGAGCTGTTTAATGAGTCCTTGAGAAATAGTCTTACACCAAATTTCAGCAGGTCGTATGGGTACATTGTGGTACTCAGACTAAATCTGGGGTTTTGTAAGGAGAAAGTGAATAGAGAGGGAAGAAAAAGGTGGAAATAATAATAATAACACTGTACCATCTGACAGCTGTGCCTAAGAGCAGCACAATATTTCCAGGTGGTTTAACTCCTGCAAAATTCCTTATCTACCACCATCAGTCATATGGCATTACTGGATTACTTGGCCACAGGCCCATTCATTCCAAGTACCTTTTAATACAACCGTGTGGAAGGACAAACTCCAAGAAGTAGGAGTGTTGTCCTAAGCTGATAAGACATGGTGTAGAAGAGATAAAAGCTGGGGCTCTGTCTTAGGTAGGGACATGGTGAATGTGATAAAACACAAGCTGAACACAGACATATGGAGGCTTACAAAAGACTTAACAAAAGCAGCTAATACAGCTTTGGGGTGAGCTAACAGGGACTCTCTGTTGGTGCAGAGGGAAAATCTCTATTTTTTTGGGGTACTATGAATTAGCTTTGGGCCAGCAGAAGCCATGTAGATTGATCACTCTTGAGGGGAGAGGAGACAGGACACAAAGTGACAATGCAAACAAAGCTTCTTTTCTTCCCTTTTACTCTCATGAATGTTCCTTGCTTGGAGGGGAAAAAATTACAGCTAAGTTACTGGTCTCTCTGTTTCCCTAGGTCCTTCCTTTGTAGATAATAACCCAGTTCAGCAGCTGTTAGATCCTTTGAGACAGAAACCTTAGCCAGACGTTTCATGCCAAGAGAGAAAGAACAGCAGGTGAGGAGGGAGCAGGTGGCTTGGGAGCTCATATCAAAGATCTGTGTACTCTAGAGAGCTGCTTATAGGAGGAACACAGGAAAAGGAACCTGGAAATTATTCAGGGCTGGCAACTGGCAGATTTAGAGTCATGAGTCATATTTCTGTGTTAGGCATCTCTCTGGTAGTTTACAGGTATTCCATCAAAAGTGAGAAATAAGAGAGGACTCGACATCCCTGATATTGCAAAAGCATAGGGAAAAAAGTGTAATCACATCAGGAAAGAAAAACCCTTAAGCAAAAAGACATATTTGTAGGATTTTTTTTTTGTCTATCACTATGAAGCAATATGGCCACATGCCACTCCTCTGCTCATTTGATCATCAGAAAGAACCCGGCTAGAGGACGTTTCCTCACTTCAGTCCAGGAAAAATGTTCACAGTTGTTGGCATAGAAAAGAACGCAAACAAAACCCTGACACTGCATGAGGTCCTTAGTTCCCCTTTATCTGAGGCTGGCACCATGCTATTTGAATTAATAAGGTACTGGGTGCAGTCCTTCTAAACCCTGAGTGGTTGCACAACTCATTGAGCAACAACATAACACACTGAAAAAATCTGCCAATGCTGGCATCTGAGCTGAATGAGTGAGATATATGGCCCTCTATTCTTTAATGACTTCATGAGGCCCCTGTTTCTCACTACATCACTCAAGCAATGTCAAACTTTCAGCAGTGCAAGCAAGTTAGGCAGTAGTTCAGACAGTTCACATGGTTACCCAAAACGCTAGAAAAAAACAAGCGTTTTAGTAGATCACAAAGCATTTTAGTAGTTTTTAACTTACCTACAGTAACATATTATCTCTGGTTTAATAGATTAGAGAGCAGAAGGAGAAGTGAAAACTGGAGTTCCTGTAAGCACCCTTGAAGGAAATAACTACATTTCAGAGATCATATTTATGGATTGCAACCATGGCTTGCAGCCTTCTTTTTGAAAGGGCTAGAGCCTCTGAAAGAGCCAGGGAAGACCCATACCTCCAGAATGATCACCTGCTGATGTCTCTGCAAAACGCAGGATTATTCAACATCCTTCCTGACTTCTGCTAGCTTGGTGTTAACTGCTTGCTAGGTGCCAGGAGACATTACTCATCACATGAGAATTTGTTAATGAGTCAGGTTGTAACATATTTTTTGCAGATGGGCTTTCAGATTGGTTTCATTTTGCCAAGGGTTTATGTTGTTGAGCTGCTTTTTTCTTTTTGGTTCGTGTTAAATTTCATTTGAGCTGGTCGTCACTGCATGTACTGAGAGTACTTGTCTGAATATGGAGGTGCATGTATACCATTGCAGTTTGTCCCTCTGGACATTCTGGTAATGTTGCTTCTCACATATTTCCATTTTCCTTGCATGTGTTGCTGCAGGACAAATACCCATGGCCTCTCCATGCATCTTGCAACACTCTGGTAAAGCAGCCACAGAACTGACACAGAAGAGGTTCCCATTCCAAGTCTCCAGAATATCTGGGGGCTGCTGGAGAGAAAGCTTGTGTTCTCTGTTGCTGAGTTCTGATGAGCTGAGCCTATAAGGAGGCAGGACCTTGGCAGTACTTCTCCTGAGGAAGAGGAGACATAAACCCTCTATCCATCATGAGGCAGAAGGGAGACGTACAAGATGCCTGTTGCTCCAGGAGTCACCAGAACCAGCCCTCCTACCTAGATTTTCATCTGTTTCATCGAAGCACTGTCAGAATAAATACACATCTCAGGGGAAAACCATTTTGTTGCTTTATTGAACTGTCTCTAGGGATTAATGCTGATTTTGCCTTCTCACATGTTTCTGCATTATTAATCAAGGTCACCCTCACCAGAGGAGCCAGGAGCCTTCAGGAGGAGGAATTGCAGGAGAGGAAGCTTTGGAAATTAACTCAGATGCTTTGGGCCTGACTTAACTGCAGCATTGTCAACTCTGGCTATTTTGCAGTCATGCAACAGGGCTTTTGGGCTGTGTGATTCCAGTTTCATAATAGTGATTTAGATACCTGAGCTTTCACCCACTAGCAATAATACAGATTTATAATCCTTAGGATTAGAGAAAAAAGCCTCAGAACAAGTGTATCTTGTAGCCTACAGTAACCAGCAGAGGGCTATGTTTTTAGGGAAAAACAAACCCATAGTAGTCCAAGATGTTTAACATTTAACTAGCACATATGATGCTTATGATCACTCTCCATCCTCCAGCTTCACTCGTCCTTGAGGTGTTTGAACCTTAAAGCCACTTCTTGAATATCCACCCAGACTCTCACTGGGCAAGTAGAACATCTCTTTCCAAACACCACTACCAAAGGGCACCAGCCCTACTTTACCATTGAGTGACAGCTGAGCTAAGCCTTTTATTGCTCTATCTATATCCAACAACTTTTGAAGGTTGAGCAGAGCGAATTGATCTGTAATTAAGTATATTAGAAAAAATTGGTAGCCACCCCATTCCTTGGGCAGTTCCTGGACTCACAGTGACATAGCAGGGCTAAAAGTCCCAAATCCAACAGTGATTTACAAATTTTCCTCTGTCTTTGCAGCTTGTGTCCTGATGCCTTTGGTGGCCCCTGGGGTATAGGTTATGTGGGTATGTTTTGCTGACGGGATCTAAACCCTTGCTGAAGGCTGGCAGGAGAAGTGATCATTTTACCATAGAAAGCTTGGTCTCCTGAACAGGCAGCCCTCCCTCCTCCCCATGAGTTTTTTTTCTGATCCAGTGGAAGTCAGTACACATTTCATCAAAATCTGGTGCTTCTTTTGCAGCTGTTTCTTCCTGACTCTGGCAATCTTCATGCATGGCCATGCATTTCAGATGCGTAATGCGGCATGTCTGTATGCCCTAGAGGTTGCTGGCTCCTGCCAATACCATTCCATATGGGGTTATTCAAGCGTAAGAGAGTCCCAGATTTGAGCCGTAGCCTATGAACATTTCTGTTTCCAAGTGAACTTTTCAAGTATTTCTTTTGATTTGGGGATGGCAGATGGTGTGCCCCCATGCTCTGACTCCCCAGACATCTAAGGAAACATTAGCAGGTAGATGAGGTTCAGAATTCACCCTTGTAAACCATCTGAGTCAGCATCAACGCAATAAAACCACATTCCAAATCAGCTAGCAAGGTCTCTCCCTCAGGGCTGGACTGCAGTGCCTGCCAAAAGAAAACAGAATGTCTTGAAGGTCTCCAACAGCACTGTCAAACTTCAGAGCAAGGACATGGGCAGATCAGTGGGCATCCTGACTTCACCCTTTGCCAGCCAACCTCTTCTCTCTTTGCTGTCCACTAATGTAGGTTTAGCATCAGCTGGCAGAAAAAAATGTGCAGACTATACAAGGTCAGAAATTCCTGTATTTCCCCTGATCTCAAGCCTGCAGAGTTTTCTTAGGCATCATCATTTGCTATTGGAACCATTGCCCTTAGTACCATGTTACAGATAATGACACTCCCTCTTAAGCTGGAAGTTTTCATTAATGGCAATAGCTGCAATAATAGACAACTTTCTGGGCAGCTTAGGTTACAGCATTAGCTGCTGATGTTCTGAAGGGCAACTGACTGCTGGAAAACTCTGCCTAAACAGAGAGGTACCTCATGGGGGAATCATATTCAGAGTAACATGCAGGTTTTTTCACTGCAGAGTGTTCTGTATTCCCATGTGAGATCTAGGTGGACAATTAGCTCCCTGACCCCTATAAAACAACCTGGACCTAAAAACCTGCATCATATTCTCATTTTATAACTACTACAGTCAATGGCGAAATGTCTTCTCTCTCCTTTAAATGTGATCACATGCTGTGAAATAATTAAAAAATCCTAGATGGTATTTATGTAAACTAAAAATTACCTAGAATATTCACTTCTTACACTTGAGTTTGCAGGCCAGATGTCCATTTGTGTCAGTCTGAGATTGATTCATTGCTGCAGGACCCCATTCTTGGAATTCCAAGCTCTGTACCAAATAAGTCAGACCTTTCCACTGCACACCAGTGTGGATTTGTACAGCTCAACATACCAGGTAGCTGCAAAAAAAACCTAGGGTATGCTGCAGGTAGAAAGAATCCAGCTGCCACCATCAGGAGTGCTGGGGCAGGATAGGTGAGCACAGGATCTGCTCAGACCTCAGCTAAACCAGGAGCAGGAAATCTCTGTCAGGAGTGCACAACAAAGGAAATTAATGAGTCTGCATGATTCTAAAGACTTTTAGGTAGAAATGAGAGGCAGAAGGGGAAAAAATGCCAAACCGTAAGTAAGAGTGGTGGCTTGCGAACTGCTGTTGGAAAAGAGGTGTCCAGGAGGATGCACTAAGTTTTGCTTTCCTGGGGTGGGGCAGAGACAAGGTATTTCTATCCAACAAAACCCTGTAAAGACAGCGATGATTTGGCTGCAAACCGAAAAGGAAAGATAAGGCAGGAGAGGGCGCCACTGGTTTGCTGGCAGCTACCACTTCAATCTGCCAGGCTTTGCTGTTCCCTGCTGACACAGATCCAAGTCAAAGCTGATTGAACTGTTTCCACCAAGTGCAGCAGACTCCGGGTAAAGTGGACAGCAGAGAGATCTCAGTGAGACATGCTGCAGCTTCCCTTCTAGGAGGGGCAGGCGGCATTGTAACATCCCTTGTGGTGTGTTATCCCAAGGACACATTTCTCCTGGTGTTCACCCCAAAACCAAGCTGGGTTCAACCCTGAGCCATCGCATAAAACGTACTCATGGTCCATGCAGCATGGAGCAGTGTGGCTCTGTGAGTCTCCCGGTGGGGGGGGTCACTACCTGTGGGGGGGTCACACACTGTGGGGCACTGTCCCCTCTGCATCCCTCTCTCTCCATCCTATTCATACCAATCACTGCAGTAAGCAATCCACAGCCTGGGCATGAAGGGAGTGAGGAGGCAGGATGGCAGGGAGATAAACACGGGCTGTGCGTCCCTTCATGCTGCCACTTCCCACTCGTGTGACAGCTCGGCTCAAAGCTCCGTCAGGCTGATGCAGCTCCCCAGCATTATAGGCAGGGGAGGAGGAACACTGCTGAGGGATCTGCAGTTCATCTTCTCCTGTCCTAAAGGGACATGGCTGTCCCCAGCAAAGCAGGCTTCACTCCATGTATGGGAGGAGCAGTAGAAGCTGCCACTGGGGAGGGAGACAAGCGCAGGGGTGGAAAGCTCTCATTTGCCAGTAGGATGTAAGACTGGTTTTCCTTGCTTGGGGTACACCAAAGAGCTTACATGTCTCAAAAGACACTAGCTCCACTCAAGTACTGGTGAACAGAAGCAAAGAGGAGTATTTGGGAGTGAGAACTAGAATGATCTGGAAGAGGAGTGCACTGCAAATAATCCCCAAGTCTTCTTGCAAAGCATCATGGGCTTTGAAAGCCTGTACTCTTACCTTGCAAATGCATAGCTGGAGGGTAGTAGTGCCAGGGGTGGGGGTCTGGGGAAGCAAAGGATGGGGTCCAACCTGGAGCTATGCCTAGGGGCTGGGGATGAAACAAAGCCCAGCAGACAGACTAGCTGAAGCAGTAAAAGAACAAATTCTCCCGAGGGATTTTCCAGGTAGAAGGCCTGTCAAAGGCCTCAGGATCAGGCAGAGCTCTAGAGAGGATTGAAGGTTCCAGCTACTGGAGGAGGCTTTGGGGAGAGAACAGAGGGGCCTTCTTCTGAGGAACTGTGCCCCCACCTGCCCACTTCTCATCCACTGCAGGCTACTGGTGGTCTTCACCATGTGCAGGGCACCCAGGGGCCATCCTCAAAGGATAGCTTCTTTGGCTGGCCCTCAATACCAGCCTGACCCCTCAGGAGCAATGATGTTGCTGCCTCTGAAAGTAGACGATGATTCCAGGTGAGAAAAAACCCAGTGTGACTACAATATGACTGTTTCAGAAAGGATACCCAGCCCTGATGTTTCCCTTGGCCAGAAAAGCACCAGCATCTCCCAGCTCCTCTCTGCTGTCTCTCCTCAAAATTTGCAGATGCCATGTTATTTTGATGCTGCATTTCTTGCCCTGCTGCTTGGTAACACCTCACCTCTTTTCCTCCTAACAATTATTCTTTCAAAAGTGAGGTCATTCAGGCAGGACCTGGGTGTGTCCCAACCTACACCCACTCTGCCAGTGAGGTAGGAGATCCAGCTGTGTAGGGGTTAAACTCCAGCTATCTGATCTCTCCCCTTCCATCTTCTCCATGAAATAATCAGAGTGTTTTAGCCTTGCAGGCATGCAGAGGAGATCCAGCTGCTCTTGTGCAGGCAGTAGTATCCTCTAAGATGCTGGGGACTGGATGTCTGAAGGAATCATTTCCAGGGACATATTCTGAGTTGAAGGGTAAAATTAAAAGAAAAAGCAATTGGAGAGAAAGCAGAGAGGTGCGGCTTATTCCAGTGACGTTTAACAGGCCAAGGTCTCAGTGTTTGTATCTCCCAGCATTTTAGGGAGAGGTGGGATTGTTTTCCTGAGGCCCTGACTTTAAAAAAACAAGCATATAAAGAAATACTCTTCTTTGTGGAGGAGATAAGAGCGCAGCTGAATGTCACTCCCTGTCTCAAACTGAATTCCCACAGGATGGCTCAGGAGATGGGTGGCAGATAAGAAAACGGACAGAAAAAGTGCATTTTTCACCATCAGGTCACAGCAAGAAGTGAGATACAATGGGATTTCATCTGCCTAGTTGGCCTGGAAACCATCCAGACCATGACAAGGCAAGAGAGGCCATGGTTTCATAGTGCTGGTACCTTTCTTTTGTCTGAAAGAGCCTAGTAGTTGCAAGACTAGAGAGAAACATCTGCCTGGATGCCTCCATCTCCTTCTCTCTATGCCATCAAGTTACTTAAATCAGCTCATTCAGAGGCAGAGAGAAGACACAGAGCCTGCTCCGATCCACTGCATGTTTGCTGACATGTTGGAACACACAGAGTTTGCAGCTGTCAGCCATTCTGTGCCCATTGACATGAAATCAGTAGTTCAGATGGCATGGAAGAAATTATCAGAGATAACTGCTGTTTTCACTCAGCTGTGAAAACCCTCACAAGTTTGACTCTGGGCTTGCTCTTTTCTTAGGCTCTTCTTCAGGTGTCTGTGATTGCCCACTGCCAGATACAGGAAAGGAAGCAAGATGACTTCAAGGATCTCACTGTACCCAAGACTCATTCACAACTTTTACAGCTGCTCATTTGCAGGTCTGTGTCAGGGTCCTGGAGGACACAGAATCTTTAAGGTTGGAGAAGACCTCTAAGATTATGAAGTCCAGCTGTTACCCCAGCACACACCATGTTCTCCACTAAACCATATACCCAGTTGCCACATCCGCAGGCTTTTTGAACACTTCCAGGGATGGTGATTTCAACACTTCCCTGGCAGCCTGTTCCGGTGTCTGACCACCCTCCTCCATTTTCTGTTTATCTGTAATGAAAAAAACAAACTGAGGAAAAAATACTTCATTTCTCATTAAAAAAAAATAAAATTTTCGAGCCTCCTTTTCTCAACTGATTTAAGCCTTCCCTATCACCTTTTGTGGGGAGCTCACCTCTCAGGAAGGGAATAGAGTAATTAGAGGACGATGCTCCTTTTCTCGCTTGTCAGAAAGGCAGCTGCAGTCCCCCTCACTTGTTATGCTCCAATATGGTCAAAACCCAAGCCCCATGTGATGCTCTGCACTGTGTAACACCTGCATGAGGGAGGAAATGGGGATGCACAGAGTTTTGCTCAGCTCACTGACTGCAGCACTGAAATGGGAAAAATTCTCACACAGCTGTTGCCTTTTGTTACTAGTCCCAAGTGGCTGAAATACAGCTGTTTAATTAGCATTTGCCCCGGAATTTGGGGCTACCAGCTCCCTAGAGGCTAAAATTTGGAATATCTAAGGCCAGGAAAGAACTGAGACCTGTGGAGGTTTTTACTGGAGGACGGGGAAATTGGCTACTTGCGAAAATGAATCATATCAGCATGACACACTAAAACTGTGGAAAAGCTATTGGCCACATGACTGATTTGAATGCCATATCCTACTTGGAGGCTGGTGACTGAGCTGGAGAAGAATCAACAAAGTCAAGAGTCCATTGACTGACATCACCATTACTTCAACAGCTGTCTGAGATAAGGAAAGGGATAGCCAGGAATGAACTATGCATGTTTACTAATGCATCACCCCAGGGCTGTCACCACTTCTCAGCAAAAATTATAGCAGAAATAGAAAATACCCTTAAAACAATAGAAGTGATTTTTTAAAATCTTAACGGTACTGAATGTGGTGTCCTGGCAGCATCCCTTCAGAATTTATTTAGTAAAGTGCTTTAAAAAGGCTGGGCTGGTAGGACACACAGCTCTGGACAGGGAGATGCACCCACCCAGGAATGAAGGCTGCCTGGCTGCAAAATGCCATTTGCTGCAAGTCTGCCACAGACCAGGCTATTCTCCCTACCAAGAGTCTCAGGACCTACAGAATTCTGGGTCATGGCATAGACCTTTGCTTTGCTTTTCTTTTTTAAAGGAAAAAGATGTCACTGCATAGGGAACTGAGTTAAAGGCTTGAGCATGTGAGGGGGAGGTGACCAGTGATCTGTGTCTTTCTCTCTAGGGCAGTGAATTCCCAGCCACTTAATGGTTTCAGATTTGCTGACATCAGACTGTTAGATTGTTGGTAATTTGAGAGGCAGGGAGAGGCAATTTATTATGTTTGCACCATGCCCAGTAAAAGTGTTGATACCTCTAATCATCATCATAGTAAAAGGAAATACTAGTAATAAAACTAATCCTTTGCTCAGGACTTCAGCACCACAGGAAGGGGGATTTGAATGATGTTCCTTTCAAAAAATGGACATCTCACTCTCTCCTTTCCCCTTCTATCACTCTTCAGCAAAACAAAAATCTCCCCAAGCAGCACAGAACACATGACAAAGATGAGCAGTCAGCTCTCTGAAAAGGAATGATATAACCACACGTACACAGTTTCAGTAGCTTTCTGCAACCAGTTTATCATTAACTTACGAGGAACATCTCACATGTCAGCTTGTCAGAGTTCCCTTAGAAAGTTAAATGGTGCACACTTTATTTGCAATTGGATACAAATTAAGATATCACTCATGAGAGGGCTGAAATCCTGGAAGGGCAGATTGCATGCATTAAGCCTTGGGATTTGAATAATGTTAGAATATGCTGTTCCTTCTTACAGTTTGCTTCTGTCCTCTGCCACCCAGCAGAATGAATAAATCAGTCTCTTCCTCCTTCCTGGAAAGTGAAAGGGGAAGATTCAACAACTGCTGATGAAGAGCATTTGAGTCATTCACAATCTGCGTATTGAAGCTGTTCAATTCAAAATCTGAAAGTCAGAGATGTCAGCAGCTCTGCAGGGCTTGGAGCAGGGACAGCCAGCCTGAGACTATATGTCTTACTGGGCAGGCAGCCTGCCACATACTCAGAGGCTAAAGAGAAGCACTGGTCCTGTCCTTTAATTCAGCTGTGAAGAGGAAGACAGTATTGGAAAACAACTTCCTGGTGCTTGATATGGAGTTGGGCTCTGAGGAGAATATACCCAACCTCCTTTGTGCCCTAAGGAGAAGAATGTCTTGCTTAAAAGCAACAAGTGAGCAAAAGCCCTGGGTTTTTCCTTCCTATTCAGTGGACCACAAGAAAAGGTCTCATGCCTCCTTTCACCCATCCATGTGGATGCAGAATGGTAGATCCCTCCCTTGGTCCCCCATACAGAGAAGTGTCTTTAGGGAGTAAGAAAATGCAGCAACCGACTTTATCCTAAGGGAGCCCTGGCACAAACAAGAGATGAAATCCAGGCTTGTTCCAGCTTTCATAGAGTAGACATTGGCCAAGGATGTGTTGCTGAGGAGAGACCTCCCTAAACTGCTCCAGAAGGAACCAATGAGGTTGCTTACTTGGCTCCACTCCAGAAATATGGTTGTATCCTGAAGGCATTACCATAATAAAGATGGATAACACAAAGATGGAGGCCTCACTCAGAGCTTCTAGCTCATCTTTTTAGTCATTAACCATTTTCTTTCATGCCTTTTGCACACAATTACACACCCCAAAGTGCTCAAATCCACAGCCAAATTCATCGTGTCTTCCTGTCCCAGTCCTGTGGTTGGACTGCCAGTTTGCATTTGTATCCAGCGTGGCGTGATCAGTCTTGCCATTGCTGCCATTCTGCTGTCTTTCTCCATAATCATTGGATTATTTCAGGAAAGATGGAAAACCCCATCCCCACCCCAAAACCTGTCAACCCCAGTGCTATTCATGCAGAGAGGCCAAGGCAAGACCATGGTCGGATTTGCAGGGCAACCTGGACTAAGACTCGTCTGGAGGGAGTTTATGAGGACATCCCATGTTTAGGGTAATGTCCTATCTATTGGTGACATTCCATTGTTCTTTGGGATGTAAAACAGACTCTGACTGCAGAAGGAAGGCAACCAAGGAAGGAGGAGGATGGTGTGTCCATAAAGGTGTGTAGAGGAAGCTCCTCAGAGAGACAGAAGACTCTCAGGGCCTTTGGTATCAGGCTTCCCTCAAGCACAGTCATTTCTTTAGCAGTAAAAGAGAATTAACAACATCTGGTATTTCTGCTGGAAAGCAAAATTATCCCTTTAGGCAAACAATGACAGGTCACACTGGCTTGTGCTGCCTGGAAATAAGTATAGAAGATGGAGAGTTGCAAAACTGATGGCTCTGCAAAAGGACATTGCTCCTCCTTATTGCCTGGGATAAATTTTGTCTTTTGCGGAAGTTTTTTGTAGTGTCTGACTGCAACAGCTGCCTGTCCTGTCCTGTGACTTTTTTTTATTAACAAGTCCAGGGCATTATAAAGCTGGAAGGGAGCAGGGAAAGTTCTTCCCACAGCACATGCACAAAGAGCTTGCAGGGAGATCAGGATCAGGTTCTGAATGCTAGCAGTTCAGATCCCTAGAAAGATGCTTTTCTCCCAACTTGCTGAAAGTACCTGTCCTCTTGGGTGTCTCAGCTCCTTGTGGCATCCTGGCATCTGGAAATGAGTTGCAGGCAGAGTACAGTATGTCCTCCCCTGCTGTCTCTTATTCTAGGGAGACTTAAATAAAAATCTAAATGCAACCAAGTAGCTCCAAAAGCAGTTAAACCTTACTTGCTTCATGAGCAGCATATAAACACTCCAGTGTCACACATCAGCCTCTCTATAACCAGGTTACCTTGTTCCTCACTGCAAGGCAGAAGCTGTCCCCTCACAGGTGGTCAGAGAAATTTCTCAAACGAGGCTTTATAAAATGCCTCACCTCCCTAAAAGAAAGGAGTGCTATCAAGACAGGACCCTCATGGATTAGGAACGAGAGGAGAGGCACACCATCTTTCAGCTTCACCTTACCTATGGAAGCTCAGCTTCTGCAGTTGCCTTGTTCTCTTCCCTGTTCATCACCTCAGCAGGGTCTCAGGAAAGCCCATGCCACTCATGAAGAACAAAATGGATGGCAAATAGCAAGGCTGCTGCCAACTCGCTGTGTTTGTTTCCCCCAGCTCAAGCAAGACACAGAAGTATCACTACACTTGTATACCAAGATAACTTGTGCTAATGTCTGTGAGCTCACACAGTGGCAATGTGGATTCAGAATACCACAGAGGAATCAGAATACCACAGAGTACCACAGAATACCACAGAGGAATCAGGTGTCAGTCACGTCCCACACAGACAGTCTGGTTTGGTTCCCCTCCTGATGCACGTGCAGAGGGAGATGTGCTTGTTACGCTGCTTCTCTGCAACAACTGTGAGCAAAGCCCTGAGCATTTCCAAGGGGAAGGATAGAAAAATGGTGTCTGGGTTCTGTATGATACAGGCACTTAGGCTGACAAAAGGACATGATACCAGTAACATCAAATGAAGGTGTCAGAGACATTTGTTCCAACTCCTCCCTTCTCCCAGCCAGCTTCATGTAACAAATGTAGCAGCTATGGATATCTCCTTTGCTAGTAGCCTCCTTGCTGGTAGCTTTCTTCTTTTACCTATATTAGCTTTGAAGCTTGCCTTTCTGCTGCCAGTAGAACTAAAAACAACCTTTCTTTTTACATGGAGATGGTCTCAGAGGTAGTATCGTTTTCCAAATTTATGTTTTTCCCCCTTTTCTCTGCAGACTTCCAAGATTCAGGGTTAAAACTTTGCTCTGACCCTTTACCTAGTACAACCATCAAATCCTATGACAGTAACCTGTTTTGCTGACTGAATAAGTGAATAAAATTTTGTTGAGCAAATTCATTGTATTTCAATATCTCTACAAATATATGAGGTCAGGATTATTTGTGGCCTGTCACAAAACATAGAGCAAACAGCTTCTGATCAGTCAGGTGCAGGTCATGCTGCAATCCCACATTATACTCATAGCATGATACAAACAGGAGGTTGTTCTTTAGGTAGCACTGCTCAAGTACAGCTGATTCTTGTAGAGGATCTGCTACGAAGTTTAGTCACTTTAAATCTCAACATTCTTTTATCTTGGATTATAAATAAGCAGATTATTTTCCCCCTTTTTTGGCCCTGCATGTGAACCAAAACATGAGTTAATGTTAAGGTCTAGCCCTGGGCCAATTGTTAACATTGTTGCTAAGGAAACTCTATGCAGAAAATGACACTGCAGAGCAGTTGTAAAAATCACAGTGTGACCCAAAAAGCAGAAGCAGGTGATTTTGCTTAGGTCTGGGTTACTTACGTAGCTTTTAACTTTTCCTCATTGCTTGACACAGACGCAGAACACTGTCAGTATTTAATGCAAAGGTTTTAACTGAAAGGACAAAATGTGGAGAGGCTGCTAAAGACCAGCTCCTGCACAGAGTTTATAAACCTAATTATGCTGGTCAGAGTGCATGAAATCGCACTGTGATGATAGAAAACAACAAAACAACAAAACTTCCTAATATCCTTGCTAGCACTGAAATGCCAAACCTAGAGAGAGGCAGAAACCAGGGTTTCTTGGGGACTAATTTGGCTCATTTTGTTGATAGTGTTGCAGATGAAGAAGACTTGCATAGGGGGGGAGATCAAGGTGGTTGCAATTTGATAATGGTTGCTTGAGTGCTGACAGGTGTCTCCTTTTCTAAATCTCGTTGAGGGACTACGTGGATATCTTCCCTGAGGAAACACTGGTTGTCTGAGTTGATTGACCTTTGTGGTTTAGCTTCTATGAGGTATAACAGGCATGAAAAAAAAAAAAAGAAAAAGAAAAACAAAAGGCATGGACTAGGATGAGTGCATTTGGGTGTTATTTGAGAAACAGTAAATACTTGCTCAGCTCTCTCAGCATGGAAATGGGTAGGCAGCAGGGTCTCAAGACAAGACTCAGCAGCACAATTTTTAAAGCCATAGTCACAGGCAGCAGCTCACCAGCAAGGCACAATGCTGTTGTGTGAACCCATCGCTGTCAATTTGGGGTATACGCCCAAGATTAGTAATTAAGGAATTTAGTAACACAAATTCGTTAGCATGGAGCATTGTTTTGGCTCCCTTACAATGATGAAGAGATATGTCTTGTTCTGGTACCCTCACTTCTGTGTACAGAAGCCATTTCTGTGAAATGGCTTCTTCAGACTGGGTCTGTAGTATAGGTGTTTAAAACTGATCAGAAGCATGAAGGAATATGTGTGTGAGTGCTCAGACCACAGAAACACCCGTTTTTCTCAATACATTTAAATAAGTTATATCAATAAAAATGAGAGATCATGCATGTAACAGCTAGGACGTCGAACCCTTACAAAGTTTCTTGAATATAAAAATCAATTTGCCATAAAATTTAAGAACTAGCTTGCCAGATTTGTTATTCTCTTTTATCTATATTCTGTTATATTTTATCTAGCTATATTCTGTTAGGATTTTTTGTCATAAAACATGTATCAGTATGTATTTGTTGTTTTGACTTGCTTGATTTGTCCTAAAATAACTATTATTGTCATCATACTGGTTGAAAAACTTTTCAACAGATAGAATTTTTGCAAAATGGTGACAAAACTGAAGTAAATCATAGTATGTCTGTAATAAGCTACTGTAACAGCAGCATTTTGCAAATTGTAAACACAGTGATGGCTATATTATGGAAGCAACTATCACAAGCCAGAGTTTATATACATTTATTTTTAAATTATTAATTGCATAATCGCCAGGTCTGTGGCCATTATTAGGCTTCAGGATTAATTGCTGCGCCAAGGTGAACGGAGGCTGGGTTGTTAGGTTGGACTATGTAGGATCCCTTGCTGTGTGCAGAAGTGTCTTGCACATTGCTTGAGCCAGCAGCCAGCTCAGCACAGCAAACAGCTCAGCTGCACATCACACAGGGGTGAGATGAGAATGTTCTTGTTGCCCTGAGGTTGGTACAAAGGGTATGAGATGCTTCTGCCCTTGGCACACTGAGATGTCCCCATGTCTGTACAAGGCTTCAATGTGCCCCATCTGGGCAAGGGAGCCCCACAATCCCATGTTCCCGTGGTCACACCGTGACAAAGAGGATGCAGGGGACCAGCCAGTGCCTATGAGGTGGTGAAGAAGCAAGTCTGCAAGGCAATTTATAGATGAGTACGTCTGCCTATGTCTTCCCATGTCGTAAATGCAGATAAGGTTTTGTGTGAACTTGTTTCCCCTGCAGGGCCAGGGAGTAATTCATTCATTTTTCTCTCTCAGCTCTGTTTCATATGTATGTATTTATTTTATAATGTTAGAGAACTGAAAGCTCTACAGGAAAACTGTAGAGCATTTTCTGCTGCCAATGAGCCAGTGACTTACCTGTAGTTAAAAAGGAAGTAAACTCATTTATTTGTTGATTCAAGTTGGACAGGGAGGAGTACGTTGACTCTTCATTGCCCAAATTAGAATTGAGTAAACCCCATTCACTGCTGTGGATAGAGAAATCACCCTTATATCTTCACTTAAACTGTAAAAAAATCAGTCCAACAAAACAGATGACATCTAGGAGAGTGCTGAGTAGATAAATTCTACTCTTTGCAGCCTTAAGCCACAATGTGTTGTTTCTCCCACTCTCAGCAGGGGGGGAAGTCTGCCCTACAAATCAAAATTCTTACAGGCTTAATCCTTAATACCACAAGGCAGTCTCCATCACGTGAGTGTTTTGGTCCAAGGAATATGCAGTACTGCAGATAAAGACAGATAGATCCTATTAAAAGTTAAATCCCCCACTGTTCGTTGCTGTCCTCTGGGTTAGAGGACATGCATAGTGGCAGTACTGCCAGTGGACAAGGCTGAGGCAGAATCTGTGGTCTTGAGAGTTTATTTAAGATAGGGTTAGTAAGCAGCCTTTGGGACTTGCAGGCTCATTTGTTACCCTTGTTCCCTTATGGGCTGTCAGTGTAATATATCAATCCATGATTCTTCCCCCTGGAGAACCTCCCTGGAAGAGGTCCTGAAAAGTACAGTCAGGAGACTCAGTTCCCATCACTGCGGCCTACCCATTCACTGGAAATATATCCAGTGGGAAAGGCCGGAGAAGGCTGGTCTTGACCAATTACATTAGTTTAAAAAAAATAAATATTTGTGTATGAATGCTACTGCTACATCTCTCCCATTCCTGTTAGTGCTCCTCCTTGCTTTGAACAGAGCACACCTTTCTGCTCAACAACACACACATATATTCCTGTAAGGAAGGGCACACTGCAGAGCCTAACTAAAGATCATGCAACAGGTGGGTAGGACAGATGGGGGACAGCAAGGTAACAGTGAGATAATTAGGATTAGAACCATAAACAGCGGTGGTGGCAGACATTATGAGAGACATTTGCATTAAAATTGGATCTTTGCTTATGAAGAGTTCATTGCTTCCTGCCTGTTCTCACCAAAAAAAAACTCCATGTTGCTTTGACATCACATTTGGTTGCTATGGAAATGCTGATGCTACCAAAGATAGGACTGTGCTGGAGGGCTATAAAAAGTCCTGGAGACCCAGCTGAGTCCGTACACATTTAGGAAAGGCCAGCACAGCATTTATTTTTGGCAGTGGCACAGCAGCCCATTCACGTGACAGAATGTGACACCAGAAGTGGATAAGAAGACCTTACAATACAACAAAGTGCCATGATGCTGAGGTGGGGAGGGAGGGGGCAGAGTTTGGAGCAAGGGGAAAGCAGAGTACTTAAACCAGTATCACCCTGGCAATAAAGAATAAAGCTCCCAAGAAAAGAAAATAAATTTTAGAAAGAGGAAACACTAGAAATAGAACTTCTCTGTTTCCTGAAAATTGTCATGGGCTTTAACAATCTTGTGAGAGATGTCTCCTATTTAATTTTAAATCTCAGTAAATATAGACTCATAGAATCAATTAGGTTGGAAAAGACCCTTAAGATCATTGAGTTCAAACCTAACACTGCCAAGTCCACCACTAAACCATGTCCCTAAGTACTATGTCTACATGTCTTTGAAATATCTCCAGGCATGGCAACTCCACAACTTCCCTGGGCAGCCTGTTCCGATGCTTGATAACCCTTTCAGCAAACCCTAATGCCCAGTCTGAACCACCCCTGGCACAATTCAAGGCTGGCTTTACTCTTGTCCTATCACTTGTCGCTTGGGTCAAGAGACCAGCACTCACCTCACTACAGCCTCCTCTCATGTAGTTGTAGAAAGCAATAATTCCCCCCCAACCCCAGCCTCCTTTGCTCCAGGCTGAACAACCCCAGTGCCCTCAGCCATTCCTCATAAAAACTGACCTTGCTAACAAATACTATAGCTGTTATTTACAACTGAACTGTCAGCAGGTCATCATCATCATGAATGTCTTTAGACCTGGTTAAAAAAAATTAATTTCCCTTTACAGCCTTCCTTTTTCTAAACAAAAGCATTTTAAAAAGCAATAGCCTGAGCTGCTGAGATTTTCTGCCTCTCAGCTGTTGAAAAATGAGGAAGGGTAACCTGAGCAAAATTTATCAGACATTGTTGTCAGCTCTCTGAAGGAGATGGGTACAAAAGCATTGCCCCTATGAGTGAAGGACTTCACTACAAACCAGCCACTCACCAAGTATGTTGGGACACTGAGTCACATCCAAGGCAGATTGGACAGGTCCACAAGAGACATTTCTGTGCCCAGGAGTCTGCTCCCTGTCTGCCACACTGATGAGATCTGCCCAAGTATGACAGCTGGGACCATGCAGGAGGTCTCTGGTGGGCACTGCTCCTGCAGGGCAGGTGGGCTGTCCAGTGGGTCAACCCAGTCTTCACAGATGATACTTGATGCTTTTCAAATCTATGTCATGATTGTGGTTTCCAGGGTAAAAAAAAAATTTCAGAGGAGTTTCTATTCCTTGGAAAATGTGCCTTTATCTGTGTGTCACTGCATTTCAGCTGCTAGCTTTATTCCTATTCCACAAGCAGAACAGATTTGCCTCCACAAAGCCTAATGCCAGTAGCATTTTGGATCCTCCATTAAAATAACCCCAAAACTATTGATATCAGCCAGTAGTAATGGGTGCCACTTCCCCTCCCAGTATAGCTACAACACTTCAGCATCTGCAGAGAGTCTTTACTCATGTTCTATATCCCACCCAAAAAGCAGGACAGTGCTTTCTTCGAGTATCAGTTTGTTCAGCACTGAGACATAAGAACAGAAAACACTGCTCAGGCTTGCAAGCACTGTCCCCATTTTTCACAGGTAAACCCACCACACCTATCTATACGCCTGTCAGGCTTCATTTAGACTGGGCAAAAGCAAGGAGAAATGCTACACTCACAAAGGATATTTCTGTAGTTCATAAAACTCCACTGCCTGTGATATGACTGAGCAGATATTATAGGGATGCTGCAGAAAAGCTCAGCTGGTCTCCTTCCCTCTGCTTTGTTTGATGCCACAGTAATTGAGGGCAGAAATTACTCTCCAGCCCTGCAAGCTCAAGAGAGACTTGTAACACTTGTATATAAATGGAGAGTCTGGGTGAAAAAAAAAACCAAACCAAGAAGGAAACAACTTAGATTAAAAACCAGTTTCTTCATTTAAGAAATTGTTGTGATGGTCTAAGATGAAACCTCGTAGAAATACAAATAAGGGAACACAAATCGCTTCAGTGCATGTGTTTGTTGGAAATGTTTAGGGACATGTGCTCTCCTTCCTCAGGGAAAGACAAATAATGCCTTTGTTGTAGACTTTGGAAAGAAACAGCGAAGGCTTTTATTCTAAAAGCCACTGCCCAGCAGCTGAGGCATCCCTGGAACAGCTAAAAGCCTTCTAACTTCTTGCATAAATTTATATATAACCCTATATATCCCAATTAAACTTGTTAGGTTTTGTGCCAACATGTGTCATGGCTTTAACTTTCTCTCCTCTCAGCCAATATTTACACAGATGCAGGATTTACAGACAAGAATCATCTCTCCTCCTCCATTCCAGATTACCTGGATCAACAGCTAGAGCCTTTCTGATTTCTTCACTTAAGATAAGATCTTCATTCCTTTGTCATCTTAATAACCCTTTTTTGTGCATATTCATTACAGCCTGAATTAATCCTTCTTTGAAGTGGAAGTGGCGTGGGGGGTATGTGCCTCCAAGAGTATACAGCATTGCTGATGCAATTTCAGTAGATCTTTTAAACAACTCCAGGGATAGCGTCTCCAACACTTCCCTGGGCAGCCTGTTCCAATGCCTGATCACCCCTCCAGTGAAGAGATTTTTCCCAGTATCTAAAGTAAACCTCCTCTAGTGCAACTTGAGGCCATTTCCTCTCAACCTATCACTTATAACTTGGGTCAAGAAACTGACTCCCTTTAAGAAAGTTGTAAAGAGCCATAAGGTCCTCCCTGAGCCTCCTCTTCTTCAGGTTAAACAAGCCCAGTTCCCTCAGCTGCTCCTCCGAAGACTTTTGCTCCAGACCCTTCACCAGCTCTGTTGCCCTTCTCTGGACACGTTCCAGTACCTCAGTGTCTTTCTGGTAGTGAGGGGCCCAGAACTGGTCACAGGATTTGAGTATCCACATCCCATAATTAATCACACGTGCTCATCATGCTCATTTGCTATGGCTTCTGAGCACAGTTACCCACTTTGCAGACAGAAATTGATGTCTCTGCAGTCCTGCAAGACAATTTGAGAGTGATTATTGACAATGTGATACTTGTATCCTATCCCTCCCTCCCCATGGAAACAAGTGGTTTGGGAGAGCAGTGTGATGGCTGTCTGCCAGCCATAGTTTTGGCAAATACAGAAGTGTGTATAGTGCTTTGCTTCCTGCATCCTTAGAAATAACTGCTGAGGGATCAAGAATCACTCTCCTCACCTTATGCTAGGGAATGGGATGTATCCATCTGAAAAGAAAATGAGTCACAACACTTCCTACAGAGGCAGATAAAGATTCCTAGTTGGGCAAAAGGCAAATGCCACATCATTAGCCATAGTTGTTCTGTCATAATGATTTGGGTGGCATAGTCAGACCTTACTTTATTGTTTCTGTTTCAGAATTGCAGTGATTCATTCAGAATGAAAAATGAAGTGGCTTGATTTCGGCAGGAACCTGTTTCACTGAAGCAGAGAGAAAGAGATCTGAAATGAAGCTGTAAGTTGCTGTGTGTTTTTTCTCCTCCACTGTTCCTGTTGACCCCTCCCTGTCCTGTTGACCTATGAAGTCACACAGTACAAGTTCATTTATTCCTTGGTCCCACTTGCTGTCAAGTCTGCTTGCCTTTGAGGTGATGCACGAGCTAGATAACAGCAGCACTACGGTTTCTAGAGCATGCCTGTTGAAGCAGAAGTGGTAGGAATTGTCAACTCAAGAGCAGCTCAACTAAGCATGTGCACCTCCCCTACCCTAATCCAGCTGGCCTCAGTCTCCTCACCACCAAGACCAGGTCCAGAGGGTCCGGGGAAAGCTGCAGGAACCCCTGACTGCTGTTAGCAGACAATTCATCTTCCCGACACACTCCTGAGCAACTCTTCCGATCCTGGCAGAAGCAAACCACACTATTAGATTTGCTAAGTCCTTCCAAAGAAGACTCTAAACACCCACCAAAGCCAAGCATGGCTTCCCTTTGAGGGGGAACTCCCTGAAGATGCACGATACTGCTCTCTCATCCAGTGGCAGCCCCCTCATGTCCTCACCCTGCAGGGCACCAGGGGCAGGAAGAAGGGTGTGTTGGACATATCACCAGACACTGTTTCCAGCAGAGGAAGGGCTTGCTTGCAACTCCACTCATACATCTCTCAGGCCAGAGTTTTATTCTGCAACAAAGCACTAAAAAAGATGCTTCTTGTGTCCAGTGTGGATTCCTGCTCCCCAAATCTCTCTCAGCCCCTCCTTGTAGCTCCTCCTGCCTTTAGACAGATAAGTGACCCACATCTGGCGCTGCTAATTGAACTGAGCTCCAAGCTGTGGTCAAAAAAGAGCAAAACCCATTTGTCTCAGAGCCACACAGGGATGCATGGAGCAGACAGAGGAAGACACATTGTTGAGCAGACTTATGGCTCACTGATCCAAGATGAGACAGGCCTAAAGGATCCTAGTTAAGGGACTTACAGTCAGTTCCTCCATCAGTCAGCAATCTCATCTTCACAGAAATTCAAACCCACCCTACTTTAATCATCATCTTTATATATGTCTTTACTACTGATACATCATAATTAGGTTCTCTTATTTATTACAGAAGCCCCATTTTTTTTCTGAACACTGCAAAATATGTATGTAATGGCTATATTGCTACTGCTTCTGCCATTGTTTTTATGCAATAATCTCAACAAGCTTTACTAGTGGTAGTGAAGCGACCCTCACACCCTTGCTCCTCTGAGAACCAGAGAGCATATTAACATCATCCTGCAGTTATTCTACTCTGCTGCTCACAAGTTATCAAGATATAATCAAAAATCATTCAGCAACTCAAGAGTCACAAGTTAGAGGACCCTTAATTTTGCTCCCTGGATGAGAAGCATTCTTTTTCTACAGCTTGCTGTGTCACAGCCATAAGGACATAAAGCTTTACAAAGGTAAAGTTCTAGACAGGAAATCTGACATCATGGAAGTGTTCAGTGGGATAGCTTACCAGGCAGAGCAAAAAAAAAGGAAAATGATTTCACCACAGAGAGCCAAATGAGCCCTGCCAGGCTCTTTTTGAGCATTAGTGCTACTGTGCACAATTTCATAGTGCACAGACCCCAAAATTGTGATGCTGAAATGTCACAAGTAGTGTTTGCTTGATAGACAATACTGATCTCCAGATGAATCTTTAACTAAAAATGGAAATTACGTGCAAAATAAAATAACAAAAATTTCCACCTATTTTGTATTTAAAACCTGAAATGTCCCCTGTACTTCTCCAGTCTTCCCTTGCCAGCAATCAGGTTTTACCAGATATTCAATCCCACACTGTCCTGTCAGCATGCAAAACTTCCCCCTTGAATCAGATTCCCCACTCACCCCTTAAGTCTGTAACCTATACTTGAGGTACTTGGGACAAGCACTTACCACTATGCTCATGTGTCATTGTTTTTGTCATCGTGCCAGGTCATATGAAAACAAAGTAATTTTAAGTACAGTGGGTGAAATTATTACAAAAATAGTTGAATGGTCTATTATAGGCACAGTACCTTCTTTTTAAATAAATGAGTTCTAGAGATATGTTGTAGGATGTTACTAAATTTGAGGTAATTTTCTCAGTCTGAATACATGGGAATATGCGTGCGTGGGTTTTAAAGAAAATAAGTTGATAATGCTTTGCAGCCTACCTCCTGATGTCTCATAGACAACAGATTAGGAATTGCTGTTCTAAATCAAACCATATCACTTTTTAGAACCCATTTCAAATCTCCTTTCTTACTTAAAAACCTGTAAAGATAGCAACCCATAACAGACAAAATACTATAAGCCTTCAGGTTGCTTGAAAATCATGGTAAGTATGGCACAGTCAGTTTCAGGGATTTCAGCCAGTCTTACTAATCTGCTGTTATGCAACTTTTTTAGATAAGTCCATACTAGCAACAGATTGTTCAGCTTGGGAACTAACAACAAAATAATTCTGTGAATAATTTTCACAGAGTCTGTTCTCAATTTCCTTGTCCTAGGCATGCACTCAGAATTGTGTAGAGTTCATTTTTTCACCTGTTTTATGACTGTGAGCAAGATGCAAGGAGCCACATCAGCCAGCTGATGTCCATTTATGTCTGTTGACAGTATCTATAATTTGCAGTATTGGAGGTGACTGACGGAGATAGGGTGGGCACATATGGCAACTCGGGTTGTCTCAGGAAGATAGGTTCTCACAAGCCTACTCCTGGCTGAGCTAGTGATATCTGTCTCAACATCTACTGGCACATCTCCTCCATCAGTCAAGTATTCGCATAGCCCAGTGTCATCCACCCCAGTCCCATCTAATGGCCTCTCACACAGTACAGCCGCAGGTTGGCCACATCATCCTTGACATGTTTCGGTTCCTTCATGTGTGACATACGCATTGGGTAACATTGTGAAGAAGCAGCCCTTTGTATGATCCTCAGTGCATGAATTTACTGACACAACCAAACTTGAATAACAATTTCAGATTTTTTTCAGACTGTTTCAGACTGTATCTTCAACAGTACTCGAGTCTCTTCAACCTCAACCAGATTTCCCTTCGAGAACAGTCTCACCCTACAAATGAAGTGGTTTCATTCTTTGAAATTGATATTCAGCCTTGTTAGGTTTAAGTGTTCTAAGCTGTTACAATTTCCAGTCCTGTCCTCTACTATTCTTGAGGTAAGGGTCCCTGCTGCCCAGTCTGTTAGTACATCAATGTAGATTTTCTTCTCTGCTAGGCATAGCCCTTGGGCCCACTATACTGCAGCCAGAAGAACTGTGCTGGATATATTCAGAAAAGTCATTTAAGAATGCAGTATTTGCAAATGCTGCTCTCTAAGTGGAGATCCTGGAGCATGTTGTGTCCCAGCAGAACTGTTAAAATCATGCCATTGCATTCAATTTATTAAGAATTTGGCTAATGGTATCTCAGAATGGATTTTATTTCTTATGGACAAGTGAAAGCATTTCCTTTCATTTGTTTTTTGATTTAACTCCTTTGAGTTCACAAAAAGTCCTCTGTATGCTCTTTCCTGATCCTTATGAAGTCAATCCAGTCTATTGGTTCTTTTATTCTTCTTTCTGTTGTACAACCTGCCTTCTATCCTCTTTTAAAACTTGCAGAAATTGTCATGCACACTCTGCAAACACTGGATATGCTGTTGGATGCTGTGGGGAACTTTCCGCAAAGTCTGTTTAACACCCATGTGTGTGGCTCTAGATTGTCCTGAAAAACAGTGGCATGTAGCCTCTTGATCAGACTAAGGGACATATATATATTTAACTCCCCACAAAATGACTTACATCTTAATTTCTAACCTTTTCCCATTATCAAGGCATGCTCTTCCAGCTCAGTCACTGTTCTTCCAAATAGCAGTTGATTGCAGATATGTTTTTAACCCTTCCATTTTGACATACACCTTACACTGACCATGCTGTTGCCAGTGATGGATGGGTTGTGACTATAAATTGAAAATCCCTTTTCATTTTGATGCATTGTGTTACAATCCTAAATACACCTCCTCCTTGTCACTTGAAGAATCCCTTTCCTTGCTCACTATGCAATTTCCCTGCTTTTTGTAGATGTTTTAACAGTTGCCTTGATCTGTTCTACATGTTTTTTGCATCATTTGTGCTGATCACCACACCACTGATACTGTTTTCTGCTTTTCATGTTTCTGCCCACCCATCGATTTCATTCTGTTAACTTTTTCATAAATGACATAGCTATGAGCACTGAGTGATTTTTTTCAGCACCTTCGTCTTCAGGAAAGACAGACCAGGAAGGTGCAGTGGTGGAGTTGCCCTCTAAATGAGGCAACATGTGGAATGCATGCAGCTCTGTCTTGGTGTGGATGATGAGCAAGCAGTGAGCTTATGGGTTAGGATAAAGGGTAGACTAGTAAGAGTGACACCATTGTGGGTTTTTGCTACAGGCCACCTGATCTGGAGGAGGAAGTGGATGAGGCCTTCTACAGGCAGCTTGAAGCAGTGTCAAACTCTCCACAAGACACTGGTTCTTGTGGGGGATTTTAACTACCCTGACATCTGCTGGAGAAGTAGTTATCCATCCAGCATCTATCTGGTCAGTAAACTTTTTAATATCCCTTACTGATAGAAATAAACTCTTAGTCCTGAACAAATATCTGTACTATTTTCCTTTTGCTGTCACCTTGAGCCTTTCCTCAGTAAATGACTTTTTTTTTGCAAAAATACCTTAGCAGTTCCAGACTTTTCACAAAATGCCCTGTCTTACTCTCCCACTCCATCCATGGTGTGATGGCCTTACCTCACACATGTGGGTCTGCATTGTTGAGCAGTCTTTTATATTCCTCCAGTTTCATTGTCTGAGTAACTTTTAATTTCCTTTAGACACTTCCATATGTCTTTAATGTGTCCCGTGATGCTCAAGGCTTCTTAAGCTCAGGAGAAGCTTTCGAATATACCTCTCTTTCCAGGTGTCTCTCATTTTGTACTGCTGTTTTCTTGATGAGCCAGACAGTTTTCATGATAAATCCTTCATGACAAATGAAAACGATGCATGGAATAAGATTTGGGCTTTTTTAAATCTGCTCTTCCCTAGGTGCAGGCTGTCACCATACGCTGTCCCTGTGCTCTTTTATTTGACATTTAGCAGCCTGTGTGCTGAGACACACTTGTTGAAGCCTGCCACAACTGGATGTCTGCACAACTTGTCATCAAACGTGCATCTCATTAAACTTCAGGTTTCAGTGCAAACCCATGGCTTCCCTAGATTATCTGAAACCTGCTGAGTTTCTGAAGCTTCTAGATGAGGCTTGGCTGGAGTGAGGTGACTTCAGGTGGAAATAATGAAAAATTTGAACGTTTTTCTTGGATTCACCTCAATTTGATTCCAAAAGCCCAATTCTAAGATGAATCTTAAAGGATCAGAGTTAAAGCAGAGTAATCCAAATGAGTGTGACATTTGAGATTTCCAGTAATGGAATAACATTTGAGAGTTATATATAATGTATATACCACTGTAATTCTGCTGTCCTCATGAAACTCCAGATTGCTGTACAACCAAATATAAACATATATATTTTTAAGCAGTACTTGATAATGAAGTTCTGAATTGACAGTTCACAGTGCAAAAAGCTGTTATTATTAAATTACTGCTATTCTACCTCTTCAGACTGACTATCAGGACTGGCCTTTGCAATATTGCACTTGGCCAGTTCATCTTGTTGATAGAAATCTGCTTTTGCTCAGTGACATATTCATTGACTATGTATCCCTTATAGACAAGAGAGAAGGAAAAAATTATTTCAGCTTCAGGTCTTTTCTCTACCTTTGTTGTTATCAAATAAGTCTGTGTGGCAGAGTATTCCACAAATACAACCTTCATCCAGTGCCATCCTGTCTCTGCTTAGAGTCAATATCCACATGCTCATGGCTAAAGGCTCTGGGAAGAATTGCTGCCATTCTGAACACTGTTTGAAATAGCAAAAGATTTCCGCATGGCTGAAAATTTTCACTGCTCCAGGAATTTCATTGTAACACAAGCATGGATCTGTCAAACCAGCTCTGCCTCTCCTTTAGCATATTGGCATCTGAACACCAATCATGGTAAAATACAAGCCAGCGTCAACAAAGCTCAGACTTGAAGAACTAGCCTTCCTTCCCTCATTCTTGGCCTGCAGCCGTGCTGCCACTGGCTGTGATCTTGTCACACGCAATCCTGTATCCTCAGGAAGGTCAGCTTGGGTACTAGCTTACACAAAACTCAGCTGCTGAGGGGCCAGAGGGGTTTTGTGGCAAAAGGTTATTTTTTGGGCTCAACCTGTGTTTCCGTTCCCTTCCCTTCCCTGTGAACTTTTAACTCTCCATGTGGTTTCAACCCAAATGCCACCAAAGTTAAACAATACTGAGGTCAGTCTTTCAGTAGAGTCGAACTGGATGATGTGGGATTACCAGAGATGTCATGCCACCCTTCTCAGTGGAGAAGGTTGTCCCTGGGGTGTGCTGAGTCCCACTCTAGATGTTGGCTTCTCCTTCCTGCTGTCTCACCTGTTCCAACAGTTTCAGTTTCCCATTTACAAACCCATGTGTGACACTGAGGGTCCAAAGAATGCCAGTGCCAAGGCATGTGTAAATATTTGTGTAGGTGGAAGAGCAGGGTGAAGTGGAGCACTTCCAGTTTCTGAAGTGCTTCTAGGTCAGTCTGTGGCAAGTAAGGTCTAAATTTAACCCTGCCTATATATACGTACATACGTATGTGCACACGTACAAATGCAAAGATCCATATCCTCTCATTTATGTAGCTCCTGTCATCTTCTGACTACCTTACAGTATTAAGAAGAACGTCCTCTACGACTCCTTGAAGCTACAGGGATGGGCTGTGTTTCAATGAGTATTGAAGAAAGCACGTATTTCCCAGCTCACCCCAGAGGTCACTGAATTCACTGAGCTTTGGTACAAACTGTAGCATTTCCATGAGTTACGACGTGTAAGGATAGTTCACATTATCAGCTTTATCAGCTTTTTAGTAAGGAACATCTCTTTGCAAAGGGCATTATAAGATGAATATTTTCTGTCTGAGGGCCCTGAAAAAAGGGAGTGTCACACATCCCTTTCCATCGTGCTTTGCAAGATGATGTGATATGACTTTGAGCAGTCACAAAAAAATACTCTTCTTTTCCCTCTTTAAGAAAAATGTTCATTTTTCTTCCATAAAGAAGGTGCAAGCTTTGGGTCATGACAAGATGAATGCCTTGTGAAAAGCAAGAGGCCAGCATGGTTGGTTTTCTCAGGGTAAAACTAAACCCAGTGTTAAATGGAGAAGTTTATTGCTAGCCATCAAATTTAAATTATGTTAGTCAAAGCTTTGATTTTGTCAATTAAGGGACTATTTTCCTACAAAGTTTTTCCCGATTATATTGATTCTGTAATTGAAAATAAAATTAAGCAGAGAAAAGTCAATAAGCCTTCTACAAGGTTTTAGTACTATCACTATGTCAGTCAGCAGCTCTTTTGTTTCACAATTCTCTTAAAACTGGGATCCTGATGGCAGAGCTTGTGCAGTCCAGGAGTCTTCTAGAAAGAAGGCTACATGATTATATTTCTGACACTGTGCATGGGAAGCAGAAGGCTGGTTTATATCCCTGGGCCAAACTGAGTTCAGTAATTTGCCCTGGAGGCATGGCAGATATCCCTCATGCCAAATGGGACTGCACATGCTCATACTTGGAAAGACTTTGGACTTGCACACACTTCTGAAATAAGCTTGAAAAGACCACATGGCAATCAAGACATGTCATAAGAAATCCTAAGTAAAGTTTAGAATTGCTGATTTTCAGAGATTCTTGAAAAAATAATACTTTTCCAGTTTAAATCTTAAAATAAAAACTCAGACCTCATCACCAACACAGGGACAAGTGGTGAGGAAGTGCCTTTGTTACATGAAAAGCATAACACAGAGTGCTGTGTACATCCCTGGTCATGCTGGAAAATATGGAGTTCCAGGAGCAGAATACCCTAGATGTGAAAATGGACAAAAATATCCTACCTGCACCTTTCAAGGGAGTGAAGGGTTACACCCTCACAAATTAAGGATAGATAATAACATGCACACTGGCATGATGGACTTTGGCAATTTCCAAACTTCTGTACTGAGATCTTACTTTATGCAGTACCACTCCTTTTTTCTTGTCAGGAAATAGCTAATGTCAGAATCCAAAAGTATTAGGGTCAACATCCTACCCACAATTTTGCAAGTAAAATGTATATCACTTGCCTTTGAAGTGTTAATTATTTTAGCATCTAAGAAAATATGATTCCAGGGTAAACAAACTGATGATTTGATGCAGAATTTGCTCTGCTATCCTCACTTGGTGGAGACAAGTATCTAGGCTATTCTCTACTTCAGCCAAAAGCTACAAGATCCAACTCAAGACTAACAGAAAGAAGCTTTGTGCCCTCTGTGAGGTGGGAAGGGTGGAGCTAGGCAATGATAGTGATCCTTTTGATTTAAGCTTGTGACCCTGCCTTTCTACATTAGCCCCATGGGAACAATCACACAGATCTCTGACAGCAGCAGAGCTTATAAAAGAAATAGTGGGAAGGCAGGATGATACTCATGGCAGAGCTGACAGTGGTGGCGGTTGTTGCTTAGGAGTGGACATAAAAAGCAGAATTACACAGTGGCTGGGAGTGCTTTCAAGAAAGCAATGGCTGAGGCTTTACTACAGAGACTTAAAAGCTGAATCCCCAGGGAAAAGGAAAGCAAACTGCTAGCATATGTTAAAAAAGCCCTTTAGTGTGGGGTTTGGTTTTTGTTTTGTTTTTATTGTTTGTTTGTTTTTAATTTTAAAAAGGTAAATCGCCTGAGTTTTTGAGAAGGCGGTGTTTGCGCCTGGGCGGTGCAATGAGGGAGCTGCTCCATCGGCAGCTCTGCCCGAGCACCACAGTACAGCAACAACAGAGGAACCGGCGACAAAATAGCGGGGAGGACGAACAGTCTGACTGCACAGAGATTAACTCCTTCCCTCCACTTCCCATCTCTCTGCAAAATTCTGCCGGAGAGGGAAGAGAAAATTCCATTTATGTCGCTTGGACTCCTGTAGCCGACCAGAAGCACGTTATGCCGTGACTGATAAGGGACCTCCTAAGGAGGAGCCTGCTTGTCCCGTCCTCACCTCCTGGCATCCGGCGACGGAACGGATCACTTGCAGTGGAGACGACTTTCCAGGGCTCGGAAACACCAACCGGGTTTTCCTTTCAGCTCTCATCAGATGCTGCACGATTCCCTTAATTCTTTGGGTTAGTTCCCGCTTTCATTATCTCTGCCTTTGTCTTGCTGATGCTGGCTGCATCTCGGTCTTGCTGAATCCGGGCCGTGCAGAGCATGATGCCATCCCCGCTACGGAGTTCGGAGCCATCCCGAGCCACAAAGATTTTGAAGTTGTTTCTTTCAAAAGCGGGCAGGAGAGCCTTTCTCATTCTAAGGTACAACCTTGGGAGGTGAAAAGAGGGTCAGGTGATTCTGTCGTTTAACTCTTTTCAAAGTAGTCAAAGAAATATCAGTGTAAATTGAAAAGCAGTGTTAACACACGCATCCCCACCCCACGTCTGCCCTTTTTAAGCACTTTGCTCCAAAGATTTTTTTATTTAGCCAGGATGCTCAGGGAATGGCGCGTTTTCATACCGATAGCCTCGTATGGATGCAAACAGTTCACAAACAAAGGAACCGCCCCTTACTGGTTTACTACAGTCATCCTGTATTAAAAAAAACCCAAACCAACAGAAATCCAAGACACCAAGAACAGGAACAAACCCCAAGTTGATTAGTAATTAATTTTCAGAACTCTGTTTATTCACAAACAAACCATAAGCTGAGTCAGCAAGGGGTTTTTTGTTTTGTTTTGTTTTGTTTTTTCTTTGCTAGGCTGGGACAAGGAGAAGGTCTGTCTCCTCTTGTTGGTATTTGGGAGATGACACAAGGGATTTCCCTCTGCTGCTAAATCACATCACCACCAAACATTTCCCTTATCTATCTCGTAAACCACAACTGGCAGATAATTCAAATCCACCAGCCCGGATACACCTGTGGGATAACCACATGTGATCTGTTGGCATCCAGGGCCTGCCCAGGCCAACCAGCTAAGGTCTGGGTCTAGCAGCTGGACTTAGTGTCTGGCTCTCCTGATAGGGGTCATTAGGGCAAGTGACTTCTAGGTCTCACTTTTTTCTGTCATTCTCTGTGATGTGTTTGCAAGAGCAAGTTTGCAAGAACAAAGCACTGCAGAGAAGCAGATAACATGTACATACAGTGCCTTCTACTTGGCACCTTAACCTCAAGTTTTTCTCCAGGCTGTACTCTAATAATAATAATGTAGAGATTAGTCAATTCATGATACCAAAACCAACTTGAACATGCTGAAACAAATTCCAAGAGAACAAAGTAAAAAGAAAGTAAAAATCACACATTTTGCTTAGCAGCCACAGAAACATCAAACCCATCAGCAAGTATGAGATTTAATAGCCAGGGCATTGTCTCATTCCATAAGCAGTGTGAATATGTATTAATTGGTAGGCTCATTATAGAATTCCTTGAGTTAGGGCAGCAAGGGTTCAAAACAGAGGAAGGTCTGCACTTGAGCCTTCTCCAGTTGCCTCGGCTTATTTAAACTGTGACAATGCCTTACTCTGTGCAGGTCAGATTTAGGTTCCTGTAAGACTCAGGGTTTATGCAGGGCTGCAACTATGCATAGGACAGGGTTGCCGCTGCTATGTGACAGTCCCCACAGAATGTTTCTGTCTGCCATTTCATGCATCATACCATTGAATAAAATCTGACTGCACAAGGCACAGTTAAAGGGTAGTATGGATCTTGAGTACTGGACATCCAGCTTTGGCTTTCAACATGTGCATGTGTGCAGGTGTATGCTGATTCCTGAAATAAATGGAAAGTGAGAAAGTGGAAATATTTAATCATCATTTTCCTGCCAATACTACTTCTCTGTAAGAAAAGAGATGCAGAAGTGGGACTGCAGGTGTACACTTTTTCCATATGAACATCACAGAGGTTTCAGTGTAATGTAAGATAAAGATGAGAAGGCTAGAGGAAAACAGTAAGAATAGCAAGTAGATATTGTGAGAAAGTGAGACCTTTTCCATCCTGCCTCTTTAATCTAGCTGGAGCATCTGCTATCCAAGTTGACATCAGCAGTCCAGCTAAAGAGAAATGCCTCCTGTCTCTTTACAGCTACTGATGTGTTACATCCAAATGTTGTCAGTTCAAATTAAGCAATGCTGTTTTCACTCTGCACCCTGCCTGCTGCCTGACTTGTCGCACTTCTGGGTGCACCTGCATCATATATACCCTGACAGAGGCTGGTAACTGCCCTGCTACCTGCATAGTTTGAGGAAGCAGCAGTCAAGTTGGCAAAGCACTGGAGTAAGAATCAGACTTGCCCAGCTCTGCAGCTCTCTGAAACTAGTCCCTTCCCTCCTTATTTCTCTCCAACTGTTCATTTACAAAGAAAAACAGCAGTTCAGCAGGCATTCAGAACAGGAATCTGGTGCTTGTGCAGCCCACAGCAAACAGATTTCCAGACTCAGCTAAGTACATGGTCTCAAATGAATTGCAGCAGCACTGAAAGTAAGTGAAGAGTGTCCAGCTTTTGCTATTCTATATATTTAATAGTGTTCCATATCCAGATGCTTCTACTTTCTCCAAAGACCATTTTTCAACTGATTTGAAATGTCAACAGGGAATATTCAAAAGGTACAAATGGATACAATACTGTAGCAAGGATTTTTGGAGGAGATTAGAAAACCTCAAACTGCCAAGATGTAAAATCATGTCTTTTTGACAACTGGAATAGACAAAACACATAACAACATTTTTTGACCCTGTGGCTTGCCCTCCCAATTCTTATGGTAAAAATCTTTTTGGATCTAAGACTGTCATGGTTTAACCCCAGCTAGCAACTCAGACAGACAGAACCACTCACTCAATTCCTCACAGCAGGATGGGGTAGAGAATCAGAAGGGTAAAAATAAGAAAATTTATGGGTTGAGATAAAGACAGTTTAATAGGTAAAGCAAAAACCACGCACACAAGCAAAGCAAAATAAGGAATTAATCCACTTCCCACGAGCAGGTGTTCAACCATCCCCAGAACAACAGGACTCCATCAAATGTAACAGCGACTTGGGAAGACAAATGCCATCACTCCAAACATCCATCCCATCCTTATTCTTCCCCCAGCTTTATGTGTTGAGCATGATGCCAAATGGTCTGGAATATCCCTTTGGTCAGTTGGGGTCAGCTGTCCCAGATGCATCCCTACCAGCTTATTCACTCCCAGCCTCCTCACTGGCAGGGTGGTGTGAGAAGTAGAGGCTGTGTAAGAACAGCTCAGAGATAACTAAAACATCACTGCATTTTCAGTGCTGTTTCCAGAAAGTGCTGAAATCCAAAACAGAGCCCCACAATAGCTACTGGGAAGAAAATTAACTCTACCACAGACAAAAACAGCACAAAGACCAAACACTCTTCATTTCCTCTCATTAAATGACATCACCGGACTGTTGAGTACAAGAGATTAGATCACAGCAAACACAAATTTTCCCTCATAACACACTGAAGATCACTTTTGACATCATGCCAGACTCTGAAGGGCTACCAAATTAGTGCTCTGTTTCATCTCCTTGAACTAGCAGACTGAGTTTCCAGGGCTCTTAGAAGTCATGTATACAGGCTTCAGACTGACTACTTCAGGTAAACAAGCACGGGTCAGAGAAAAACTTTTGTTTTAGTGTGGGTTGGAAAAAATGTTTTATCTCTCCTGATTTTAGAGACCATCATCCTTTTCCAGATGCTCCAATAACATTTTAGGGCTTCATGTATTGGACAAAATGAGGTCTATTTTGCACAGTCCAAGCTTTTCTTCCTATGTTCACCTGGGAGATATTGCTCTTTTGAACATCCTTCCTCATACAGTCATTGACTTCAGCTGCAATTATGCCCCTAGGTCCATGTGGCAATGGGAATTTCTTCACAACATGTGTATTTTTTATGAGCCACTACACTCATCTCATAGGAGGAATTCCTTGCCAGAGCATATTTCCTCTTTGTGAAGACACACACTTCACTGCAGAGCAGTCCTTTGTTGGGCAGTAAAGGAGGCTGCCTTCTCTCCCAAGTACAAAACAAGTGTCTCAGGAGATGTCTCTTCTCACAATTTATTCATGAAGTCTGACCAAAGAAAAACCAAAAGACAGACAAAGTACAGGTTCAGGTCCCTTAAAGTGTCCTGAGGATTATATACACTATCCATTTGGACAGACTGTAGTATCTATCCAATGGGAGACACCATTCGAGTCCATAGGCGTAATGAGCCCATAGGACATCCTAACAAATTTCCAGCCTAAACATGGAACTCTAGCCTCTTGACTACTTAATTTGTGATTCTTTTTCCTTTGTATTTCTTCTCTGGTTCCTAATGCATTAATTTATCTTGTCCACAGACCCAAAGAAGCTCTAAATATTGTCTTCTCTGCCTGTCTCCTCTTAGATAGGGCATTGCCTTACTGCTGAAGACTTCAACGGGATTCCCTGTCAAGTAAAGAAGTGCAACTGGCACTTGTTGGGACTTGCACATACAACCACACCCTTTCAAACCATTTGGAAGGAGTGTCTCAGAGCAGGTTTTCCTACTGAGAGACGTGATCTTCCACCTATTGACCTCTGGCATGGAAATTAAGAACGAATCCATCTCAGTAGACCATGCAAGTGTTGGGAGAAACTCTATTCCTGATGCTGTTGAGAAAATCCTCTCCTCCTCCTCTTCTTTTCTTGCAACCCTTCTTCCCAAATTGAAGAAACACTTCTCATTTGACATGCCTATTACATTTAGAGATACCCTGCTGCTTCAGAAAGGGTGATGTAATGAAAGATTTCTGCAGTTTCCTTCCAGAACTTCATGGTGCTAGAACAAATAACACACATTCACCAAGCTGCATTTCCTACAGCAGGGCACCTATAGCCATGCCATAGGAAAACCACTTACAGAAAAACGGAGATTGAAAAGTGGTGTAACCTGGAATACTGTGTCCAGTGTCATCCTAGCATGGAGTATTAAAAGAGCTATCCCTGAAAACCATAAAGCACAAGCAGAATAAAGATTTATACAGGCTAATTTACACCTACTCTGCAGACCAACAGTAAGAGAAAGAGTGCCAAAAGCTTAACATATAGCATAGTTTTTACTATAATTACAACCAACCACAATCTTTCTGTGATCATTATTGCAGAATAAACTGATTGGAAAGAGCAAGCAAGAAGTGTTTTTAAGGCAAAGGAGGTTTTGAATTTTATTCTTGTCTCTATTCTTTGCACAGTTTTGGCACTTACATTTAACAACTGTTCCAGTGCCTCTCACTGAACAAGGAGCTAGGTGTTACAGTAAGTCTCTGTCAGTAATGCTGGCTAAACACTTGTTATCCTGAGCAAATGGAGAAATGCAGCTGAGTGGCATCACATGCGTTTTATTCGTTTCTGCTTTTCTCTCCTAATCTTCACTGTGGAAATAAGGATTGCTGAATCCACTGAGTCCTTCCCCATTTAGTGTCAATATCCAATTGCTTCTGTACTATTATCTACTGCTTTATCAGTCCAGTCTTACATGACTCATAAAAAAACTTTCATCACTTTCTTTGTGAAATAATTCATCAGTCTCCTAGACAACATGACAGCTGTACATGGGTCCTAAAACTAAGCAAGAGAAGCTGTATTCTAATTCGTTTGTAAAGACATCCTGTGAACAAACCTGGCTCCACAACTTTTCTCTTCACATATTTTAACTACCACTAGATAGTTATCAAACCTCTATAGTACAGCTAAGTTCTTCTTTATCTAGTCCTTTTTCCCTCATTATCTTGTTCGAACGTAAATACAATTCCTGGTTAGAACCAGAAGCTGAGTGCTGTCACTAGGTAATTTTTTGTCTTGTTCGACACTGAAGTGACTAAGCATTTCATTTTAACCCAGATGATCCCAGCTCTTTGTTGAAAGTTGCTAAGGTAGATTTGGGACATTTTTCTAACCACACCAAGTTGTTCTGTTTTCTCTCAGTTTCCTGTGTAGGTTTTCCTCATTCAAAAAAGCCCTTCCTTTGGCAGAGTATATTGGATCAGATATTAAATTTTTTAACGACTGGCACTTGTTCTTGTTAAATTAGAAATCCAACAAACCCAGGCAGAGAGATTCCTAGTTGTGCAATAAATGGTTCTTGTTTAAGCCAAGATTGTAGGTGTGAGCAAAGGCTTCTACAGAGCTGAAGTTGCAATGCTGTTCAGTTTACCAGTAACCACACATTCACTGTAAGTCTTCTGTGGCGTATACACTGAGGCCCAACTCCTAAGAGGTTGCTTAAGCAACTAAGTGGAAATTAGAAATACCATTACTCACGGATTTGTGATGAAACAACATACTCAAAGTGATGACCAGGATGTGAATTCAGCATCTCTGAAATTCAGCCATGATCAGGAACTTGAGGCCAAACTCTATTACAAAACAGGGTGAATCATGAAGAATAAAATTGCCTTGAAGTTCTCTCAGTTAGAGGCCACTGGGAGCTTGCCATGCCTATGCTGAAATAACCAAAAGTAGATTCATCCTTGTCAAGATTTGAACTGCTACTCTGTCATATATGAAACTTGAAGTTAGTTGATAATTATTTATGTAGGCAAACAGTAGTGTGTTATAGTTTTACAACATGGGGACTCAAATCAACATAATAGAAAGAAAGAAGCAACTAGAAAGAAAAATCAGAGAATTTTGAGGGGATAGCATCTTTCTCTCATATCTTACTTACTACTGAAAAAAATGCATCAATACAGGCTGAGAGTCAACCTCCTGGAAACCAGCTCTGCAGAGAAGGATCTGGGAGTCCTGGTGGACAAAAAGCTGTCCATGAGCCAGCAGGGTGTCCTTGTGGCCAAGAAGGCAAATGGTATCCTGGGGTGCATTAGGAAGAGCATTGCCAGTAGGTTGAGGGAGGTGATCCTGCCTGTCTGCTCTGCCCTAGTGAGGGCTCACCTGGAATAGTGTCCAGTTCTGGGTTTCTCAGTACAAGAGAGACATGGAGCCCCTGGAGCAGGTCCATCAGAGGGCAACAAATATGACTAAAGGCCTGGAACATTTCTCTTACAAGGAAAGACTGAGAGGGCTGAGCCTGTTCAACCTCAAGAAGAGATGACTGAGATGAGATGACTCATAAACATCAATGTTTATGAGAATCTGAAGGGATGGTGTCAAGAGGATGGAACCAGGCTCTGCTCTGTTGTGCCAAGCAATAAGACAAGAGGCAACAGGCAGAAACTGATGCTCAGGAAGTTTCATCTGAATATGAGGAAGAATTTCTTTACTGTGTGGGTGACCGAGCACTCAAATAGATTGGCCAGAGAGGTTGTGGAGTCTCCTTCACTGGAGATATTCAAGAACCACGTGGACGCAATCCTGTGCCATGTGCTCTAGGATGACCCTGCTTGAGCAGAGAGACTGGATCAGATGATCCACTGTCGTCCCTTCCAACCTGACCCATTTTGTGATTCTGTGATTCTGTGAAGTGGTCCCAAACAGACAAGTATAAATAGAGAGACTGTGTCATTGAAATTGAGTGCTATAACATGAATCTGTAACAAAATGCTTATTAAGTAGAATTAAGTAAAATGCTTTGCTAAATCAGGAAGATGATTGCCTAACTGTGGACTTTGAACTATTTCCATTGCCTTTTTAAAAAAGAAAACTTAGTATCTTAGTGTTTCCCCCTCCTGAAATACTTTTATTCTTCTTTAAATGGGGCCATCACTGGGAATTGCTCAGCAATGCACAAGGAATGCACAAAGCAAGAAATGGTAGCATGCAAGCATGCATTTTGCCCTCCCTTTAAAACATAGTACCTATTAAAGATAAAAACCCACACATTTTAACCCCAGATCATTAGTATTTCACCCATTCAAAAATGGGAGAAATATACATTCAGAGGTTAAGGAATTAGTTCATCTACAAGAGGGGAGAACAAAATGCTGCTGCTGAAGGGAAAAAAATAAAGGGAGGGGGACGTTAGAAATGAAACATAATATCCCTCAGGCTATTATGTTACCCACTTGTGTTTTTGTTAATATTCAATATTTCTTCTTTTAAATTGCAACTTGTATGTCTTGTATTTTAAGGCATCAAATTATACTGCCATATTGAGGATTATTTAAGCAATCCCAGAAAGTAGGTCAGCCAGTAATTTACTCTTGGTTTATTAGAGGGTGCTAAAAGAAAAGAGCAACACCGTTATTTGTTAAATGAACAGCTGGACCCAAATTGTTGGGGGAGAAAAAGCCATTAGTTGAGAAAGTGTTTTGTTAAGATTTATAGCATAATGAAAAATATGGCAAAATCTTTGTTTACCACACAAATTTGTGTAGGAAGCAAACAAAATTAGAGCAGTCTCCTTTGCACAGCAGGTTGGATTAAGCATCAGAGGCAACAATGCAGAGAAGAGCTCTGATGACCCAGGGGACAAGGTGGACGATGCATTAGGTCTTGTGTAGCCTGATTAGACTAGGTTTTTTCACAACTATGTTAACAGCCCAGAAGCTGCCACTGGAAGAAATAAAAGGAAAGGAATCTTTAGAATCACAAACAAAAATCATTCAGTTATTAATCTGACACACATAAAGGCAAAAATTATTAAATTGTCCTTATGAAACCAGAATAGCCTTCTGGCGCCAGACCTCAGATATTTACTTGGTAACTAATCTCCAATTTTTCAATGTTCCCACTGGAAATTCTCTCCAGTACTGTAATGCATCAAATGAATTTTAAAGAGAATGTATTGATTTTGACGTGTGGCTGTAGGTAAATATGTAAAGCTAGCATAAAGTTTTTAAAATACACTAACTGAATGGCATAGAAAGGGTGAAAAGGGCAAAGATTCAGTCTTAAAGCTGTCAGATCAGGGCCCTAATACTTATCGTTCCTTCTGAAAGCAATATTAGCAACTCCCCCATGTTAATACTCTGTGGTGAGGGATTTTCATGGATAGAGATGATGGTGATGTCCTGTCTGTGCATCATCATCCTCACAGTGACCCAGAATGGGCAATTGTGTACACTAATACTTACCATTCATAACAGAGGTAAATGGTAATGTTCTTTTGGTTCAGTTATTTTACAACAGTGTAACTGTGCCTGGACTGTGGTAGTAAACCAAAAGTTTTGCTGATGTTGGCCTAAAATGCTTCCTTGAATGTTGGCTTTTCATTACAGTTTGTCTTTTCCTTTGCTTCGAAACTTTGCTCCTTAAAAACAAGTTTTATTTGTGAACCTAGCCCTAGCTGGCCTTCCTCAGTGCAGGAGAGTGATTTCAAAAGTTCAGTTTCCCTTCTCCACCCTCACAAAGAAATTTTTTTCATAACCTCTGAAGCAAAAACATAATTAAATTTCCAAATCGCTGCTAGACAGCTTTATGGGAGGCTTAACTTTCCAGAGAACCCTGCAATAAATCAGAAAGACTTTATTAACAGCTAATTTAAAATATCCTAATAACTTTTTGTATTTATAAAATCACAGAGAGCAAGTAAGATGGTCACATCTTTCTGCTATAGAAAAGAGATAATTTTGGGCATTGAGCAAGAAATGGGTAGTCAGAAGGTCAATACTGGGACGGCCCCTGGTCTCTATGTAGTTTAATTCTCAGTTTTTTGAGTTCATAGCCTGTGGTGGATAACAGGATATTCCTATTAAACACTGGTCAATATTAAGCAGTTGCAGAACACATTTTTGAACATATTAGAAAGACTAGCTTTCTGCAGAAGGCAGTATGTCCAAGTCCCCACAGTTCAGAGCTTTAGGAAACTATGGACAAATGAATGCACACAAGCTTCTGAATTTTTAAGGATTCAGGAAAACAAGTATAGACTCAAAATATGAACTGAAAATCAATAAATTAGGGTACCAATCTGATGGGGGAAACACATTTCATCATAAATTAATTTTCAAGAAAAGTCCTGGATCCTTCTCTGGCAACTGTCTTGTGAAGAGTCTATTAGCCCAGATACCTCAGACAGTCTTGTAAGCAGCAGTATCAGCCTCTCTTTTTCAGGTAACCAGGAATCAATCCACTTAGGACATCGTGTATCACATTTCATCTGACAATCCAGAAGCCAGCAAAGATTTGTGCACAGCACAAATAGTTGTTTCCTGAACACACTCTGCCCATTGACTGTTGAAGTTCATGGCTAGTCCTGAGGCACAAGGAGTATAAAAAGCACAGGGTGTGTTTGACATCCTTCAGGTGACACAAGCATGGACTGCTGTTTTCTCCAGATTCCTAACCTAACTTCATTCCTGACAGCGATGGTGACCATGTCTGTGTCCAGGCCCTGCTGCCAGCAGGACAATGCATAACTGACCAAATAAATCAAAACAAGAAATTCAACACCTTGCAGAGAGCGTGGCTTGCATGGTCTCACTGTTACCTTGAAATGGCTCTAGCACTGAGGAGAGGCTGACAGAAAAACTTAATATTCTCAATTCACTTTGAGATAATAGAGGAAGATGATGCAGTCAAAACAGATAAGTAAAGCTTACTAGAGTCTTCTGCCAAAAAGTAAGGCCATCAAAGAACATGATGTCTAAGCATGTCAGTATTTCCATGGTCAAGAGAATCAGAGAGAGATGACCCAAAAGGATCAAGTGTTGACCATAGGCAGCCACAAAACTAATGCAGTCACCCAACTTTGTACAGGGTACACAAATTTATCCACACGCCAGAGAGTCAGAGGGTGTCAGGCATCCTGATGGGTGAATCACCTTTCTTCACAATTCTCTCCTAAAATAGGAGGATTATGAGTAGACTCATAAATAAGGTTGCAAACACCAGGAGAGCAAACAAGGATCTAGTAATCCCTGGTTTGAAAGTAAGCTCAACCCTGTGCTGCCCTCCCTCCCACAGAAAAGGGCACTGTCAGTCTGTCTTGTACACCTAACATCTCACCACAAGACGTTACAGAGACAGTCCATTAACAGTTTCCCTCTGCAAAATTCCACTTAAGAAAATCTTTTACTTCAAAAGAAACTGAAAATTCAAAAAAAACCCAGATCATCTTACCCATAAGACATGACAAAAATTTTCCACAAGAAACAGACAGAGGAACAGCTAGACTAAGGCAGCAGGATTTTACAAAATGCCTGCTCTATAGTATCTATCTGATATTATGAATCCCTAAATTACGGGGTTATAACCTGTGGAGTTGCCTTTCCCTTACACAGCAGAGAGGAATACGGTCTAGAACATGCTCTAGCAGAACAACTCAGTAGTACAGCACTTAGGCACTAGCCATAAAATGCTGTGGAAAAATACACCAAAAGTAGGACCACTCCTGCTAGTCCTGCAAATAGCACCTTCTTGTACTTTAACCAAACACATTTTTCTGCCTTGAGTAAACAAATGTATGAGGAAAAAATTAACAACTAAGGTTTGTTGGTTTGGGTTTTTTTCCTTTTTTATGTCTAGTTTAAGTAACAAATAGATTGCTTCTAGACTTATGAGTTCTCAATCAGGAGGGGCCATTTGACTTTAAGAGCTTACAGGGACTGTAATTAGACCACTGCTGCTTGCTTGTCAAATATGGTAGTAACCTAAAGTTTCATTCCTAACATAAAGCAGTTGGAATAAGAATGCAAAAGAAGTATTTCTGTGTGAATGCAGAAGGGGTCGCATGAAATCCACACACAGAGCTTGAGATCAAAGATGCAACAGCATTACGAGGAGTATCTATCGTGCAACCCAAGGATTACCAGATGGTCAGAGCAGCTCTGACAAGACAATAATTGGGGGAGGGGGCATCAGTGTGAAGTGGCCTCTTTGGGGTAAGGATGCATGAGACTGGCCAACCCTGTCTTGGCAGAAGCCAAGAGCGCACCTGCATCAGATATTAGGTGTTACTACGAAAAAGTTAAGAAAAATTTATAGTATTTAACCATAAACGAAAGAAGGCTAATACTTTTCTGGGAGATATAATAATAAATAACAAGTTGTGATTTCAGTCATGCAGTCCTTTAAAGGCATTGCTCTTACATACCAGCTCTATGGCTTTCTTGGAGAGGGGAACACACCACCGAAAGAAAAGCTGGACTGGAGAAAAAAAGGTTATTCTTCTTTGCTTCTCAGTTTCAGCACAGAAGCTGTTTCAAAGAGAAGAATAAACTCGCTGTATTTCTTGAGGCAGCTGAGGAAAACCTTCAGGGTTTGCTGTCAAGGTGCACTAATCTCTCTGCATTCAGCACAACGCTGCACATGCAGCAACATCTTTGGCAGCTGGGCCTTACACACAGTGTCCTTTATGCGTGGGAACACAAGGCAGCCCTTAATGCCCAATTTCAAGACTGGAATTCTATTGTGGGTACATAAGGCAGAATCTATCAGACTTAGACATTTAATAAGACATTGCTCTTACCCTCAAGGTCCTCAGTGAAACCAGCACCTTCCCAGTGCCTTCAGCTTTCCCTAAATCACAAGCTGTATGCATCCTGCAGCCACCTAGACTGCTGTTCCCAGCCATGTTGCCTACAGATTTGAACCCAGTAGCCTTTTCTTGGGACTAAGCATTTATTAGCTGTCTGGCAGCCAAGTAGTACTTTTTCCAAGATGATTGGGATGTGAAGAAGGCTGCATTGATAGACTGGGCTCTGACTCCTTGAGAGAGAACCGTCCCTCTCTGCTTGTGGCAGGTCAGGCAGATATACCCTTTCATGTTGGCAGACATCTGTTAGAGAAGCAGCTTTCTGAACAATGGTAAAGTGCACTTCATGTTCCTCTTCATGTGAAAAACCACTGACTAGAAAAGCCAGCACTCCTTAAAAGAAAAAGGGGCTTCCCATCAATATTCAGAAAGTTCAAAAAAATTTCCCCTATCATCAGATATTATTTTGTATTCAGATAATAGAAATGAGAAAAGACAGCAAAGCATAAGAAGCAAAATTCCTTTCCTTTCTGTATGTAGACACATGTGCAAGCATCTACTCTGATCACACCATCATTATTCTCACTAATCCTGAACACGGAGATTCCTTGTTTATCCTGATGCACCACTGACCAAGTTTCTCTGTTCCTCTCCACCTCCCCTCAGAGGCATATTAGAGTTCTTCAAAGAAGTAAATGGGTTTGGCATTTAAGTGACTGGCCTTCAGCTACAGACTCAGAGCCCTGAATCATGTCAGCCAGACCTGCCCTCAGTCTTGGAGCACAGGCTGCTTCTTTGTCAATGCTAATGCAGCATCTGCACACCGAGGCCTCCTTTCTACTGCTGGTAAAACTACACCTCCTATAATGCTGATTTGGGTCTTCAAAACACACAGAAATTTCAAGAAAGCCAAAATTGCCAAACCAGTCTTCATCTTACAAGACCTGTCACTGCACTTCCATGACCATGGTTACTTCTGTCAGAAGACTGAGAAGGAATATCATAAAGTTACAGCAAATCAAATAATAAGGTGGGTACAATCTGCATTTGTAATTGAGGAGCAATAGTCTCTACAGCTTTGACAATTTTCCTTCTGTATGGTTTGAACAAGAATGACAATTTTTGGCTTCTAACAATACTGAAGAACTTCTTTTCCAGCTCATCCAGAAAGCTGGATGCAAGTTCATTATTTCACTAAAGGGAAAGAAGGAGAATGTGAGAGGCTGAAATTCAGGAGGACCTTTTACTTTACTGTAATGCACTTTTTAAACATTCTGAAGTCATTAACTTACTGATAGGGTACAAAAAAGAAGACTAGAAAGACAATAAACTAACAGAGAGAGACAGGAGATTAGCAAAATGTTTCACATGCAAAACTAAAACAGCATTGATGCATCTGTCATCCCAGTCCTTCCCTAACCTTTAATGGCACCATTTTCAGCAGGAGGATTTTATATTTTCATAATGCTTCCTCTGTAAACCGCTAGCAAAGTGCTACAACTAAGTGGAAAAGCAGACAGATAGCTTTTGAGATTGACCAAGAGGAAGGTGTCTTCTGCAGAAGTCAGAAGAATAGGCAGGCATACCTAGAACACATTATAGCCCTTTTTTTTGAGTTTGTCTGATTATATCCTTCTGTCATTTAAAAGTATTAGCCCACTCATCAAGTTCAGAGTTTGCAATCCTGCCTCTTACACCTCCATTTTCTGGTTTCACACAAATGCCAAAGTCATAAAGATGGAGCCCGTAAAGGAGCGGAAAAAAAAAACAAACCAAAAAAAAACCCCACAAAAACCAACAACCACACCAAAACCTTTCAAGCCAAAAAAAACTTGTTGCCAAGGCAAAGCCCAGTCCAGATGTGTTGGTAATTTCACACTTGCCTGTATGAAAAAATGAGTACAGAAAAAATTTCCATCTCTTGCCTTCCATTCTGCCTCAATGAGTAACACAGTCTTTCCACAGCTTAAAAACAGAGGCCTCAAACCACCTCCATATACATCCATGGCAGTAATCAGATATTCTTCTGGACAGAGATGAAAGAAGAGTGAAAAGGCCTTTTCCAGTGACATATTTCAACGTGTTTTAGAGTCACAAGGAAGCAGGTCAATTATGACAGTTCCTGAAGTGATAATAACGAGGCAGATTTACCGCATTGCTCTTTGGAGCCCAGCAAGACTTTCTATCATATTTAAGGAAGACATCTTACCAAAGCTGTAATTCCATTGCACTGAGATATACATACTTATCACAGGCACACTGAGTGAAAGCCTCAAAAGTAAGCACAGACAAATGATCTATTTTTTTTTCACTCTGAGTGAACAAATTATCCACCATAGGGACTTTAGCAGAACTCACCACAGCACAGAGTAGCCAACTGGGCATTGTGACCAAAATTTTGAAAAGCAGATAGAGACAGAGCGCCCACTTTGTGATATTTTACAGCGATCTCTGATTACTGAAGAGCAGAGCAACAACCTCTCTTAATTAGCCTGAGTCTGGCACCTTAAATGGATAGTGATTCCAAAAAACCAAAGCAAAGGTCACAGAAAATTCCACCTCTACAGAGTGAATTTGCCTTGGACCTTTGTGAACCTCTCCTGATGCTGATCAAGCACTTCTTTAGGGCCAACATCCTGTAAAGTGGTGTGACACTCCCATCTGCAGAATTGTAAGGGTGGTACAGCAAACCAATACTTTGCACTGTAGAGTTGTAGCAACAGAGAAATACCAACATTCCTTATGTCTTTCAATCTGAAATAAAACTGAAATGGTTTTGCCCACATAATTCATAGCTGGTACTGTATCCAAATGCCTCAGAAAAACTGGCTGGCTTTGAAAGAGATTTTTCCTGGCTTCCTTCCAGCCTGGTCTCAAAGCTACCTCCATAAGACACAAACTTCCAATGTAACAGAGACGTAAGAAAAAAAGATACTCAATAGTTGCATATATTAAATCCTGAGACATTTTCCATTGTTGCAGGTGTTAATAGAACATCTAGTCCAAACTTACTTCAGCTCATACTTTTTATTCTTCCCCAAAAGAAGAAGCCGAAAGAGCAGAATTTTTTTAATTCCTCATCCTTCCCTCCCCTAAATTAACCTCTTGCATGCTTCCAAAATATGTAATCACACGGTAGAAAACATTTTTCCCTTTTCCGAGCAAGCAATGAACACAGTAAACTCTATTCTTCTTGATGAAAATGATGCAGAGATACACTCAACTTATTTTTGTCACTTGACAGAAATGTTCTATTTTCCTTTTTTTTTCTTTTTTTTTTTTTTTTCCAGGGGAGGAAAAATTCTTATGTCAGCCCAGGGACATGAAGTCAAAATTACAAGTGCACAAATTATCCATGTCACTGCACCATTTCTGGGTAAGGTAGCCTCTATGGAAACAATAGCTGGGACTGGAGGTACCCACAGGGAAAACAGAACATCGTGCTTGATTTAATGCCCTTCTCTTGGGATTTACTCTTGGCAAAGTGCCTGTGTGGTTTATGTCAGAAGGGATACATGATTTGCATGTGGATCCAATGCTCACTATGAGGTAATTCTTTACTGCTGATGGAGCATAAAAGGACTGAGCATTCCATGAATTAAAAAAAGCAAAAAAAAAAAACAACCTAAAAAACACCTGAGAACCACCCTCCATCAGGAGAAAACCAAAGGCCTGACAGGCTCTGGTAGGAGAGGGAGAAAGATGAATACCCACATAATTCTCCAACAAATCCAAAAGCAGTGATAAGAAGAAATTAGTATTAGGTTCTATAATCAGATAATGGCAGAACAGTGTCAGTGCATGAAAATCTGCAAAGAAGAATATGAAACACATTTTTGAGTCCTTTTTTTGCCCTTTTTCTGCTCTTTGCATCATTTTAGAAACAGACACTACTTTTTCCAGGTGTGAGATAATTAATAGTAGTAATTTAGATGGACAAATAACACTTTGAACAGCATGCTTAGCTGGAATCAGATCATTACCCATCAGAAATTTTCCATGATCCTGTACTTTAAAAGACAAACCAAACCAACAAAAACATAAACAAACAAATAAAACCCAACAAAAAAAAAGGAACAACAACAACAACAACAACTAAAATAAAACACCAACCAACTTAACTTGAGTTTGAAAAGGAAAGAGATGAGTTCAGATACAATTCAAGAGGAAACGAAGGACTGTGTTTCAGAACTGACCTGGAAGTTGCAAATCATGGGCAGACTGTGGTCCAGTTGGTCATCTGCTACATGCATACTTCCTACAGCTAAAGGTAAGCCTGAAGAATCAACCCTTCTAATATATGCTGCTGCAAAACCATAAGCAATTTTAAAAGCATCCAGAGGTGAGCATTTCATTCTAGAAAGCAGAGGGGGGGGGGAGAGAAAAAAATAGCCATTTTTTAAACACCTTTTTGATACCTTTCTGTGCATTTGTATAATATCTAACATAGTGGGATCCTGATGTGATTGGACTTAGTCCATGACACTGTAGGATCAATATCAGGCTTACTGAAATTAGTAAACTCATAATTAATTGAAAGGGCTTTGCCTCAAGGCAGCGAACAATTTCTGGAGCCTGTTTTTCTTCAAATTCTAACCTTTGTTTTCTGTACAAATACTGCCTTCTTGCTATTCATATCTCTTACGCAGAGACAGGCCAGACAGACAGACATTGGTGAAGGAAAGCAGGAGTAAAGCAGTGTTTGTTTGGTAGCAAAGCAGCATTCCTTGCAGCACTCTCCCAAGGACTTGTAAAATCTAACTATCAACAAATAAAACTAATCTCAGAGAAGAGAGAAGAGACAAGGCTGGAAGGTTTTCACTGGGATCTAACCAGCATCCAAACACTTGCTGTGAGTTCTCTCAGGAAATTCTGCATCTTTAGCAAATATAATGTGCGTAGTTATTTGCAAATTAATTCTGACTGTTCCTTCCTGCCATGCAACTCTTCATAATTTATTCTCATCTCCCTTTTTCTCTTCCTCTACAACTTGCATTTCATTTTGGAAATGTACCCCGTGTTTGAGAAACGGGATTTAGTATCATCCTAATCAGCTCTTAATTTTTGGGGAGGAGGAAAAAGAAACAGAAATTAATATTATTTCATTTGCTTGCATACGCTTACATGTTAGAAGGGTGTGATAAAACTGGGATCCATATTCAGAAAATTTTGATTTTCACCATACAGGAATTCTGTGGAGCAAAGGAAGGGTTTTCTCTCTGAACAGGAATAGTCTCTTCCTTGTACACAAATAATTTTGGTTTCCAGGCACCTTTTCTAGCCTTCTGTATCTGTTGCCTTCTTCCTAAACAGAAAAAGCCAGTTATTATTAGAGAGAACACTTATTCCTGTTTGTCTCTCTACCGTTTCCTATCTTTTTGTGCTGGACACAGCTCAGTGTGCACAGAAGCAATGAATACAACATTGAATGACACATCTGAAGATACTGACATGATTTATATTTGACAGTGGGGGGGAAACAAAACCTAAAACAGGACTTATGCAAACCTCTGCAGATATTGATTAGACTGTTTCAAAAATAATGGAAAGAGTTGCTGTTGATAAGCATCAGTGGAGAATGTCTGAAAAATCTGCCTTGAGTGCAGTCAGGCAGCTGAGCTTTTATAGTCAGCATTTCCTCACTGTGCCCCGTCTTAGAGTCACAGAAGAGATCCCTACAATAATCAAGAAATACAAACCTACACAGTTTATAAATAAAAATCCGCAAACCATAAGTGAATACAAGGATGTAATTCAGTCTAGGATTTCTGCAGCTGTTAATAAATCACTCAAGCTGCACTCTGGCAGCTTATGACATCAGCAGATCCCCTCAAGTGAATTACAGCCATTAATTTACACAGAGCAGGCCATCTATCATCTATTATTGACCATCTGCTACTAAGAATATGTACATTTTTGATAAATTATTATGATTTTGGCGGGAAACATCTTTAATTTTATTCCTACATATATTCATCTGGGATGTTCAACTTTGGGGTTGTAACTGAAGCCAACTTGTGACACCAGCCAGAGGTGATTACACCTTGACGGTCACGGTCTCCCTCACAGCACCTTTATAGAGGCATGGTGGATCGTGCTGAAGGTCCTGCTCCTGCACAGAGGGAAGGGAACAATCCTCTCAAAGGTGTTACAGGAAGGTATGTTCTCACCCAGCATACAAAGGAAACAAATTCTCACGTGACCATGCCAACAGGAAAGTGTCGTTCACAATGTGGAACTTTGCATATCATCATTTCTTCCCAATAGTGAAAATAAGGGCTACAGAGCATCTCCTTGCTGTGCACAGAAGACAAAACATCACCATGAATGCAAGACCAAACTCATTACACCTGATGATTTACTTTGGCTCCTTCCTTGTAGTTCACTCAGTGATATTGCTGGGCTTGGAAAATTGGCATAACTGGAAGTAAGGGCTTTGTCACAGTATTTCTAGTCTAAAATTCCAAAATAAGTTCTATGTAAGTTACAGTACAAGTCACAGTGTGCTTTAAAACTTCTGTGGCATGAAGGTGCCTTATAGCCTGGCAGGCCTGCTAAAGAGCCAGAACATGTATGACCACCCTGCTTTGACACTGGCACAGAAACACTCCCAGACATCTGTTTCAGAACTGCTTATGCTGGGTCTGTGTAAAAGCACTACAGAATAAAAGTAAGCAAAAAAACCCCAAATGGCTGAGTAGAACTGTCAGGCAGGTGATGGACTTTTCAACTGTAATTATACGTTTGTAGATCTCCAAATTACCCACAGTATTTAGCTCTGATTTGCGAATAAAGTAAGAGTGGACACACAGGCACAAAACATCATTTGCTCAGCTACAGCTGTATCTTTTTCAGCTTAAGCTGGATTTGGCTTCATATCAATGGAAAGGTTTTGTTGCAGAGGTGGTCTGGAACAGGGAGGCTTTGGGCTGGATTCTGGCTCTGCAGCCATGAGCAGGAGTCTGGACCAACACAAAGCCCCAGCGATTGCAATGCACCAGCAAATTCTACATGTAAGTCAAGTCTAAAGTTCACCTTTTGCCTCTTAAAAGACATGGTTTGTACAAAACCCCTTATCACATAAATATTTTAATGACTACAATTTTTCAGTAACAACTGGATGACCAAAAATGTTTGCGATATTAGGATTGTACTGTCATAGGACATGGGATGTTGAAAATGTAAAAACTATTCCCAAAGTGGGAACATCTACAAAATCTGCAAAAAGAAATTTTTTATAACTGTAATAATTTAGGAAGGCTACTTTGGGAACAAAGACTAATGATTCTTGCCAATGTACACTGAAATAAACTCACCCATTGTCCTGTGCATGCTCAAAATCTTTCCGTCTAATAGTACCAGAAAAAAACTCTCCAGCAGAAGTCACAAAATCGCTACAGACAACTTGAGTAACATGTGACTGACTGGAATTTTTACACCTTTAACAAATAATGCCATCATGACCACCCTTGCATAATTAAGTAGAAAACAATAAAGGTTTATTATCTGAGATTTTTCACATTATGGTGAAGGTTTAGGCTGATGCAGTAGCATTAATTTAGAAAGTGAAACCGATGTTGAAACTACCTAAGGTTTGTTCACTATAAAAAACACAATAAATTTCCAACATTACATTTAGATGGAGATACTTGACATGTATCTGCTGGTTTCCAGAAAAAAAATAACGGGCACATGTTTAACATAGTAAATTTATTCTTGAAGCATCCTCTTTGACCATGGTTTGACCACCCAACTTCCTTGTTTTCAAAAACATTGTTTTATTGAATCAAAAGCCTACAATGGAAGAGTGCTGTAACATAGAAGAGTGCTATAACATAGTAGAAATAACAAACCTAACTGTAATTAAACTGGAAACGGTGTTTATTTTTTTATTTATTTAACTTTATGACTTTTACCAGCATAGCAGAGGAAATAAATCTTAAACTAATGAATTCTGAAAAAAAAAAAGTATCATCCTTTCAGATGTAGCCAGGGCTTTGTTACCAGATCACCTGCTGGAGTCTATCAAAGGGATATAATTGATTTTTTTTAATGTGTGCTGCTTCAACCACATTAAGACTCACCAACCATTGTTGGAGCTATGAAAAATTCTCCTTGCTATAGGGACTGAACTCAGCATCTCCCAGTTTAGCTGTATCTAACCTTCCAAGATGAGTGTAGGCATTCCCATAAATATACAGAGCAACCTGGTGCACTATAAAACATAAACACAGGTTGTTACTGATATTATCACAGTGTCACTCCTTGTGATGTTTCTGACAGTCCATTCCAGCTTGAATTAAATCTTTCAGAGGTTTATAATTTATCTACATAGGTCTGTGTTAATCTGGTTTAACAACTGGGCAGGCAAAATCTCAGCTTCAGAGGAAATTTCTTGTTATGAAATTATAGTAAAATCAATTTCCCTAGCAATTTAGCTTGTTGAGACACATGACTTTGCCAATATCATCTCGCTTGTGATATTAGAGCAAAATTAAACAACGTCACATGCAAAATTATATTTTATTGAAAATCTTTAGCATCCTACTATGAACAAAACTGAGGATTTGGTACTCCTTGTGAGTAGCTGTTGACAGGAGAGGTGTTACATGGCAAATCCATTCCTCTTCCACAGACGTTTCTGGATACTTTAGACCAAGTGCAAACAATCTGAAAGCTCTAGGAAACGTATAAAAATAAAGCTGGTATTTGCGAACAGTCCGTTCTGTTATAAGCACATCCAAAATACAGAAGAGATAACATGAAACATTAAGCCCGTCGTAAAATTCCTGAACGTCCAGCTTCCCTGATTTCCGAGCTTTCCAACCCCTGTGAACGCCAAAGCGCTCAGCAGCTACCGCACTGAAAAGCCTTTTTCCCCACCAACGCGTTTAGCTCGGCCCGTTCCTGAACTAGGGCGGTATCGCGACCGCCCCTCCCCGCCCCGCTATCGCGACAGGGCGCGACAGCCACGCACCGCCTTTGTTCGGGGCCCGGCGGCGGCGCTGCCCCGCCCCGCCGCTGGGGGGAGCCCGCGGCACCGCCAGGCCGTGAGGGGCGCGGACAGCGGGCAGTGCCGGTGCCCCCGGGGCTGCCCCGGGAGGGGACGGAGGGAGGTGCCGCCCCAGCCCCTCCGGCCCGCGGGGGCCATTTTTAAATGCCTCTCTCAGGCAGCGGCTCCGGCCGAGCAGGTGCCGGAGCCGCTAAGGTTGCGGTGCCCGCTCCGCGCTCAGGCAAGGCAGGACGCGCTGTCCCCTCACAGACCCCCGGGACAGATGGGTAAGGGGCTCCGGGAGGCGGCAAAGGCACAAGCATCGCAGCCCCATCCCGGCACTCGCCCCGCGGCAGGGAGTCCCCCGCGTTTAAAGGGCAGCTCCGCGGAGGGATCCCGTTGCCGGCTCTTCTTCCCGCACACACGACCGTGCGAGGGGACCCGGGCCTCGTTCTCCCTCCCTCCCTCCCTCAGCGGGATCCCTCCGCCACGCAGGGCGGCCATGGGGCCCGCGGCTGCCGCCGTCCCCGCTCCGCGGCCGGACGCGCTGCCTCGGCTGCCCCCGCGCCGCCCGCGGTGAGGCGGCGGCGGCGGCGGTGGGAGGAGGCGGCGGCGGGAGCGGCGCGGCTGGGGGCGGGTGGTGTTTCCCTGCGAGAGGTGTATCCTTCCGCGGCGGCGGGAGTGCGGCGGCGACGGGTGTCCGCGGTGTCCCTCCGCCGCCGGGAGCGCAGGGGCACTCGGCGTCTCCCCGGACGGGGCGAGGAGGTCGCGGGATCCGCTGGGAGGAACAAGAAGAAACTTCGGGGCGCGGCGACCGGCGCGACGCCCGCCTGGCTTGGCAGCGCGGCGGAACGAGGGCTCCCCGCAGGGAAGGAGAAGAAGGAGGAGGAAGCGGCGGCCGGTCCTCGCCGCCACCCCGCGGGGTCTCTGCGGGGGAGCCCGAGGGACTCTTTCTCGCGGGGCGCGGCGGAGGGATCTCCAGACGGCTCTCCCCGCCGCCTCCCCCCGGTGCCGCTAGCCCCTCGGCGCCGCCATCTTGGATTTTAATCCGCCATTTTTTTCCTCCCCCCACTCGGAATTATTTTTTATCACTATCGCCGCTTTTTTTTTTTCTCCCCCCCCCTTAGTTTTCCTCCCCGCTCCGCCTCTCCCTCGCCCGATCTTCGCTTTCCCCCCATCAGCTTCCTCCCTTTCCCTCCCCCCCCCGCTGCCTTCCCTTTGATGATTCATTTTCCCCCCGTGGCAGCGGGGGCAGCGCCGGCGGTGAAAGACTCAGCGCGGGGCGGTGAGTGCGGGTCTCTGGTAGGGGGTCTGTGTGTGCTCTGCGGGGCGGGAGAGGCGGCGGGGCCGTGAGGGGGCTGCGCCCCTCCGCAGGGGGGGGCGGTGAGGGGCCGCGCCCGGGGCCCGGCGGCGTGCGGGGCCCCGCGGGCAGGGCGGGGGGGCCGCCGGGGCAGTGACAGCCGCGGGCGGAGCGGGGGCCCGCGGCCGGAGGGACGGCTGCGGGCGGGGCCGCCACCCCGGGGCCGGGGGCGGTGGGGGCCGCGCCGGGCCGGGCCGGGCCGGGAGGCGAACGCCAGAGGGCAGCACAGCGGGCGGGGGCGGTGCCGCCCGGGCCGGGGCCGGGCCCGCGCCCCTTCCGCCCGGTCAGCCCGGGTGCCGTGCCAGGAGTTTCAGCCGGTGCCAGCAGTTTCAGGTCTGGTTGGAGTGACCCTCCCGAGCTTGCCTCAGTTTGGTGGAGAGCCCTGAGGTCTTGGGTTGTCTATTATTATTATTATTATTATTATTATTATTATTATTATTATTATTATTATTATTATTATTATTTTGTGTGCGTGATTTTTCATCGGGGAATACAAGCTTTCAAGGAAGGGGGTAAGGCGAGTCTTTGTCCAACATCTGTGTCTCAAACTTTAACGTCAAGTTACCTCCAAGGCGTTGCTCTCGGAAACATTAAAAGCGTGGGGTGGACGGAGGGGGGGGAGAGTACGGGGTGTTTTGTTGAGGTGTGTCACAGGCAGCGTGAGAACCTGTAATGTAGAACTTTGTGGAGTTTTCTAGTCTGTTGGATTCAGGCAACACATCTCAGGACAAGAGGACATAGTATTAATCTGTACCAGGGGATGTTTAGATTGGATATCAGGAAGCATTTCTTCACAGAAGGGGTTATTAGATGCTGGAAGGTACTGCCCAGGAAGGTGGTGAAATCACTGTCCCTGGTGTTGTTTAAGGAAAGACTGGATGTGGCACTTAGTGCTATGGTCTGGTTGACAAGGTGGTGTTTGGTCATAGGTTGGACTCGATGATCTCAGAGCTCTTTTCCAACCTAATTGATTCTGTGATTCTGTATTATGAGATGGCAATCTGATCGAAGTGTTTAATAGTGTAACTATAAATACACAGTGTGAGGTTTTAATCACTGAGGTTAAAATGTATTGTAGGATAAGTTCACACGGAGCCATGACTTGTTTCCATAATTTAGTCGCTCTAGCGACTAAATTAGTTTCAGTTTTCATTAAAACTAAACTTTTCTCTTGAGTTTTCTGAGCTTTATTCCTTGCAAGTAACAACGTGTGAAGAAATCAAGGCTTATTTGATTGAAAAGTGAGATTTTATTGGGTTTTTTTAATCAGGCTATTTTGTGATTAGGACCAGATAGACACAGACATCTCTGCTTTACACCCATTGGAGCTCACAAACTGGAAAATCAGATTTATTTAAAGCAGTTGCTAAATGTATTGCATATTAAATGAATGAGTAGGATGATGTATCCTTGTATACTCAGTAGCAAGACTCATCAAGGCTCTTGAATATTTGTTTTGCTCTGTTAGCACTATCCTGTTCCAGGACTACAATTCCCAGTATGCTCTTCACTTCAAACAGCGCTGTGCTTTAAAGCAACAGACAGTTCAATTAACATAGTAAGTGTAAGGTGGGATAGTTTTGTGCTCAACAGTGAATCCAGAGCTGTGATTTGAGAATGCAGAGCATTTGGGAGAAGTCCCAGCTTCAGTACTCCTGACCACTTCCCTGACCCTGTGTGTTCCCCCTGCCCCACAGCATCCTCTTGTGCCATAGCTCCAGACAGCACCGTTCAGGCTTGTCTGACTCCCCCCTTGATTCGGTCACCGAACCATTTGGAGTCACTTGACTCTGTATTTGTTTTGTGGGCACAGAGGGAGGATGGCATGGAAGTGGGCACAAAAGTTGAGGAAGCAGCAGGGCTGCTTTTGCTGTTAATGCTGGCTTGGCATCTTCATTGAACTGTTTGATACAGCCATGGAGGGACTGCCCTGAACTGAACCTGTGTAAGTCATGTTGCTACAGACACACACAGGTAAATTGGCTTGTGGAGACCTGAACTCCAGAGTTGGTGGAAATGTCTGTGTGAATTGACAAGCAGGAGGAAGGAGGTTCTCCCCTCCTGGAAGCAGTGAGGTTTTGGATTGTCTCTATGAACGTCTGCTGGAGTTGTTGCAGTCAATTGGGGGGATCCCACAGGCTTCAGGGAGCTTTGCTTAGCCAGTTACTCAGCTTCACCCGGAGAGGGCACTCAGTGGAGGACATGGAGGGGCAGAGGAGCAGGGGCAGGAGCTGCTAAAGCACTTCTGTGTGTGTAATTCCCTCTCTGCCACTCACTTGCGCTCGTACTGGATTGTTTCTGTGCCTGCATTGTGCTTGGATTAGTATCCAAATTGACACACACAAATCACGTGGCTACAAAAGAACTGGCACAGGAGAAGGGGGGAATGTACAGACTGAGCTACTGGTGGGAGACTGAAGCCTGGGTTTGGGTCAGTTTTGGATCCATGTGTGCTTTCACGAACCTGCATCCTGGGGCTGCAGTTCTGTGACAGTGTGTCAAAACTGACTCAGGTCAGTTCAAAATCTTGCAGCCTCCCAGTGCCACTGTTAATCCACGTACAGTTCTGCACAGAGCCTGTTCTCAGAACTAACTAGCTGAAAAGAAACACTCAAAAAACAGGTTTTCTTTCTGGGGGTCCAATTTACTGAGCATTCCAATTTACATCCCAAGGGCAGTAACCAAAATAAGATTTGAGGCTGTTTTGAATAGCTCCCTAAAGCTGTGCAAATTTTCATTCAGCTTTGATTTTGACCAGTCTTTCTTACTCTGGTGATCCTGTAGGAAAACTAGTTGCACAGTTTTGCTCTGCTTCCCAAATTCAAAGCTCTGTTGCTTTTTGTAGAGCTATCCATAATGAAACCTACATCTTTCCTCTTGATATCACTGATTTGTCCAGAAGGGCTGAGGCTGCCATCAGTGGGTCTTTTGGGTTTGGTTTTGTGTGTGTCTTATATTTGCTTTAGGCCACTAATAAACAAAAAAGGCGAACCAAAATTTAGGTGTTTGAGTTCTTAAAAAAAATATTGAGAAACCATATTTTAGGAGGAGGTCCTTTGCCTGCCTGTATACTGGAGACCATGGGAAAGGGGAGGATGACCCTGCCTGTTAGTAAAACCTCCTGACCCTAGTGTCTTTGCTTGTGTCCTGGAGAAGGATGAACAAAATCCACTGCTTATCTTAGAAACTGTCCCTGTTCTTTAAGTAATAAATACTTATATGCAAAGAATTATGTTATGGAAGACTAAAATAATTGACACTTGAATTTCTTATAGTAACCAGTGTTATTGTTGCTATGGTTTAGAGTTTTAATGATTTGGTTTTGTGCAACTTTTTTCCCCCTCATACAAGAATTTTCTGAATTGATAGATTTCACAGATGAGAACCCAAAATCCAGGAGGCTCAGACAACTTTTGAGATACATTTTAACAGCCATAGAATTTCTTTACTCAAATTCATAGGGATTTACTACACTTCCCGGTATAAAAGGACTAAGGCTTTCCAAATGGAATATAAATCTGAATGATAGTGTTTAATCAGTCTGGCAGACACTTGTGGGTAACTCTGGCTTTGTGAGTATCTTGGGTGATGGCAGCATTAATGGTGTTTGTGCTCAGTTGTTGATTGGTGCTTCCAAATGTTATTGAAATGCAAATAATGCCCAGAAAGCGTGTTAATAGATTTAATAAATTTAAATACAGGTAAATGAAACTTGAGTTTTCATTGTTTAGAGTACTGTTAAAATGAAATGCCAAATACCTCAATGAGAGGTGCTGAATGCAATTGAGCTATATATTGGCATTTGAGGAAACATGCCTGTAAAACTACCATAATAGCATTATAAAAAGCAGCGTAATTATAAGGAATAGTGGTTAAAAATGTAAAGAGTAGGGTTAAAACAGCAGTGTGGACATTTACCTTGAAGTAAAAAAGGTCCCTTGGAAGCTCTAATTGTGCTGGTAAACTTAACAGTGTAGATAAACCTGAAGTCATAAGTGGTCCATATGTGGTGTTATATTTTTGATGGCAGAGCCCTGTAGCAAGCATTTCGAATTATGTGGTGGTGTAAGTATATTTGAGTTTTTTCTTCAGTAGGAAAGAGAGTGTTCATCTCTTGCTTTTCTCCCTCAGTTCCTAAAGGACTTCTCAGCATGAGTCTGATGTAGAAAGTAGTGAGAACAAATCACATCTGAAGATGTATTAAAGATCACATGGTGGTGATGAGTGGGGCATCTCTTGCTCCCTTTTAGGTTTTCTGTTGGTATTAGCAGCTGTGACATTCATAGGGAAAAGAATCCTGTCTTTTGATTCTGGCTTTCGATATCATCTCTTGAAAGCAGTGTTTGTGTATTGAGAGAAGGAATCACAGAATGGGTCAGGTTGGAAGGGACCACAGTGGGTCATCTGGTCCAGTCTCTGCTCAAGGAGGGTCATCCTTGAGCACATGGCACAGGGTTGCATCCAGATGGTTCTTGAATGTTTCCAGTGAGGGGAACTCCACACCCACTCTGGTCAATCTGTTCCAGTGCACAGTCACCAACACAGTAAAGAACTTCTTCCTCATATTCAGGTGGAATTTCCTGAGCATCAGTTTCTGCCTGTTGCCTCTTGTCTCTGAACAGAGGGGGAAGAAGCACACTTGAAGTTTTCAAGTTGGTAATTTGGCTGCTATTAGAAAATAAAAGGCAGCAATAGATGGAGACAAAGGTTTTCTTGCTCATTAGGCTGCCGGGCTCAAACAAATAACGCTTTTTCACCAGAATTTTGCTAGGCTTCACTAAATGATTTAATTTTGCTTGAGGAGGACTTATGTTGCTGTATATATCAATCTATTTTGGAGCGTAAGGAAGTGTTTCTCCTAATGTTTAGTATAGTTTGAGTATTCTTCTAGGGCCACATTGCTTTCTATCTTTTGTACCTTTCTTGTCTTTACTGTTATTTGTTAAGCAGAGGTGCGTTAGCACAGATAGTACTCACCCTCCTCAGTTGGACTTGCGAAAGATGGGTTTCATTCTCAGTGCAGAAATACCTTTCCTTCACCCAGAAGTGTAGCTACTGTATCTGTTAGTTATCAGGAACAATACCCTATGGAACATTTTCCCTCAGATTGTTGGATACAATACAGTATTCTACAATTAGACTTCATGGTAGACGTCATTCACCTGTACTGCCCTTGAGCTGTAGCAACCACAGGGTGGAGTTCAGTCCTGGTTTACAAAGAGACCAAGACTGAATTTAGTGCAAGTCTTTAATGTAGTTTCTGTTTTAATGCTCTTCATTACCACTATTACAAAAACGGGGAGTGGGGCTTAGTTAGACTCTATAGATCTGTAAAATTAATAGATTGGGAAACAGGAAAGGGGAAGTTTAAGAGTGAGTTTGTCATTAAATGTTTACATGATGGTCAGTCAGTGGCAGATCTTCACAGGGTTGGTCTTCTGAGAGAAGGTGGGATGCTTAACAGGAAAGTTTTGATTGGTTGTTTGGTTGTTTTCGCATTTTTGTTGCTGGTTTTTTTTAGATATGTGTTATCAGGCAAGCTCTGTGAAGAAAAAAAACCCAACCTATCCAAGGATTTTTTTGGAGGTACTATGTAAAAGTGTCTGCTTCTGCATATAGCTGAATACAATGAATAGAGTTTTCCCTAGAAAATTTTAAGTTTCTGGCTTCTATTAGGCTTTGTCTGATAACTTCCTAAAGAATTTTGTCAATATGCAGAGTGACTTTTGCATTCTGGTAGTCCAGCTGTTCGGTTATAACTGTCCTAAAAAGCTGTGTTAAACTTGCTGGTCCTGTAACGTAGACATTTAAACCTCTCTGTCTGTCTCCCCCCTCCCTCTCTCTCCCTCTCCTTTCTTATTTTTTTTTTTCAGTCTTGAGGTTAAAGCAAATCCTTTCTATCACTAGCAGCAAGAAAGTTGTTTTTCCTTATATTGAGGCAGTAGTTGATCTGGCTTTTCCTCAGTATGATTCTGTTACACTTTGTTGATAGGCTTTGCTGTCTTTCTGTGACAATTTGTAAAAGGGTCTAAGACGTGTAGATTTCTGGGTCATATGTTCTAGTAAGATGTTTGAGCCAATGCATCTGTTAATATGTGATACACTTGTCTCTACTGTTTTCTCTAATTACCTCAATCTTCTGAATTTTTGTAAGTAACTTATTTACCAATCATCTGGCTGTAAACGTTTCTGTAGTTTTCAGTGGCTGGATCACATAGGTGTCTAACAGAAATCTAGTAATTCACTGCTCTTACCTGATTAAAAGCAGAATTTCTACAAAAGACAGTATTTCAAACATCTGTTAGTTTGTTGCGACATTCTTCCACCAGATTGAAATGCCTTTTACAGTATGCCTGTTACCTGCTGTGAGCAGAGCACTGACGTTCTTTTCATAATTACAGTAAAGTGAAAAGGCTCAATTTATTTCTTTGTGAGGAAGCAGTGAGTGAAAAGGCTCAATTTATTTCTTTGTGAGGAAGCAGCGAGGAGGGTGAATTAAAATCAAGTGAATTACTAATGCATAAATGCAAAAATAACTGTGTAAATCAGTGTCAGATTTTTTCCTGCAAGTTGTACGCAGTGAGGCACAACTGTGTACAAAAACATTATTAGCTTTCTTATGGTTACTTATGCAAAAGACATTGAGACTGCTCACAAAAGATAGCATGGGCTTTGCTAGACATTTAGGTACTGTAAAATTTCAGCTCTACTTGTGACCCCACTTAGTACTGTCACCTTGAGCCAGGTGTGTTGTGACTGTATTTTTTGTTATATGGAACAGTACAAATAGTAGCCTGGGTCCTCGAGGTCATCATCGAGGGTTTTTTGATCTCTGATTTTTAAACAAAGATTTTACATCTTTCCCCCACCCCATTCAAAAAATGTCTGCTTTCCAATTGGGTTTTTTCCCTTTATTTTTCTAGACTGTGTTCATCTTTAGTTCTTGAAGGATGCTTTTAAATCTCATTCTTTGCTGTAGAGCTCTTAATAGGTCGTGGGGTTTATTTATTAGGGGATATAATCCTAATTGGATATGTATTTGAAAGTACTCTGGGTTTGGAGTCACATAGCTCCGTGTGTGTTTATCTGTGTGTATGTGTGCTTGTACAGGTACATGTGTGTGTCTAGTCCAACTCTTAGAAATGAGTTGTCATTAGCAATTTATCAGCTTTAGAATTCAGTCTCTCCTGCCAGTTGTCATTGTAAGTTGTAGGACAATACTTCACCTGTTCACAGTTCTGTGTACTAGTGCTAATGAACTGCTTCTTTTTTTTCCTAATGCAAATGCCGATCACCATCTTTTTTCCTCCCTCTCCCCACTTTTTTGTTTTATTGTTATTATTATGGGGTGTTATTATTTTTGTTAAAATCTGTGTATCGG
>NW_016690181.1:9689732-9805675 GCF_001604755.1 Lepidothrix coronata
GATGTACTACTGATGATAAGTATATTCTATAGAGCTCTACTAAGCTCTTGTTTGCATACAAGGTCTGCATTGATAGCTTAATGGAAAAGCTGTATATAAATTAAAGTTTCTAAGGACTGGAATCAGGTGCTTATTAGTGTGCAGTAATAAGAGCTAGGGTTTTGAGGCAGCACATCTTGGGAAACAGACTGCTCAGCTCTTCAAACTATTGCTGTGACAATTTTTCAAGAAGGACAGTTCACCTGCACAGCACAGTCACATAACCACAGTGCCACTTAAGCAGATTTGGTGTGTGTGTGTGTATGCAACAAACTGATTGCTTCAAAAATGACTTTTAGATTAATTGGTGTTGTCACGTTACATAAGTGCTTGCTGTTACAACCTGACAGCATGAGTTGCACATGAAATTTCAGCTGTCTGGTCCTAATAAATGCAAAGACTTACTCCAAAGAGATTTTTCTTTTTTTGCTAGAGAGTGCAACATCCACCTTTAAGAGGAATGTTTGAATTCTTCCTATTCCCTCCATGCTATTGGTTACAGTATCACATTGTGCCCAGTGTCCAGGAAGATATTTTTACAGTTTAGTTTGAAGTGTCTTTGTATTCTGATCAGTTAATCAAGCTAAATATATATGCTCAAAGGACTTTTTTGTTTTCTTGCACGAATGATAGTCTACAGATTACACACAGGTAGTTAATTCTTAGGCTTTTTACAAAGGGAATGATGTATTCATTGTTTAATAGTTGGAGAACCTACTGTCATAAATGGTGGTTTATGTTGATATGGTGTCAACACCTAAAATACTTCTTTAATTACTATTTTGAGCCAAAAGGCCACACAAAGACCATCATCCTGTGTTTATTCCTTTCTCAGACTTGGAGAACAGTTACAGGCAGTCTTCAAGGAGAGGTAGTTAATAATCTTGGAGCAGTATGGGAAATACTTAGGTGAGGCTTACAACTACTAGAAGCACATCTGGCTTGCCTCTTTCTTGTCCTATTGAGAGAGTTTCTGTTGTTGTAATGAATTAAAATAGAGGCGTCAGCATAGTTCTTGTTTATCTTTTTGGTGCGGTGATGACATTTGCTTGTTACTGTAGCTGTGATGCTTAGATTACCCTCTTTCCATCAAGTAAACTATAGTCTTTCTAGAGCTCCTAAGATTTATTGTTGTTTTTATGGCTTTTGAGGGAAGGTGGAGGGAAAGCAAGTGTGAAAAGCTAGACTGTTTCCAAAATGTCAGACACCAGTACCCAAATACTACGATGTAGTAGAAATAAAGATTTACAGCTTATGTTTGGGCATCTTGGGCTTCAGTGGGATGGAGTCATATTAGTTACATAGTTTTTGTATTGAGGCGTGCTTAACATAAAACAGCCATTTATGGTGGCAAGCAAGTATTTCATGTTCCCTTGTTCTGATTTGTGAAAGCACCTGTGCCACCATTCTGCTGTACTGTTGGAAACACAGAAGAGGTTTGTATTTTTGCAAGTAGCAGCCCAGGATAAGTTGATGACCACTTAATGAAGTTGTACTTCACCTTACCTCTGCGAGCCAAGTCTGCATTTTTCTCTGTATGAGTGTTTTCTCTATAAACACTTTTTCTGCTTCATTCATTCTTCTAGTTGAAGAGTTTGTGAACTTGATTTGTCCAGAGTATATTGATTAGAGGAAAAAAACCTTATAGTAGAGTACCTAGATTGCTGTTGAAATGTCTTTATGCTTCATCTTCTTTATAATGAATTAGTGATCTGGTGTGATGGTGACAAGAACTTGATTGTTATTTTACTTGTTGTTTTGTGGGGATTTTTGGGGTTTTGGTGAGTTTTTTTCTGGGGAGGCATAAAAATGAAGTCCTGCAATTCCTGAATACTCTCCATCTTGGGAATTGGGCTGTTAGCTCTGGAAGCTGTCAAGTCAGGAATATCTGAAAGAGCTGAAGACTGGTTCTCAAAAGATTGCAATTGAATCTCCCAAAGTGTTTGTCCAATGTTCCTCTGAAATGTCTTCTCGTCACCAGGGATTTGATGGACAGCATAACATGTAGCTCTGGAAATGTCTTCAGTGGCTGTACCCAAAAGTAATTTTTTTCATTGTCTTAGATTTCTAAGAGGAAGCAGGTTTTTTTTTCAGAGCTTCCAATCCTCTTTACATGCCGAGTTGTCATTCTTTCAGCCAGTTTGTAGCTCTTATCTCCACAGAATAGCGGGCTAGCAGTTAATAGAAGAAATCCCATATCTTAGGTAGTATGTTCTTGTCAACTATAGCTGTTCTAAGAGGTTTTGTTGCTTCTTGTACAAATCCTGTTATATCAGGACTTATTTGGTTGGTTTTGTGTTGAAAACAAAACTCATTTTGCAAGATATACATCCTAGGTTGAAGGTTGTCAAACACTAGAGATTAAAACTGACACTTGTAAAAAGTGAGGTGAATTCTTGCCTATCTTACCATCTATTGTTTTCAGATGCTTTTCCCTAGGCTCAGCGCTGAATCTTGATATTGCATGATTTAATGGCTAATCTGCTCCTTACTGTCTCACATATGAAGTGTTAGTATTTAAACCTTAAGCCAGACTTCTGATCATACTGCTGCTGTTAACAGTCAGTGTTGTTTCCTGGTTCCTTAAAGCACCAGCATCATGCTAGGGAATACTGAGAGCAGTTCCAACGTATTTCTAAGTTTGCGAGTGGTTTAGGAAGTCAAATACATTGTGGTCTGTTCTAGGAGAATCTAAGGGTGTTTTTTACCTCCATATTGCTCCTTTTTGTGACTTTACAAACTGGTGTGTGGAGTAGGTACTGTTGTCTGATAACACAGGACGAAAGGACCAAGCTTTGAGAATTTCCATGTTTCCCACTGCAAACAAAAAGTGCTCAGGGATGATGTACAGGAAGCAGCTGTCTCTCAACACTGCATCAGGAGTAGTCTCTGACTTTGGTATAAACAGTCATTCCTGAACTTGACAGGGTACGCTGCACTTCGTCTGTTAAGAGTCATCATTGAGCAACAAAGACAAAAAAGACAAAGCAGTTCCATATCATTTGCATTTAAGGGTCTGTGCTGAATCTCTTCTGTATTCTTCAGCTCATTTCAATATAATAATTAATCTTATTAATTTCATCTTAAGGGGTTTGGAGGTTGAAAAAGTTATGTGAATTCTGCTAAATAAGATATTGTGGCTGTATAGTTCAACTTCAGTGTTGTGGTGCTACGGAGATGCTGGGTTAGAGGTACAGAGCTCTTACGTGGTGACAACCTGTTTCACACTGAAGCTTTTACATTTTTCAGACCGCAGTGTCTGTGTACTTTGCAAAATTATTTTTTGTTTTACTTTTGCGTAAAATCTACTTTCTCTGGGTTTTTTAGATTATTTTTACTGGTAACTTAATTCATTAAAGTTCTTTACCTTACTTCTGGTTGTCTTCCTTCACTATGTGTAATCACAGTGATCACACAGTGATTACGTTGGAATCGACTGTTTTGTTGAAACAAACATTTGCCAAATACCCTAAACAACCAAATGACACCCTGCCCTTCAAACCAACACCCGCCACCTTACTTTTACATTTTTTTTAGTTGTACTTATAGCTTCAATAAAAATTGTTACATCTCCAAAAGATGGAGTGGCTTGCATCCAGTAGACATGGTAACTGCTAAATTGAATTTACCATGTGGAGTGTCAGAATAGGAATGGGGGAGAGTGTTGGGGGCGAGGGGTTTGCATCCCCCATATTTATTTTAAAAAAGTATTTCTTATTAAGGAGAATGATATTATATAAAGAATTTTCTTTACTTCTGCCCTGGGCTGTATTGGAGTTTTGACCAGACCTGGTGTGTGTTTAGTGTTCAAGAAATTTAGATAACGTAGAATACTTTCTTCATTAAGAATGCTTGTTTGAAATTTAGCCTCTAAAGAACATGAGGTCCCATATGGAAGTACTGGTGATTAAAGGCAGAAAAAGTTGATCATAACTGATACAACCAGCTTTGAGGGAGGAAAAAAATACTCATACTACAGAGTTAAGCAGGAAAGAAGCCAAAATGTATGTTAATTAAATTTAGTTGTTTACACTTATTTTAAATAGATGATTTTCAAGTCTTGTTGTGCTGTCTTGAATGCTTAACAGGCTTGCAGTTTAGCTTTTGTGCTCAATCTCTGCTACTGTGTGAATAGTAACTTGCTGTCTTTCCACAGCCACGTAAATAGAAATATCATCCAGACAAGGTCCCTGTTGTTAAGAGGCTAATTGGATGATATGTTTTGATAAATTCACTCGTCTTGATGTTCCCTAGTCAGAAATTAAGAAACAGGTTTGGAAGTATAACTCTTTATCGTGCGCTCCTATGCTTTGTGGAGTTTCACTCTGGATCTCCTTCAGGATCAGTTTATCCTTTTTGTTCAAACTCACTGCTCTCAGTGACTGAGACTGAGCAAGGTGCTGTGCTTCTGAACTTACCAGAAACTCTCCTTTAACTTCCTTTATAGGCAAGCATCTCACTGACCTTTGGCTTTATACCTTGGAGTTTCAAGAGTCTTTAAGTACTCCCGAGGTAAGAGAAACTTGAGAGAGAAAGAGCTTTGCTTCCCCGAACCATTTTCCTGTGTCTTCCTTATTGAGACCACATCAGTTTGCCCTTAGTTGGGATAAGATCATCTTCTGTCTGATTTTGAAACTGCAGTAGCCAGAGTTTTTTTGGATCTTGTTGACTAGGGAAAAACAAGTATTTTCTAGGGAAGTGTGAAAAGTTTCTGTTCTGCAGCTTGTGAGGAAGAAGGGCTATTATTATTTCTTTAAAGATAGTGTCATAGCTGGGTTTTTTATTCTTAGCTTACTTTTAACAACAGACTATTTTGCAGAAGATTTCATGTTCCATAAGACCTGACCCCTGAAGTTGTTCGTAGGGTGGCTCAAGGAATCTGTGCATATGAGCAGATTCAAACACTAAAGTGTCTTGTTCAGCTTCCCTTACAGAACTTAATGAAGGTACTGTTCACAGGAGCAAACCAGAAGTCTGCATAAACAATTCTGATTTTAACCGTTTAAAGCGGTTTAGAGACTGGATTGGCTGGTTTGTTCGGTTGGTTTCCTTGTGCTCTATCTCTCTCTTCTTTGAACTAGTTCTCCTGTTTTACTGACACTTAAAAGCCAGTTTCTTTGGCTCGTTTTCTATACATTTTGCTGTGGGGCGTTTTCAGGCTCTCTTCGTGGTGGAGCTCAAAAACAGCTGTGTAGACTCTTCCATCAGGTTTATAGGTTTTGGGGGGTTTATTGTCATGTGTAAATGTGGAAGCCCTGTAACACCAAAGTGGTAGGATGTAAGATTGCTTCTCAAAACCAATTGGCTTTTTGGTTGCGAAGGACTAATACAGAAACTATGATAATATAGTTACATAGTCTATATATAATATAGATAAAAAATTATACTCCTGGGACAAGTGAGGTATCTACCAGCAGACCCTCAAATTCTTAAAGAACACTGGGCTTCTAGGCTTTCTTGTCTTCTTCAGTGTCTCAAATCAGAAGGTACCTTTTAAAGTATATATGGAGATACACCTGTGAAAGACTGAAGCTTTCATGAGGAGTCTGGACTGCAGTATTCTGAATTTACTTGTTAACTTTATATGCCCTCAGTGCAGTTTACATATGCTGTTGAGCTCTGAGCAACTCATTAACTCAAGCTCAGGGTGCACAGTGTCATTCTATTTCACCTGATTTGGGAACCCTTGAAGTGAAATGTTGTACATTGTGTTATTTTCCAGCATCTTCCCGTGTATTTGTGGATACTTTTTGCTTATTTGGATTCCTGCTTATCTTTTCTCATTATCTCTGTTTTGTCACCTTGTAAGTGCAACATTTTGATAGAGGTGCTGCAGGAGGTCCCTTGGTATTGATTTTTGAACCCTTGGGTACAGAGAGTCATGTTGTTTAAAAAACTCAGTTCCTGTTTGAAATGCCTGACATACAGTGCAGCATTCATCTGACCTTATAATGTTTGGGGGTTTGTACAGTCTCTTCACCCCCTTCTTGTTTCCAGCCACCTTTTTGGCCTTTTCAAGACTTCGGCATACACTAACTATTCTACTTCTTCAAAATGGTGTTACTTGAGTTTCTGCTAATCATTTAAAGGAGTGCCACCGGCAGTGTAGAATGCCTGAGACAGGAACCCAAAGAAACACCTACTGAATGTTATCCATGGAGGTATGTGGGTGACTTTTCAAGGGTTGAGGCCGTAGATGTTGACTCAGCCTCTGAGAATGGGAGGTTGTTAGAAACCTGAAATATAAACATCACTTTGGGGCTGTACAATGTGCTTCTAATTGCTAGAAAATGTAGGGTGTTGATTCTTTTTTTGTAGGTCTTGAGAGCCACTGTCAAGCTTGGCATCTGCCCTGTTTTGTTTTTTTCTCTTTATTTTTTTTTCCCAATGGTGGTTCAGTTGGGATAGCTTTCTTCCCGCTGGTAGTTGACTTGGGATACTGTTTTCTTTAGCTAGCCTGTACCAAGCTCCTTGATGATAAACAAGTGTGATTATGTCTATCAGCACATACACTGCCTGTCTGAGGTGCTAATGCAATTTTGAATGTGGTGGCTTTTCCACCTGTCTTTGCTCCTGCAGGTCACATAGCAAAAAAATGGTGCATTTCAACATGTAATATATAGTGTAAGGGAGAGGGCAGTCATTCATGTAGCCCAGAAAGGACAGACATAGCTGAAGACCAACTTTAGCTGTAAATCCTGCAGGTTTTTTCCTTCATGTAATGTTTGCAGATAAAGGTGTAAGCAAAATGTTAACTCTTCATATTTGTGCATATTCTACTTCTGCTTCTCCTGGTATAAGTTTCCTTGATGGAAAAATGTTTCTGATTAAAACTAAAAATGACAGCAGGTCACATTCTGAAACTAGTCAGGTTCAGTTCAGGCTATATGACTTCACATTCTCTTGATGTATGAGGAAGCTCTGTGAGTTATGATTATCAAATCTGGGAGAAATCTTTCTGGTTTTGGGAGAATAGAGATACTTCTGTGTGTGACTGGCAAGTTGAGGGAGACTTTAGTGTGCTGCAGAACAAAAATAATGATGATCATGTCATCTGTAGAGAGTTTTCTTCCATGATACAGTCTTAGCAGCTTGTTAGGCAGTTAGCTTTTTGGGAGGATGGGATAAGTATATTCCTTAATGAAGAGCTTTTTTGGAAACTTGCCAAATGATGCATGCCACAGTTCTAAGCAGGCATCTGTTTCTTAACTGACTCCTGTTTTGTTGTTATATCCCAGCCAGAAGAAAATTTACCTGTCTGCTCAGAACTCCTTACTGTGCTGTGTTCTCTGAAAACTCACAAGTTTATGCTGATAAATTTTGCTGTGTTCAAAAGTGTCTCAAAGGTTGCTTAGTCATTATATTACAAGGAAGTTTTTCTGAAGGAGAATGCAGAGATGATTTATAAAAGCGGTAGCATGGAACACTGATAACCTGCTGAAAGTGATACTGCTGTTAGGAGGTCTGTCTTTATTGTATCAGGAGCATAAATACAGCACTTTCTTTCTAATGAAGGAAATTGAATCCTCATCATTGTTAGTTCTTTCTTATTAGATTCTTAGCATCTTAAAAGGTGAAATAAAATTGAGTTAACACTTAAGGTATTTTGTTTCCTTCACACAAGTTGCATAGAAGCAGCAACTCTTACTTGGTCATTTGAAAAGAAGTTACTGGCAACATTCTAAGATAAGAATAAGCCAATTTATGTGGTAATTTAAAAAACAGTATCAGTGAGGAAGTTGATGAGGTTTCCTTCCACCAACTTCAATAATTTATTTCCCCTTGTTTACTTTTGTCGTCGAATACCGACTTCATTTGGTAAGTAAGAGGAAATAAAATCAGCGTGGTAATGCACGTCAAGCAGCAAGTAACAGGACTTAGTCTTACAGATTTACTCAAAAGCTGTCAGTTTGTTTAGCTCTTCTGTCATATGTTGTTTAGGCAAAACATACGAATTGTAAAAAGATCTGCAGAAAACCATTTCTCATGACCCTAGAAAATTTTTATCTTTGTGAAGAGTCCCCTGGGGTGTGTCATACACTTAAATGTACACACACCCAACCTCTGTCCCAAAGCAGAGCATATATGGGTATGTGCTCAGTCAATTTATAGAGATTCGACATAATCTCTAATTTAAAGTGCTGCTTTCTCTTGGTGGTTTTGCAGCTCAAAATGGAGCTTCTGCTTCTGGCAGTCATGCAGTTTTTTTGTTACCTGTTTTTTTTACTGTTGAATATATGAAGGGCAGTTTCTCTTAAATCTCAATCTTTGGGAAGAAGGTGGAATTCTCTGCTAATGTACAGGGGTTCATTTTCATATTTTACCTGCCCATGATTTTTCAGCTACTTGTTTCCTGTAGCCAGTGTTTGGGGGAAAAAATTCTTAAAACTGCACTAACTTGTGGAACCTTAATCTTCCACGGATGTAGTAGCTCTGCCGTGTCTTACCATTTATAGATACTTCTTCTGTAGCCATTTAGAGGTGTGTTTTGTATGAATGCACATGTTAAGTTTGCATTCCACATAAACCTATGTAGTGAATTTGTCAATATAATAATGTTTTGGGTTTGGCAGAAGTTGATTTGAAATCACTCAAGATAGTTGTGCGTTTTTTCTGTTTCGAGATTTCTTATTCGGTCTCTTTGGTTGCACTGCCTAATTGTTTACTCCCTATTTAAAAAAAATCATGTGGCATGTGATGTTGTAGAGGGCTTAAATTTAAAATCACATATGCCCACATACACACAACCCAGTTACAAAAGCCAGTACTGTGCGCAGATCCCCTAATACCAATGTTAACTAGGAAACTTAACAGCATCCAGTTTATTTGCAGAATTTTTTTGCACAACTACTTTGAATGATAACAAATTTGTTAACTAAAGTTATACTATTATTAAAAAAGTAACGCTTTTATTATAATAGTTCTTTAGCTGCTTTGTTCCAAATGACAGGTGCTGAAAACAGGGAAATATTATTGTGCATTGGTTAACCTTATCAGAGATTTGTTTTGTAAATAAATCATGCTTGTTGGCAGAATAGAGGATTTTAAAGGTTCCAGGTAGTACTCTTGGCTTTGCAGTACTTCTGCCCCTTCCTCAGGAAATGAGGACCTGTGATTTGAGTACCTGATGGTCAGTCTGTTTATGCTAGGAGTTAAATATTGATATGACTAGCAAAAGAACTCTGTACTGTGAGTAACTGTAAGGAAGAATTGAGAGTGATTGACAATGGACTGGAATAGCTTTATTCTTTATTTCAGATTTCGACCTATTAAAGGAAGGCAAGAAGAACTAAAAGAGGTGATTGAACGTTTTAAGAAAGATGAGCACTTAGAAAAAGCCTTCAAGTCCTTGACGTCAGGTGACTGGGCCCGGCACTATTTTCTTAACAAGAACAAAATGCAGGAAAGGTTGTTCAAGGAACATGTAGGTGTATTTGTAATTAATGTGCTTTTTCAGATGGTTGAAAGGCTAAGAAAACATAAAAGTTTCTTAGGAATGTAGCAGTAGTAAAGCAATCAATTGCTCCGTTACATGTTAATTGTTTGATTGTTTTTTTATCAGAAACTTCCTTTGTTTTTTAAAGCCAACTAGACACACCCTCACTTTTATTTTTGTCGTTAACTTACAGTGCCATTTATTAATAGACATGTAAAAAGGAAGGTGAAGTTTTTTCCCCTTCATTGTTTGTTTTGTGGTTTGGTTGGGGTTTTTTTCATTTTTGTTTTTTAGTTGGGTTTGTTGTTTTGTTTGTTTTTTGTTTTTTTTTTTGCTTACAGCTATTTTTAATCAAATTGGGTGACAAAGGAAGGTAAAGGAAAAGGGAGGAACCTTGTTACCTCAAAATACCTCAGTTGTTTTGGGTATAGGGGCTTTATGTGGGAGTGTTATTCCTCTTCCTCTACTTGCCATACCCCAAATCCATTTTGTATGTAACATAAAAGTTGTTGATTCTCAAAGTTCAAAGCAAGAAAATCATCTTTTGTTGTTTGTTTTTTTTTTTACTTAAAAAAAAAAAGAAACTTCTTCAGGAATGAGTCTATTGTTTCCAGATACAATCAAAAGGAATTTGGCCTACTTTAGAGTGCACCAAATCTAGTAATGTAGAAAAAAATTAGCAGAAAAAAACCTCTGCTTTGTCAAATGCTTTTTGAGTAATACAACCAAATTTCACCTGAAAAAAATTGATCCAGTCCCTGAATTCATTATCTAAATTTGTCATGGAAGTAATATCTTTTTTTCAGAACTTCAAATAATAACGTGAGTTCCTGTAGATTGTTAGATCTCAGTGGTTCTTAAAGATTTGAGATTACTTGAATGCAACTATTCAGTGACTTTAAGGAAAAAAATTATCCATTTTCATTGGTTGGTCCAGTTTTGTACCATTCAAGGCATTTTTAATTTTCTTAAACTCTTTGCATAGTCACATTACCCACGTGAGGATTCTTGCAAGTCATTGTGAAGAAATAAGACCAACATAATGTGTATAGCTAAAATGTACAGAGATGCATTTCAGCAGACAGTATCCCATTGCAGTATCCATTTTGTGTGTGTTTTTGTGCAGGTCACTGACTTTCACTATTTATATAAGAAGTTCCTCACTGCTTTTGTTTTGCTTGTAACAGGAAAATACTGGGTTTTTTCATTGCAGGTATTTATTTATTTACGAATGTTTGCAACTGACAGTGGGTTTGAGATCCTGCCTTGTAATCGGTATTCTTCAGAGCAAAATGGAGCCAAAATTGTTGCAACGAAAGAATGGTAAGAAATGCATTTACTGTTGCATTCTGTTTCTGTCAATTATTTTGAAAGACCCTAAAAAAGATATTAAAAAGGGTGATTTAGAACTGCAACTCATGAAATACAGTTCTGTATTGTTACTTGCAAATTGAATTTTGTGTGTGTTTTTGCTAAGTACTTAACACAGGATACATGCCTCTGGAAGACATTCCTTTGTATATTTGGGCGTATCCATATAGTGTTCATTATACAAGTTTTTTTTTAATCTTGTTTTCAGTCAGATAATTGTTTTCCTCTAGTCACGAGCTGCTGGCCTCCTGTGAGAAACATGACATTACGGTGGATTTGCAGCAAATTATTGTGGGAGAAATGAGTTTTTCGCCTTCGTGAAACAGGGGTGTTATTTGCATATTTTGATTGTCCAAGATAAATCTCTCTTGGAAACACAAAGTTGGAACCCCATTGTATTTCTGCATCTCATTTTGGAACATCTGAGTTTCATTATAAGCATATGCATGGCAACACTAGTAGATTCCAAATTAATTCAGATTTTAAAATAAACTCACACACAAATTATGTTAGCTTTGCTTAGTGGCAGTACACATTCACACCAGCGCGTCTGAGGTGACGAAATGCTGTTATGTGTGGGCTAGGATGGAGTGGCTGGACACTGGGCTGGCAGCAACACAACCTCCACGTGTTGTTGAGTAATCTTTAAGTAGTCTGAGGCTAGTTTCTAACTCCTCATGACCGTAGTTGAAAGTTCCACGATCAGGATACAACCCCCAAAAAAAATACCAGTTGGTGATTTTTTTGTTTAAATTCACCCCTTGGCTGATTCTTGAAGCTTTGTATGTAGGTGTGTTGGAAATGAATTAACTTTCCATGCTCAAATCTTGAGTGGCCTGAGAGCAAGGAAGACAGGAAAGTTGCTTCTTAACCCTCTTGATATCTGGAAAACTATTGAGACTCAAACTTGATAGAGTTCTCAGCGTTCTCTATCAGAGGAGACTTTTGCACCTGAAAGACTTGGCTTCTAGTGTATGTCCTTCATGTAGGTTTAGTATATGCATATTCATCTGTGTCACAGTAATCTGGCCAAAATATGGAATGGCCACTCTGAGGAGCAGTGGAAACAGTGCCCATGCAGGGGAGCAGAAGTGGTGTGCTTCTTCCTAGGCTGAGCAGTCAATGCCTCTGCTCTGTTCATGATGGCAGATGGGCTGCCTGCACACCAAGGCTTCCTGGGTTTGTGGATTTTTGTTGGTGTGCATCCTTCCCCCTTCCTCGGTCTGTTTCAACTAACAGCTTCATGCTGAAGATCTGCTCATGAGAGAGGAAAACATCTTGCTTGAATTCTGGCCTTTGTTCGAGTCAGTACTGGGCCTCATTTAAGAAGCCATGGAGTTGTAAGCATTTTCATTATGCCGGGTTTTCCTGGCCACAGGAAGAAGCATAGGAAACGCCAAGCAGGAGCAGCTGTAGGAAGTCAAAATATCTTAAGTGTCGATGGGGAGGGAGTGTACACAAATGAAAAGATCTCGCTTTTGGTTTTAACAACTGTAGAAGCTGAAGTAATCAACTCTTACAATTTCTTGCCTGCAGTCTCAGGAAATGGTAGAAATAATGGTCATAATTGTTACTGACGTCAGATTTGATTAATTGATTCTATATAGTAGCATAAAAACATCTATTTCGAGTCTGGAAAAAAGTTATTCAGCCTAATATCCTGTCTCTCAGTGAATTAAAACATGAGGCTTATAGGGGTTGTGGAATGGTTTGTCAATAACAAGAAGTGTTTTGCAACTTTTCTTTTTGTGAAATTATTTTGTAATTTTGACACATGTATTCTTATTTCTGCTACTCTTTGCACTAAAGGAAACGAAATGATAAAATAGAATTACTTGTGGGCTGCATTGCTGAACTATCAGAAATGGAAGAAAACATGCTGCTGAGACATGGGGAAAATGACTTCAGCGTCATGTATTCCACACGAAAAAACTGTGCACAACTGTGGCTTGGTCCTGCTGCATTTATCAATCATGGTGAGTAGTAAATGCAGGAAGCATGTTAAAGGGCATAAGCAATTCTACTCAGAAGCATTATTATATGTGAGCTGAATAACACAAGAACTTGGAGAAAAATGTCTGAATCTGACATACGGTATTACTGTAGGACAAAATCTGTTGGGATTTTCCCAGCCAGAGCTGATCAGCTGTGAACTGGGAAACTCCCAGAAGGCTCTAGGAAGTGATGCCTTCTTACTTGAAATCGATTTTGGAACTGACAGCTAAATTAGTGGGGCATATTGTGGGTTACCTTGAGTTCTCTGTGAACTTAGTCAACAGTAACATCTTTCTTAAGTAAACTTCTTATGCCTCTTTAACATTTTACACAGAAGTTTAGCAATTCAGGGAAAAGCAGGTAGGACTTAAGATAAATCTGTTCACCCTAAAGAGGAGGGAAACTGAACATTTGTGGTAGAATAGGGAAGAGCTCAGAAACCCAACTATGTCAAAACAAGTACCTTTTGAAGTATGATTTTGTGCATTACTAACTTAACTCCCAATATTTAGTTGAGATTCTACAGTTATTAAAGTCAGAGTGAATCCTTACTTTAGATATCTACAACTATTCATGTTTCAGGTCTTATCCACAGTTAATTGACTTTATCTTTTGGACCTTTTTCAGATTGCAGACCTAACTGTAAGGTAAGCAAGAAATTAAAAGTAAATAAATAAAGCACCCTGCTTTTTTGTTTTGTTTTGTTTTTCTTTGTCCCTGCAACTTTTCTTCCCTGACTGTTTTACTTTTATTTCTTACTCAGATACTATACAGCCTTAATGCTTAACCTTATTTTATACCTTTTCCCTTCCTGTCATCTCCTTCCCCAGTTTGTATCAACGGGCAGAGATACGGCATGTGTGAAAGCTCTAAGAGATATTGAACCTGGAGAAGAAATCTCTTGTTACTATGGAGATGGGTTTTTTGGAGAAAATAATGAATACTGCGAATGTTACACCTGTGAAAGGTATACATTGATGTAAATAGGTTCCGTGATATATTTTGTGAAACTGGAAGTCCTTGATTATGAGTACTCAGATTTTTGGACACAAAATAATTGCTTCCTAGGTATCTACTGTAATGATTTTTCTATGTTGTTACAGAATGGTCATGATTCCTGAGAACTCTGCATTCTGTTTTTCTTTTGAGTCTCTTTCTGGAGATAGCCCAACATGAGACAAAGTGGATCAAATCATAAGTGTAGATTCTTAGAAATATTTGTACTGAATAAAGTAGAATTGGAAGGAAAAACAGTTACAGCTTCTACAAGACCATTGTCAACTGTTCCCCAACATTTGCTCCTTTTTGCACTAGAAAAAGCAAATTTCGTTTTTATATGTTGACCTGAAGTTCTCTTCTGCTGGGAATGGGCAAGATAGTTTTTCACCCAATGCTATTAGAATTTGGGAGTTTGTGTATTTGTAAAGATCTACTAGTTTGGACAGTATTCCCCTATATCTGTGCATCACATAATAGCAGCAGAGTTGTTATATTTCGTTTTCACCTGTGCTGTCGCAATCTGCTTTCTTCACAAAATCAGTTGAAAGAATTTCCTAGTTGGTTTTTGCCACACTGAAATTTCTGCTCACTGTGGGCAGACAGGCTCAGCATCATTTGAGAGAGCTTCACCCAGTTCCAAGAGGAATTTCATGGAACTCTTAACGGTTCTGTTACTGTTGGATCTAACTGTAGAAAGAAAAACCCTACAAAGGACAAAATATTGGTCATTTTGAGAATATGACCGATGAGAATTTGTCATATTGACAATAGCATAGTGCACCTACATATAAATAGTTCAATAATCTACTTTCATTTTTACTGGCTAGTTTGGTCACTAACAAATCTTGCAAATCAAGGGAAAACCTTCTGGTAAGGGCGTCCAAGCTCGTGTGATGTTGGTGGATCATTCCAAGTGAAGGGTACAATCTCAGACTTTATCTCGAGAGATGCTAGTAAAAATGTACTTCAGTCCTGGGACTATTCAGTGTTGAATAAATGGGCACCATGATTGTTGATTTCAGTGTTTTACAGACGTGCTTTCTTTTTGAGGGCAAACTAGTTTTGCGTGTCTGAACATTTGCATTACCTTGTCATTTTTGTATTTTAAGTGCGTGAAAACATTATTTTTTAAAGCTAATGTTTGGGTGATTCTAGCTTTAGGAATTTGCATTTCAGTCACAAGGCAGTGTTACAGCAATCAAATATGAAAGATTTTGTTTTAGGGAAGTTAGTAAGGACTCATTTTTCCTTGTTCAAGACAGATGAGGCAACTGTTGCTTTGTACGCCACAAAAAAAAAAAATCATATTTAAGTGACTCAATTTTGACTGTGCTGTAAAGGGTGTTAATTTGTAATGTTAAAATGCTTGACTTTGAAGAAACTGTGGGTATGTTTGGAGCAGTGGGTAATTTGGTGCTGTACAATTTTTTTCAAGCTTCCAAAAGTCATTCCCAGGAAGATTTGCTTTTGTCCATGTACTCTTTCTAGGTGAGCCTGCTGTTCATGCTGGCCAACTGAGACATGTAGGCACCAAAGATGACGTGTCAGAAGACAAAACAACCTACAAAATGCGAACCAATTCAGTGGCTCTTGGTATCATTTATCCAGATATTCCTGGGATTCAAACTACTGTATATGAAACAAAGCTGTAAGTTTACATTGAGATTTATTAATACTTTGTGTCCTCTTTTTCTTTGTAGACGTGGAACTGGTGCTTTTAAATCAAGAGTGGGATTACCAGCACCTACTCCTGTGATTAATAGTAAATATGGACTGAGAGAAACAGATAAACGATTGAACAGGCTTAAAAAGTTGGGTGACAGCAGCAAGAATTCAGACAGCCAGTCTGTCAGCTCTAACACTGATGCAGATACCACTCAGGAAAAAGGTAATGCAAGTAAGTAAAGGGAAAAGCTTGGAGACGTTAAACGTTTCTTAAAAACATGGAAAACTTTCACTGTGATGGAATTTCTCTCTTAGTGTTGAGATGTTCTCAGATACTGGTCATTAAAACTGTAATTTATTGAGGAATCTGAAGGCAATTTAAATAGCAAATTCATGGCTTTCCACAAGTGTTTCAAGAACAATAGGTGGCATGTTATTGTTTTGTTTTATTTATATCAAAATCAAATACAAAGTGTAAAAACTTAACGTCCTGTCACTAATGTCTGTATTTCAGAATAAGGTAAACTACCACAGGCAGTAGTGTGGTTTAGGAAAGGAAACTTACACAGTTTGAATTATCTATATTCTGTAGGAAAACAATTGTTAAATAAATACTTTTAGTAGAGATTACTAAAGAAATAGTAATTTCCTTTAGAGTTTGTTTAAATTGGGCTGCTCTTCCCTCTCCACATTCAGAATTGATAGGTCAGGTACCTATTCTGAAGTGAAAGTGCACACAGTTAGTAATTTCAGAAGAAATTGGAAGGGATTTTTGTTTGTAATGTTCCTGCAAAACTTCCCTTGATGGAGTAGTGAGTATCATTTACTTGCTTTCCCCCCTTTCCCACCCTCACCACCCTCAGTATGGGCAAAATGTAAATAATTTAAACTTTGACTTAACTAGTAAAGTTTGGAGCCACATAAAATATTATGGTGCCAGTTGTTTCCTGTTTGCTGCTGTGATATTAAATAAACAAAAGAAAACAAAAACAAAACACATACACACACACAAAAAAAACCCACCTCAAAACATTTCCCCAAAAGGTTTTATAGTCTCTAATTACCTGGATTTAGAGTTGCACATCTGTTGTGCAGAGGAAGGTTTTTTTTGCTTGTGACAGTTAAGTGATACCTGAAACTGAAACCACTACATTAGTTAAGGTGTTTGGGGTTTTTATCTCCCTCTTGAGGAAAAAATCCCAGAGTTAATACTGAAGCATGCTGATCCTCAGATTTTGCTGGAATAATACTCAGTAAAAACTGTGGATAATATCAAATAGATGGGGTTTTTTTTAATTGGTAGAAGAAAAAATTCAGTAAAAACCAAACTTGGTTGGTGAGGGGAAGTTTATCTGCAATGTAGTTGTACTTTTGGCTCGTTTGACAATTCCTTTCATGTCTTGAGTTGCAAGTTAAGCAGTCTCATTCCTTACTGCATACTGTCTGTCCTATTTCATGGATTCTCTTGAAGTGTTCCAAATAAATGAAATAACTACAGTATTTGGGAGTGGGAAATTCAGGATAAAGAAGTGTCATAACAAAACTTAATTTCTTCTTTTGCAGCTAACAGAAAATCTTCAATTGGCGTTAAAAAGAACAGCAAAAATAGAACGTTAACCAGACAGTCTATATCAAGAATTCCAGCATCATCAAATTCTACCTCATCTAAACTAACTCATATAAATAATTCCAGGGTACCAAAGAGACTGAAAAAGCCTGCAAAGCCTTTACTTTCAAAGATAAAGTTGAGAAATCAGTGCAAAAGGCCAGAGCAAAAGAATGCCTCTAGAAAGCTTGAAATGGGAAATTTAGTTCTCAAAGAGCCTAAAGTAGTTTTGTATAAAAACTTGCCCATTAAAAAGGATAAAGAATTGGAGGGACCAGTCAAAGTTGCAGTCTCTAGCGGATGCTTAACGAGGCACGCAGCGAGAGAACATAAACTGAATTCTGTGAAAGGTGCTCATGAGCATGGTGATATTCCACCCTGCACATACATAACAAGGAGGTCGATGAGAACAAGGATGAGTTTGAAGGAGACCTCTGACACAAAGCTTGAACCAAATACGTTGGATAGCTATAAGAATAATTTGACTGGAACACAATCGGACGTTGTAGAGCAGCAGTCTCGTGCGGGAAACGAAAACGAGGTGGCTCATGGACCATCACATAAAGGGGAGGGGAGGTGCCAGAAAAATGATGCAGGCACATCAAAAAAGAAATCTCGACAAGGAAAGCTTGTGAAAACATCTTCAAAAACAGAGGAAATTGATACTATGCACAACACAGCTGTGAAAGACAAAGTACCAGATTTGATTAGTTCTCATTCAGAACTTGAAGAGAGGAATAATGTGGTGGACACACCTGTTGGCTTTAAAGACTGCATCCCTGGATCTGGTGGCTGCTCTGTAACAACTGACAATTTTAAAGCAAAAGACAGCTTTAGAACTGCAAAAAGTAAAAAGAAAAGACGAATCACAAGGTATGATGCACAACTTATCCTTGAAAATAGCTCTGGGATCCCTAAACTGACTCTTCGTAGGCGCCATGATAGCAGTAGCAAGACAAATGATCAAGAAAGTGATGGAATGAATTCTTCAAAAATAAGCATCAAATTAAGTAAAGACCATGAAAAGGATAATAACTTATATGTAGCAAAGCTAAATAATGGGTTTAACTCAGGATCAGGCAATAGTTCAACAAAATTAAAAATACAGCTAAAACGAGAGGAAGAAAACAGAGGGACATACCCTGAGGACCTTCATGAAAATGGTATGTGTTGTAGTGAAACTCTGTCCGTTTTGGAGTCAAGAATGGAAGTAGATGATTATGGTCACTATGAAGAGGAAACAGCAGATGAATCTTCATCAGAAGAGGACGATGAAGAGGAAGATGATTATGATGATGAGTTTGATGACTTTATTCCTCTTCCTCCAGCGAAGAGATTAAGGCTTATTGTTGGCAAGGATTCAATAGATATTGATATTTCTTCCAGGAGGAGAGAAGATCAGTCTTTAAGGCTCAATGCATAAGCTTATAGGTCTTAAACTGACCTGGATGTCATTTTTAAAAAAAAATATAAAAAATAAAATTAAAAAATAATAATAATTAAAAAAAAAAACAACAAAAATTCCATTTGATTATTCCTCAACTAAAGAACTTTCTGAAAAACTTAGTGGCAGCACTTCTTTATTCACCTGTCAACGTAATATTGTAGAAAGTGTACAGCATCCTGACTCTTCTTAAGTCTGATTTGTGCAGATTTTTATTGTACTTTTTAATAGCCTTCTTATGTGCAATTCCGAGTTAGAGGTAATGCTCTGTTGTAAAATAAAGGCTCAAGCAAAGTTATGAAATTGCATCAGATCTTTCCATGCAGGACAATGAGAATACAGTGTGGCTACAGAATTATTTTTGATCGGTAAGAGCGTTAGTTTGCTCTTACGCTATTTGACTAAACAATTTACAAAATCATAGTAGCAGCATATTAAGGTTTTCTAGTATATGTTAATATCACCAGCAATGATCTACAGCTTTCCAGTTTATTTGCTAGATGGTTTTTTCCCCCCTTGGAGTTTGTCAGTTTTAACACTGTATGCTGTCCCAGACGTACTGTTTGTGGCCTTTGTTATAGTAGCAAACCGTTGGTTGGAAGTCAAATTGATTTCTTTAAAAAAGAGAAAAAAATATGAAAAGGTGTTGACAATTTGCTGACTTTTTAGTACATTATATGTACAAGGGTAGCAGTATGCAGAATAAAAGTTTGGATATGGTGTATTTATTGCTTGTTACGTAAATTAAACACCTTGTATTTAACACTTTTCAATACTTTTAGATAAAATTGTTCTTTGCAAGAATGATTGGTGCTTATTTTTTCAAGAATTTGCTGTGAAATAATGTGATTACGACGGGCAACATTTATCCAATGAACTGCAGCTATCCTAAATTGGTTCTTCATATTTTTCTGTTGCACTTGTAAAATGCTACAAGGAATTTAAAGAAAATCTATTCACTTTAACTTATGATAGTTTTATCAAATTAAAAACAACTAAGTCACAGCTTTTGTTCTGTGGTAACCTATAAATTGTTTGTCTTTTAAGAACCAGTTGTAAAAGACTGAAAAAATATGTATATGTTGTAAATATTTGTGTGTTGTGAGAAATTTTGTCATATGAAATTGAGATAACTTACCAGAAGGGTTTTTAAGTTTAGAAATACATCCATGCCAATAAAATAGGAAACTGTAAACCTAGTTTTAAACTCTGCATCAGTTGGAGTTCTTTGCTCATACATAGTTCACATAATACTTCAGAGTCTGCTTTATAACAATGAAGAGCATCAGGGCGATCTTTGGCTCTTTGGTTTTTAATAAAAGAATGTTAGGAAACCTCTGGGCACAATGGACTTGTTTGTATGTATAAATCAGCTTGTTCATAATCCATTTCTTTGAAACAGGTCTAAAACATCATAGTTGACATAACTGTGTATCGCTTCAGTCTGTGGTATTTGTGTTTCTACTCAGCCATGGATTAAGGTTTAGAGTTTCTATATCTGGGGGTGTAGAAACAAGTTTCATCCTAAAACAGTTGGTGTTGGATTGGTTAAGTCTACTGTTGGCTGCACAGGATTATCCTGTCTGCCCGAAAGAGCAAGAGCTTGAGTTGCGTGGCCACTGTGCTACCCAGTGGTGAACTGGAGAACATCCATGGAGAGAATTAAGTGTAGAATTAAACCCAATACTTGTAACTTTGTAACTTGTAACGGTCTGCTAAAGGTCAGGTCACTGTGTCTCATGCACAGGGTGTGTATTTTTTTAAAACATGAGTAGGTCTGTCTGTCTGCAATGTACGGCCTCTCCAGTCAGACCTGGGCATTTGGTTCAGGGAAGACAACACGAAAGCTTTGGTGAGTACGCTGACAGCTGTGTGGATCGTCTTCTGGGATCTTTAAATGTCCAGTATCATATAAAACGGGTTATTAAATGTTGGGTTAAAGGAAAGATAGCTGTGTTATTAAGGGCTTGCTTTGTAGTAGGAAGTGTACTAGGAAACAGTTGATGACAAATGACAGTAGTATAGCTCTTTCCTCAAGAATTGCCAGGCATTTTCACTGTGTGCTGTGCCCTGCAAGCATGTGGCTGTATCAGTGAGAGCTGTGAGGAGCTGAACAGAGCATCTGCTCACTTTTCCTTCACTGCCTTATGGGTTATTGCTGCAGCATGCTCTGGGATACCAGTTCCCCTGCTCAATCCACAGGCAGTTTTCCTTGCAGCCTTCTGTCTCCCTGCTGCTCCTGCTTGCAGATTCATCTGGCAGCCTTGGTGGTTGTCGTGCGGAGGTAATAGGTTTACAGAAACGTAATTCACCTGGGGATGTGAGGGAGAGGGAGATGATGCAGCAAGTAAACATTGCCCACCGTTGTTGGTATTTACTGACCAGTGTACTTAAGAGCAAGTTTAGGGCCTGCTAAACCAGCATCAAGCAATGAGAGCAGATCATAAAACAGGTGGGGAAGAAATCGCAAATTAATCCTCCCCTTAGATGTAGAAGCTGTTTTCCTGGCCACTGAATTCGTAGTTCAGCCAACTCCCTAATGAAACGTGCTTTCCTTTTTCTCTGGTGTGAAAATAAGTGTAAGTAGCTCTTTGGGCATCAGATCTCTGGATTGGTCTTGTTTATTGAACAACCTTCTTGTCTTGGAGAGTCTGAGCAAAAGCTCGAAGTCATTTCCAGGGTAGATGGGTCCACAGCTGTGTCCTGCTACACAGATGTTTGTGTTACAGATACCTTGGAAACAATTAAATGTGTTCCTCCAAGTTGGTAAGATAGGCAAGGCTTCCATAACCCCAGTCTCTTCTGTCCTTCCCCTGACACAGTGAGTAGGCATTTTTCTTTCATCATCTATAGGTGAACTGGCAGATCTTGATGTTTCCCTAACCTTAGTGGTAAGGGAAGGTGAATGTTTGTGTCACCTGAAAACCTGACTGTGTTTCTTGCTGTCCAGATTGCAAAGCACTGTGGAGTTAATAATGACTTGACTGTTAGAGAGCCCATCTAGCCTTGGTGTCTCTCGTTTCCCAAGATATGGGTAAGAAAAGATGCCACAGCTGAGTAAGTTTGAGATGACCACAGCACGCCTTTTAACAGGTTGAAGAACTGGAGGAAGTGTATTGTAGATGTGCTTTGCCAGCTCATTGTGTGTTATGTGTGGCAGGTTATTGGGCTATAAAGGAAACATCCCAACCACCATGAAAATGGCAGGTCGGCTGCGGATTTGGGAGTGTCCAGGCACACGCAGGGCATACTGAACTAGTACGTCATTGAGGGCAGATTTAGCTTTTGAATGTTTGGGTAGCGGGCGTAAGTGTATGCTGACTTGCATCTGTGATGTGGTGAGTTATTGGGGTTGGGGCAAAGGGGCTGATTCTTTGTAAGACAAAACCAGATACTGTTCGATCATAAAACTTATGGAATTGTGAGTGCTCATCAAATGCAGTGAGCGCAAGAGAGAGGAAGCACTCCTGAACACTGGTCATCTAGAAACTTGCATAGACACTGTACAGCAAAATTGATGCAAAATACATTACATGCAGTTTGATCCTATTGGATACCACTGATGTTGATCCCAGAGACAGAAAAGATGATTGCTCAGTGTATTTCTGTGTGCTTTGCATAGGGCAGTCTAACCTTTCCCTGTGTCTCTTTGGAGTGATATAGAAAGGAGGGACAGTTTCATTGGATATAGCTGAATAAGAATAAAGCCTTTTCTGCTTCACATGTACAGGGATGTTTCCATGGACGCTGGGGAATTTCTGGAAAATAGCTTGTACCAAGAAGCAGCAATGTTTCTGCAAACAGCAGAAGCTTGTGACTCTCAGATGCTATTGCAATATTTTATGAAATGTGTCCCCCCTCTGCATCAGTCAAGGTCTTTGCCCCATCTGTAACTCCTGCTGTAGTATACATGCAGAGGGTTTCAGACCCGAAAAAACTGTGTCTGATAGAATTGTTGTGGATTCTCTGCAAGATTAATGTGAATGTCCCGTGACCATCTTTTTTTTTCTCCTGTGTTTCAAATGCCCAGTTTTGGTTTTGTTGTTTTCTCCCCCCCTCCCTCCGGTATATTTGTTGGGCATTAGGTGTTGTTGCTGTATGTACTCTGAATGCTCAGGTGTTGCCTTGCCTGAAGCTCAGTCGTTCAAGACTGTTACCCTGTTGTTCACAGTGCACTGGCTTTATTCAGTTACTCTGCCAGCCCCTGTGTGTTACACGTACCCAAGGAATGTATTCACGTCTGCTTTGGGCTGGGTTTTTTCTGATTCCTTTTTGTCCATTTTGCCTAGTGCTGCCAGTGCACCTTCTTTAAATAAGCTCAGAAACACAATTCCTTTGCTCCCCATAATCGTATGGTAGGTTGCCCTGTTTAGAATGAAAGGCTGAAGGTTTGGGAGCTGTGCAAGATAAGGTTTACTGAAAATTAAAAGCAAAAGCACTGAAGTTTGCATTTATCTGCTAGTATCATGCCTTTTCCTAAATCCCCTTCCCCAGTGAGTATTCTCTTGTTTGGGCTGGATTTTAAGTAAACCTATGGCCTTGCATAATCTCTGTTGCCCCTTCCTAAACTCTTGATTTCAGGTAACGAGGTTATGGTGGAATGTTGTTCTTCAGCATCACTTCCTGGCAGCAACAGTAACTATATATTTGCTCTTTTTTTGCCTGTTATAGCTCCTTTTTTGCCCACCAAAGGAACTTCTGTGGCAGTTGTGCCTGAGTTTACATACTTTATTTACAAATATTTTTGTTATTGCAAGTTATACGGGTTGTTTCCTTCTCCCCACAGACAAAGGAAATCTATGACTTCTTTCCATTTGATTTAACTGTAATTTTATTTGGATTCATCCTTGCATGAAATTTGATCAGAGCAGTTCCTGCCACAGAAACAAACTGAGGTGTTGGAGGACTCCTTGTTACAGGTGCAGGTAACTCAGTGATGAAACAGGTACAGGGCCAGAAAAACAATGTTGCCCAGGAATCGTTTTAGCTTAATTAGCAAAGATTTCTGGTTGTGGTAGTGAGTTTCAGTCAAGTGTGGAGCTATCAAGGGATCCAACAAACCATAGATTTTTCCACTGATACTTTATGATGCTCACCAGAAGTCAGTTCTATTTCATAAACAGATTTGCAGTCTTTTTTGCTTCAGTCCCCATTCACTTAAGAGTTGGATTCAATGATCCTTGTGGGTCCCTTCCAACTCAAAATATTCTGTGATTCTGTGTAATTACTGTGTTTGGCTGCAACATTTTACAACAGAATTGGTGGTAAACAGGTAAATCAAAAGATGTGTAGTCAGCAGGTCAAGGGAAATGATTCTCCCCCTCTACTCTCATGAGACCCCACCTGGAATGCTTTATCCAGCTCTGGAGTGCTCAGCACAGGAAAGACATGGTGCTCGGACAGAGAGAGATCTCTGGAGCTGGTCCAGAGGAGGGTACAAAGATGATCAGAGGGCTGGAACACCCCATGCCCCTTGAGGTTGGAGGCTGAGAGAGCTGGGTTCGTTTCACCTGGAGAAGAGAAGGCTCCAGGGAGACATTGGAGCACCTTCCAGCACTGAAAGGGAGGCCTACAGGAAGGCTTGAGAGGGACTTTTCACAAGGGCATGCAGTGATAGGACATGGGGGAATGGCTTCAAACTGAAAGAGAGTAGGTTTAGATTAAATATTAGGAAGAAATGCTTTAGTGTAAGGGTGATGAAATATTGGAACAGGTTGCCCAGAGAAGTTGTGGGTGCCTCATCCCTGGAAGTGTTCAAGGCCAGGCTGGATGGGCTATGGTCTAGTGGAAGGTGCCCCAGCCTATGGCAGGGGGATTGGAATTAGATGATCTTCAAGGTCCCTTTCAACCCAAACCACTCTGTGATTCTGTGATCTAAGGCAGAGAATGACAATCATAGAAATGTGATGGATGGGACGTGATTGTACTCATGTTTGCATAAACCATGTGTAACATTAGGACAGGACTGCTGGGTAGTTCAGGGTTACCAAAATTTCTTGAATTGTTCTGAATGCCAAGACAGAAGAGTAGTCTTTCCAGATCCAGAGATTAAGTCCTCTCCTGTAGCTCAAGTGCAAAATATCCTAGAGCCAAGATTAGCCATGGCCCATCCAGTCACAGTAGGAAACAGTCCAGGAGGGATTACCTTCCCATAATGCCAAACTGCTAATGCTTTAGCAGATAATACTTTCCAACTTAAAAAGCAAGAGCAAGCTTGGGGATCCAGCCATGGGTGTGCCCTCAAAGTATGCATTGTTAGAGAAACTCTGTCTGACCCTGCTGATGTCAGGATTTGTTTTGGTCTGAGCCATTGCAGCTTTGCTCTAATGACAAGGTCTGTCAGGATGGACAGAACCTACAGAACTTTCAGAGAATGTTTGGTAGAAAGGAAGAGAAAATGATTGCTGTTGGCTAGTGAGAACACAAGTTAGATAAGGGAGGAGCTGGTCACTCTCATGCCTGCTCATGTCTGATACTTCTCTGTTAGGCTGGGCAGTTATTACGCTGTCAGTAAAAATGCTATTATAAAGCATGCATATGTTTTAGTGCACATGCATGGTGTTAGGACTAATCAGTAAGTAGTTCATATGTACATACCCCTTCTCACAGCGCTGTCAGGCAGAGCACAGGGGTACCATTTCAATGGCATCGAGCATTCAGTTAAATGGTACGCTTCCCTGATGGGAAATATTTGGCTCATGCAGTCCTCCTGCTTCCTGCTCCTTCCTTCCCTCTGGGAGTTTAATGTTCTACCCCATCTTTGGCTCTTTCCTTAAAGGGCTTTTCCACTATCACACTTCTACCCATGCAGCTGACCTGCACGCCCGATGCAGCTGCCGCCCCAGAAGTGGTGCTTCTACAGAGAGAGGGGAGAGGTCTGGAGACTGGAAAAAAAAAACACTTCACAGCTTGTGCTATGGCTGCAGAGCTCACAGTCAGCAAGAACCCAGAGCGGTGTTCCCAGCAGGAGCTGCACCAAAGCAGCCAAGAGTGGCCCTGCTACTGGGAACCAACGTCAGCCCCGCTTGGCCGCCTTGGTTCTGAAGTGGGTGATGTCACTGATAATGTTCCTCTGCCCTGTTACATCAGAGCTTGTGCACTGCAAATGCCAAAGGGGGCAAGAATCTGGGAGAGGGAAATGGAAGACAAAGTTCAGCCCTGGTGGTGGTCTCTCTGTCCTAATTGCTCTCAAGTTTCCAGTGATGGTATTCCCTCCCCCTTAGGATGTGTTGTTATGTTCTGTCAGGAAGCTGAGATGTGCCTGCCTGTGCCCAGTGCAGTCGGGGTGATTAATCACTGATGGTAAAAATTATCTGTCTGACTGCACCTTGTATGTCCCTAGAGGTAGCCTCTATCTACATCTGTGATCTTGCTGGGGACAGAGGCACTGCTTAAATGTGTAGCTTTGGAATTGTGCTTTGTGTAAGACCCTTAGGGATAAGAGCTGTGCACTCTTAATTGCATTTCTGTGGCACAGTCAGATTTCTTTTGAAAATAACTTGAATTCTGAATTTCCTAGGTTTACCATTCTTGTTCTAAGAGAAAACAGTGTTGTCCTTGTGACGTTTTAATCCTTAGAAGTACCTAGCTGTAGTCTTGCCTTCAAAATTCATGTTACTGAATCCTGATTGTGAGCAGTTTTCATGAAAGGATACTCACACCCTGTTCCTTTCCAAGGTGCTTGCAAGGGAATTCCTCCCTTGCTACTGAACTATTTTCCAGAAGCTGCTTTTTTTTCCCCACTTAGATTTGCGAAGGAACCTTGAGATAAATAAAACTCAAAGTACTAGTGTCTCCAATCCTATAGCCAGCTTGTGAAAATGTTCCAAGTTGTAAAAAGACTAAACCTAAAGTGGCCCACAGCAGTGCAAAGTCTTTTAGGCTGACTTTGAAATACATTTGCACACAGTAACAACCTCTCATTTTTGAACAAACTAACAAATAAAACATTTCCATGAGGCTGACTATGCTAATCAGTGTAGAGAAGCAGCCATTTCCAGAAGTTCATTTTCAGCATATAATTTGACTAGATGGAATTTAACTCATCTTTAGAAAAAAGCCTTGGATTTTAAAAGAAACAAATAAGAAACTCAAACCCTGCTATTACCTTCCCCAAGCAAGGCCAGCTGCCTTCCCTCACCTGCACTTGGGTTTCAGTTAGCAGTATTTTGCATTTGGAAATTGTTCTGTAAAATCCTTATTGCATTTTGCTGGTTCATCTTCCACACCTGCACTACTCACAGGTTTACCTGTTGCAAACCAGGCTCCAGTGGGAATGTCAGTGACACTCAGCAAAACTTTACAGTCTGAGGTGACACCATGTTTCTCCCTGAACTTGCCTGTGCCAAGGACAGAGCTGACACCTCCAGGGGTAGCTCTGTGTGCACGGTTACAGCTGAGGTCTGACTTGTGCTGCTGTTTGGGGTCACAGCATACCTGCAAAGAGCTGCTCGCTAGGGCCCACCTGTCCCTTCAAAAAGCAGACTCTGCCCTACGGCAGGATATTGGGAGTGATGCTGGTTGGTACCAGGGAGAGATCTCCAAAAGCCAAAACGCCTAAAGCAGCTTTGCTCCAACGACGGCTTCTAGTCCCCTTTCTCTCCCTTGCTTTTCTGGACAAGCTGGGTTTTATCCATTGACTGTTACCATTCCCAGCACAAGGTGGCACTCAGTTTCCAAGAAAGGGATTGCTTGGCCCTGCAGCCCCACTTCCACTTAAGAGACAAATGTGTGTTAGTTACAAGCTACTCGGCCATTTATTGTTTTGTACTGTGAGGTATCCCAGGAGCGCATCAGTGTTACCTGTGGGAAGAAAACAACCAGCCATGCTCGGCAAGGGCAACTGGGAAATAACTTGATGCTGAATGCTGCTGTGCTCTTGCTGGTTTTAATCCTTTTGCATTCCACCTGGAGTTTCCCCCTTCAGCACTTTCCAGACTTATCCATGCCTGTCTCGAGAGTTTCTGCTGTTTCCATTAGTCAGAACAACTCCTGCCAAGGGCAGGCAGGCAGTGTGTGCTGCTGTGCCTCACATCCTGCTGGGAGCCACTGGCCACTGTGTTAAAGGCCCTTATGTAAGGGGCAGTACAAGTACAGGATGAATGGGGCATGAGGGGGAAAGGGGAAAGAAGCAAGCAGTGTAACATCCTCCTCTCATCCCCTGGGTCTATAGGAATTCTTTCTTGGTTGAGATCCAGCATTAACACTTGCCTTGGGAATGTTGTATGCGTTCTTGAGGGGGAGGGGTGGTTGGCTGGTCTTACAGCTCCCAAAATCAAGTGAGAACAAGTTGGCTGCTGCCTCTCCTGTTGCTATGCAGTACTTTTAATTTAATATTTGCTGTGAGGTCACACCTCCGTGCTATGTGCCATCAGTAGTAGGAATATCCTGGCCATCTAGGCAACATCTCTTTCTAGAATACTGAACTCTTATGTTTGATTTACTTGCTGTTCTCCCCCACACTGCAAGGTATTTATTATCTAAACATACATGGTAAATCAATTTCTATGAAGTCTTAATGAAAATTAGGGATGAATACAAATAGTGAAAAATGTAGCTGAACACTACCTGGCCTTCCTTCAATCCAGGCTATGTGGCCCTTTTTCTTTGTTGTGTAGCCTGTCTTGCTGCTCTCACAGAAACCAGGCAGTTTAGTCTCTGGACTCTTACTTTTGCCCATGCCTTCTTTGGATCAAGAATTACCAAGAAGTGATGGAGATACTGGGGCACAAAAAACCAAACTGGCTTCCTTAAGGGAACCCAGCAGTGACAGAAGTGACAGACTCTGAAACAGCACTGATCTCCTAAACACTAGTTAAGGTGCAGAGAAAAGACTTGATGCATCACCTTCTGGGCAGGTTTAAGAATTCCCTGACACTGACAGGGATGTCCAGTGTCTGGTGGGATGACAGAGGTCAGAGATGCAGGAAATCTTGGTTGTCTGTTACAAGCTGTTTGTGTGCCCTTGAACTTTTTAATCAGTGAGTGAGTAGTCATGGTTATCAGTGGGTTAAGGGCCCTGAGAACCGAGCTTTTCCACAGCTTACTGACAAATGCATCTGCCAGAAGTAGCAAGCTAAGGGAGGCAGAGGGGAACTACACACACACACACACACACACTGTAGTTTGCACCCATGATCTGGGATAGAGGTGGGCTGGTGACAAGCACAGGAGTCTGGACAAGCACACTCTGGAGTCTGAGGCAATGTCTGCCATACCATGCTACAGCTCCAGCAGCAGAGGGGCAGTTTCTGTGGGAGAAGAGCAGTTTGTCTGAGTGCCTGGGAATCAGACTGGTTGGCTGCATTGCCCAGGCAAGGTTGTAATGGATATTATTTTTTAAAGTCCTGAACTCTTCCATATTTGTATTTATTTACTTCTCCTGTTCCTGTGTATCCTTCTGGCTTGCCTTTACTAGACTTGCCTTACACATCACTGAAGCACTTGAAGTCTGGCTCCTGATCTGTATTCTGTCTGCAAAACAGAGATGGTACTACCTGTGACCTAATAAAGCCTCTAAGTCTAATAAAGCTAAAAGTTCCTCAGGAGAAGAACCTTTCCTAGTCATGCAAACTTTTACGTATGTAGTATGAGTCTCGAATTAGGTAGCAGTTAGAACAGTAAAATTATTGGAAGATCTCTTTCAGCTTGTAGAAGATGTAGGACAACAGTGACTTTTCTACATTCCTTTCTATCTTTTGGAAAAGCTTCCCCCCTCAACCCCAGCCTAGCATATCTGCACAGGTGAGACTTGCACCCCATTTATGTTGCCAAGAAGCTGCAGTTGCAGTCAGTAGGAATCTATTTAGACTAATTAGATGCTGAAAATCCATTATGGTTCTCTTGTTGGCACCTGTAGACACTAAAAAATTATGTGCCTCTAACAGGACCTGACTTATGGTAGGGCTTCGCAGTGCTTGGCAGGCACAAGTGCTGCTGCACTTCACTGTAAAATGGTGTAAGAAGGAGGAGTCTTGGCTGTGGAAAGCAGCTGTAAAGCCAAAAGGAATGGCTCTGTGTCTTGTGACCTTTGCTGATTGCATGATTGCCTGACGTGGTATCATATGATGACTCTCCTGGACTATTAAGAATCAAGCAGGGCTTTTTTTTGTCCTTGCATCACCAGGATGAAAGCTTCCACAAAGCTGTCGTAGCACTTGGTAGTGTACAAGGTGGATGACTTTGGTCGAATTCAGGGATTTGGAATGTACTACTTTGTTTGGGTTTTTTACAGCCCTGCCACTGCTTCCTACTTACAGGCAAACCTATCCCACTTTCTTCCCCCTGTAAAATGGAAATAATTCTTTTCTCAATTTTAATTTTGTGCATTTAAATGATATCTTTCCTACAGCAGAGATCATCAAATGGTCAAGGATTTAGAAGGAAGAAGGTATTAGTCATACACCAGTATCAGATAATATGGTATATGCTCATGAGCTGTTAAGCTCAGCAGAGCCTTTCACCTCTCCAGGGCTGGTTCACGTGGATATTTACTGGCTGCTGTAACGTGCCATTTTTCACCAGCTGGTTCTAATCTTATTGCAAGGTCTTCTGAGCTAGCTTCATTGCAAAGATTTTAACTGCACTTTGGAATCCTAAAGGAGTAAAGGTTAGGTACAGAATCACGGAATATGCTGAGTTGGAAGGGACCCACCAGGATCATCAAGTCTAACTCCTGGCCCTGCACAGGACCATCCCCAAGAGTCACACCATGTGCCTGAGAGTGTCATTCCAACACTTCTTGAGCTCTGTCAGGCTTGGTGCTGTGACTGCTTCCCTGGGGAACTTGTTCCATTGCTCAACCACCCTATGAGTGAAGAAACTGTTTCTAATATCCAACCTAAACCTAAACTTCAGGCCATTCCCTCAGATCCTGTCACTGATCACCACAGAGAAGAGATCAGTGCCTGCCCCTCCTCTTCCCCTTATGAGGAAGTTGGAGACTGCAATGATGTCTGCCCTCAGACTCCTCCAGGCTGCACACACCAAGTGATATTTCTCACCACAAGAGTATTTCAAGATTGTCCTTCCTTTTTCTTGCTCACAGACTCTGAAATTTATTTCTGTGGCTAAAATTGTCAGTCCTTACCAGCACTAAAGACTGGAACTGATGATTTCTGTACAATTCCCAGCAAAGGGGAATTTGTACTCCAGCATTCACTCTGAAAAGTACTTGCAAGCACTGTTTCCTGAACCCTCGCCTGTTGCGCCACCGGGTAGCTCCACTGCTTTGAGAGCGGAGGATGGTCTGGGTGGTGCTTGGCAGCAGCACCACAGCGGGGAGAAGACAATAATACCGTTTGTGCAGGTGGGAGCGGTGCTTAGCTGTGCACCGGGGTCTGGAGGTTACAGCTGGTTTGGCCACCCGGGGCTCCTCTAGCCAGGGCTGACCCACACACTAGGAAGGGCAGCACGGGGGTCTTGCACCCTACTCTCCTGAACCTGGAAGCATGGGAACTGTCTGCCTGTGAGCTCTGTGGGTGGATCGTTTGCTTGAAGAAACGGTTTAGGTTGTGATTTTTCTTTTTGGCAAGTTTTCCCCAGGAGAGGGAGCAGTCCACACAAATGATGTCGAGGGGAATGAAACAGCTTGTTCCAGCTTCAGCTAAACCGTGTTTGCTGCGTTGCTGTGCATGCCTCTTTCCTCATGCTCCTCATCCTTTTCCTTCATCTTCTGACTCCTCTCGTAGCATTGCAACAGCTTTGGCGGTGCTGGCTCTTCGAGGCTGGCGTTCAGGGAAAGTACTTGCACCTCTTTGCATCTTAAGCTGTTTTTCCCACCACAGCGCACCCCAAGGTTGCTTTCAGCGCCCTGTTCCACGGCCCACATCTCCATCACCGGGCCCTAAATCACCTCATTCCCAGCACAGCGCCCCGCTCGCCTCCGGCCCGAGCCGCAGGGCAGTGGCTCGGCGGCAGCTCCAGCAGTCACTATGGTGACAGTGGTCAGGCAAAACAGGACATCGGCTAACACAGGAATTTGGGGCTGCTTCGCTGGAAATTTCTTTTCAATTCCAGCAATAGTAACTTCCAGAGGCTTGCTGCTGCTTAGATATCCATTTGGAGGTTGACTGCTCCCCTAGCAGTCCATTATATTTCCGGTGACATATGCGTAAAAAACCAGAGGAGGTTGTGGAGTTCAAAACCACTGCTGCCAAAGTTCCTGTCTTCATGGTGTCTTTTGTTATATTAGGAAAAGTTCCAAAGCACAGTAGCCTGGTTACTGCTTAGGGAAGGGATTGTGGTTTCTTGTTGACTTACTTTGCTATTTATTCCTTCCTTTCTTTCTCTCTTTCTTTGTTTTTTAAATAACCAAGAGGAGATATAACTAAGCTAACTTTGTGATAATTGTATCTGGATACTGCATTATATCCCAGTACATCTGATACAAAACCATCTGCTGACATGTGATTGTGATTCTTAGTGCTGCTGTAAGCTGAACCACTCTGGGAAAATTTCCAAGGAATAATGGGAGGAATTCTCAAGGACAAGATGAGGACAGCACAAGGTATCTGTTCAACAGTAGTCCTGGGAAACTAGCGTGGCAGGGAAGCTGCTGTAGCAGTGACTGGCATGAATAATAGTGTTACTCTTAATTTAGTGTGCCAGTGGAAAGATTTAAGAGGTTTTGTGTATGGATGACCCTCAAGTTAAGGGCAAAACTTGGGTGGTGAATTTTGCAGCAAAGTTATACAGCTTTGAAGTTATACAGCTGCTAGGGAATAAACTATTTTCACTGGCTGAGATCTGCAGCTGTCTTCTTGGAGATGGTCATCTCTGGTAAAGACATTCCCTGAGACAGAAGCAGTCTTTTAAGAGCACATAGCTGCAACAATTGCATCTTTGCAGTGTGCTATCTCTGAATGTCTGATACAAAGAACCCTATAGACACATGCTGTGATTTTTAATGCTACTGTCAGCTGAACCACTCCGGGAAATTTTCCAGGGAGTATTGGGCAGAGTTCTGAAAGACAGATTGAGGACAGTGCAAGGTATCAGTGCTTGCAGCATTCCTAGGAGACTACTGTGCTAGAGCCATATCCTGAAAGGGGGTAAACTTTTAAGTGTGTAGCTTCTTTTAAGTTAGTACAAGCAGGCATGATGAAGTGCCTGCAAAAGTTTGTGTTATGAGCAGCCCCCTATACTACAATTTAACAGTATCTAGGCCCATGCTTAAATCCCCTTTTGTGTAGATGAGCAAAGTGGGATTTGATCTACAAGCTGTGTGTGTCCTTTCTTTGGCTGGAGGTGTATATTACACCTGAGGAGTGTTGCAATTCACGAGGCAGTAGTTGGAGTATGACAGTTTACTTCTGCAGTGCTTCTCTATCTGCTGTTGGTGAATGTTATCTAAGCCCATCAGATCACGTAGTTCATGTTGATTTTGGAGCCTAGTGGGTGACACTACGCAGTGGTCAGGGTAAACAGTTCACACGGCAGCCAAAGTTCACTCTTGCAGGTCTGAGTTGTCATCTCTGCTTCCAGTTTGCATTGATAAAATGGTATAAAAAAGGAAGCACATTAGTGGAAATGGGTGAGGCAATTTAACTCATATTGTTGATGTGTCCATTCAAAGGGCAACATCAGAGTCAGCTAAGCATGAGGAAATTGCCATTTATGAAGGCCAGACCTTAGACTCTGGACCTCCACAGTTGAAGAATCACTAAAGGGCCACAGAATTACATTTCCATTATAAAAAAGCATGACTTGAACCTCAATATAAATGCCATCTCCGCCTCAGTTTTGTAATGTGCTCTGAGATAACCGCATGTATTACTTCAGAGGAATGCACTTGGCCATCTCACCATAGACCTGTGGGCTGGTGCCATCCAAGGGACAGCGCTCTTAGAGAGTTTATAATTTCCATGACTTTTTGTTCAGAAGACATCTCTAGGCAAGGAATTCCTGCTTCCTGTTAAGGGTGGGTGTGCAGCAGACTTTGTCTATTGACTCTGGCAAGTCTCTTTAGCTTCATTTTAGTGTCTTTATAGGTCTTTGCTTCCATGTTTCATTACTTCAATTGTGTACCTTAAGTTTTAAAATTGTTTTCAGATGGTCCTTCTACTTGCTGGCACTGCACTGCCTGGATATGACTGTATCTGAAAGCTCAACGGTGATGCTTAAACTATGACAGTCATGCATAGCAGGTCTCCCATGATATTTAATTTGTTGCTGTTTGCTTGCTTCTGGGCATCTGTTTAAAAGGGGAGAAAAACTACCAAACAGAATCAGCTGTTGAAAGAAGCTAAATTCAGCTGAAGTTTTGGACGTGGCCTTAGGTGGGTTCTGACAACTCATGGGCACTCTCACTTCTACTTGCATACAAATTTGTGTATGCAAAAAACAAGAAGTTCCTATTTAAAGGATTGTGATTTTGTCAGTTTGTGGAGGAGCCTGGTTAAAGGACAGATCTCAAAGTGGTGTTAGGAAGAAAGGGACATTTGTCTGCATAGCTCTTCTCTACTGCCCATCCTCTCCATGGGACTGTGGATGAAAAATGTTTTCAGTTCTACTGTGGGATAGGGAACACAGCCCAAGTTCACAGAGCCCAAGGGTGGCATTTTTCAATAGTACCAGCTGCTTCATAAGCCAATGGCTGATTTGTCCCTGACCTCCATGGTAGTGGCACTAGGCCAACACTGTGTGCTCCAGCAAATCATTCCCTCAGGCTCTGTGAATCCTGTGCTATTGTCCTGCTTCTGGGGCACTGAGAGGACACCCTCTGTCACTCATGCTCTGAGAGCAAACTATGCAGCAAGGGTGGTGGTAGTGCTTTAAGCTGCTGGACTCGGGGTGCAGGGATGGAGCTGAATGCCTCATTGAGGAATGTCAATGGCCAGATCACTGCCAGGAGTGAGCATCACCTATCTGCTTTGGAATTTGCAGAAGTGCATGTGCCACACTACCTGCTGAACACAGGGCTGTGGAAAACACAGGTCTCTTGAGCTGTGAATCAGAAAGAGAGCAGTTGACACTATAGACTACCCTGATACTCAGTTGGAAGCACTATTTGTTCCAGCTGAACACCACCTCCCAACCCTTTCTGCTCTGTCTCTCCTCTGCTATTTTAGTCAGCATGCAGAAGCCTTTTTGTTATAAACTGAGACACTATGTGAGAACACAGCATCTTCACCCAGAGCAAAGGGCACAGACTCTCTTTGCAGTGACTTCTGCTTATAAGGGACAGCAGAAACATTGGTCCTGTAGCCAGGTTTGAAAGTTGTGGTTTCTCCTATTTCTAAAAATTCCCTGCCTTTCAGCTGCTCTGCTCATCAAGAGAGTTAGCAAGAGAGACAACAGAGAGGCTGAGTGGCACTTGCATGAAAGATGGTAACAGAAGAAGGGGGGAGGTAATAAAAATGGGACAAAAACAAAAGTAAGAGTGACCTTGACAGAAGAAAATAACAGTGATGGCCCAGAAGATGGAAGTGCAATAGACAGTGGAAAGGGGAGACCTTGGAAAGATTAACGAGACTAAGCTGTACTGAGGAGGAGGGACCTTGCACTGATATTTCCAGGCAGCTGTGCAGCCATTTTCTCATGCAGTGAAAGAGATAAACATATGCACCATGTGTTAGAAAGCAGAAATACAAGCATAAGGGATTTTTCTGTTTTCTCTCTCAATTTTATGAAAATTGTTGTCCTTTTTCTAGTGTTGTTGACTTTTTTCCTAGAAGCTACTTCTCCAGAAGGCGTGTTCAGTTTTGCAGTTCCCCAGTGGGTGGATTTTTACACATGCAGTATAATGCCTTTGTTTGGAGAAGTGTCGTGTACAAACAGAAATCTGAGGCTTTATGGCTGGTAGAGCAATAATAATTTAAAGGAAATTCCTCTCTCTATACAAGTTAAGACATGCCAAATTCATCTCTCCCCTGAAGCTTGTGTCACCATCCATGAAAGCTAGTCTGAGCAAGTCACATTTCTCATCTGCTTTGAAGTTCCAGTCAGTGGCAGAGCAGACCCACTAAAGGACTGAGTGAAATCTGTCCTGCCAACTCTACCACACTCTCAGCAGGTTCACAGAAGACTAGGGGGTGGATGTCACTGCACCGTTGAGTTAATAAAACCTTGAAGCTGCCTTAATTTTGCTGATGTAACTCTGTCTTGGGTCCTAGAAGTGGTATACAAGAGCTCAGGTGGCTGTTTCTTACAATTTTCTTAAAGTTCACTGCAGTGCACGTAGGAGACAGACCCTATTTTCCCTTTAGCAATCTAGGAAGGACCCCATTACTCAGCTTTGTTTCAGGGAGAAGCTGAGGATGGATTATCTTGCCTACAGGAGTACAAAAGAAGCATGAAGCACCTGGACTGGATGCTGCCCATCCTGCACTAGTTCAAAGTTTCTCTGGATGTGTCCTTGGCAGATGAATTTCTCCACTTGCTGAGGATTTGTGTGTGTGACATTGAGTCCCAGAGGAATAGCTGCTGCTCAACTGTAGTGTTCTCTATGTAGAGAACACTACTAAAAGCTTGGGTACACAGCATTTGAGAAACTTGGCCAAGGCAGTTTGCCTGGCATGCTACAGTCCTAGATGTTCCAGCTGGAAGTAACATCCGATCTCTCACTGTTGCTGGGCTGCATCTTTAGTACACAGGCTCCTTGGATCAAGACTGCAGCTTTGTCTATGTAACTAACACTGCCACACTGGAAGATCCCTGACACAATCACTTTGTCAGACACCCGTTCCTACTGAGTCCCAAGCAGCAGCAGCTTGTCTTAGGATGGGTTTCATGATACTGAAGTGGAGGAATCCTACTCAACAACACTTTCTGTGCTCTATACACCTGTGATGGATTGAGCTGTCTACTGCCAGTCCCCTAGATCAACAGTGAGGATGAATGGGTTGAACATCGGAGGAATCTCTCCTTTGACCACTGATGTGATTGGATTTTAGTAGGTTACCAACACAGAGAAAATTTGTGTTAAGTGAATTTATTTCTTCCTTCTTCTCATATTTATATGTTGAATTAATATTTTATATTCAGAAAGTCAATTAGCTGTGCTTGCCACTGTGCAAGAAACATTGCTTTAATTCTTCTTTCAGAAAGTTCTGCTTATCCTGCCTGTGTACAAGATATGTACCTATAGCTTAGGAAACTTCTACTTGCATGGCGTGACTATGAAGTACTTTGGAATAGCTGGTTCTGCTGTCCCTGGCACTGTGCTCCTAACACAAATCTCATGAATGGGGCGGGCCATGAGTATAGAACTTGGAAGTTTTTGGCTTGGTTGATGGCATCTTGTTTCAAGTGACACAAGTGAACTTGGAGACAAGAAAGGAGATGTTATTGACTGGTGTCTTTCCAGAAGTTTACATTGCCAAGTTGGCAACAAGCCCTGCTTTCATTTCCGCTCACACTGGCACATCTACCCTTCAAATCAACTGAAGTGCCAGCTACAGTGATTTACATTCTTCCCTCCCAGAAGTGAAGTTTCTTAATGGATTATAAATGAGCCAGAGATGTTTCTTGACAGTTACTTTATCTGTCCAGAAGTGATAAGAATTAATCCAATGGACAGAGGTTTTTCACACTTAGAATAGTTTGAGAATCTTGCAATGAAGTGTTTTTAGGATATATTAAAGAGGGCTCTATACTGTATCTCATCTTTTCCCAGAACAGCCCCAGACACTGAAGAATAAGTCTTTGGTATGGATGATTCGTGTGGTAGGGACTTGGGCTTGTGATTACTGTGGTAGGGACAAATTTATTTTACCAAGCACTGGTTTGCAGAGGTGAGAAGTTTAAAAGACACCAGAGAAGCCCTTGCCTGAAAATTTTACTCATAAAGTCTGCACGGTGTTTGTGTTGGAGAGGTGGAGGAAGGTGAGGACAGCATATGGAAGATTACTAAAAAAAGAGATAGTCTTTAAAACTATGATAGCTCCACTTGCCTCTAACAGGCAGATCAGCAGCTTCTTTTCCAGGCTGTTGGAAGCTGTTGAATTGATGGGCTGCAGGCGTTTGGCCCCACTGCTATGGAGGGGACCATCCTCTAAAAGCAGCCTGCCTTCCAAGGTCATATCCAGACACACAGCATGTTTGGAAAGACACTGGTATGTTGCTGATTTGTGGAATTTTCATTTCCCACAATGATTTTGCCTCACAGTAAGACTGGAACTGGAGAGATTTTGATTTGTGTGGGGCTTGGAGGGCAGAAGATAGAGATCACCGTCACTGTATCAGAGGGGCAGCAGGCAGGGGGACTATTTCTTTGAGAAATGCAGACATTTACTAGAACAGGATCTCTGAAGTACCTGCTGACTGAAACATTCCAGGCATTCCTGTGCCGTGCTGCTAAGCTCACATAGCAGCAGCTCATGCTGCTCAGGCTGCAGCAGCCTGTCCTTGCCAAGTGTCTCTTGGTCAGGGACTCTCAGACACACTGCTCCCATTAGCAAATTTACTACATGGAGTAGCACTGCAAGCTGTGAATTTGCAGCTGCAGCTGCAAGAGAAAATGGATATGATTTTAGTGTGGTGGTGTTGTGAACAAACCTGCCAGAAGCAGGTGGTAGGGCTTGCGGTGGGCTACCCACCATGAAGGTTTCCTGGGCACTTTGTGCACAGTCCAGAAACTCTAGTTCTATGCAGCCCTTACCCCTCCTATAGCTTCTGTGTCAAGTTGTGTTTGCACGTACTGTGAGGGGCAGAAATTCACACCATATCAGTGTCAAGAAGCTTGTAAATCATCTACTTAATAGTCACAGGTAAGATAACGTATTAAAAACTAAAGGCACTGAGAAATCTTCCCACCTCACTCACCCTCCCCACCAAGTACTGAATCTTGTCCAAAGCTGCACAAACAGGATTCTGAGATAAAGACCTTGGGTAAGAATTACTAAAACAAACAGAGCATGGAGTGGTTTGTTTAGGGATTGGCCTTCTCAAGGCCGAAGGGTGGGTGTGGAAGAACACACCTTACTGAGAGGAAAGCTAAGAACATTAAAAAAATACATCTTGGAACTAACAAAGCCCTTCTCAGAAGTCTGTCATATTTTAATTAAATTGATGTAGCATAGGAGGAGAATCATACAAGTACCATGCAAAGTATGTTGCCTGGGATTTCAATGACTAGTAGCACAAAAACTTTATAAGAAGTAGAGGGATCATATTCTGCTTAGCATGATGCAGTGCAGCAGTTATCCAGAGTTAATGCAGCTCTAGCAAGGAAACTACATGCTCCAAACTGCATTTTTGTCTTTACAAGCACTGTACAAGAGAATTTACCATTCAGCTGCAAACAACCTGATTCTGAACACAAAGAAAAGAATAGAAATTTCCCAATTTAATTCTTCCCTGCCACATGCTGCAAACCTTTCCATAGCAGTACAGTTCCTGGAGACACGTTAGATCAGACACCACGCAGTGCCTGTCTATTGATGACTGTCTCCATGGCAGAGTTTCTTTCCTATTTCTGTTGTTGCATGGATGAAATCCACTGTTAGAGCATTATCTGCATTGATGGGGGCTACATTTTGATCTACAGGCAAAAAACTCCGTATCTGTGATCTTGCTACTCTGTGATCTGGACCTGGGAGAGATATTTGTAGGTGGAACATGACGAACCATAGGACTATAGTTTTAGGTCAGCAACACCTCAAAACTTGTTCTTTTTGCAGGTTGGTCTTTTTTTTTTTCCCCTAGAAGAGTATGTGGTCAGTGCATAGGGGCAATGTCTACATCCCCTTGACTCAAGGCTTGTTTAACTTTCCTATGCTGTTTGCAGATAAGGCAAGCGTTATCATTTTAGCACAGTCTAAGAGAAAAGGATAGGAGGGAGCTAATAGATCCTCCCCTGTGTTACTCTCTGTCTGATGGCAGGGTTGTCCTTCACAATGATCTCTCAAATGTGGTAATAATAACAGTAAAGCTTTATTTTTACTGGTTATCAGCCAAAAGCAACAGCTAGGCTAAACCAGAAACTATCATCCCTTCTGCCTTTGCAGTATGTGTGCTGAATCTTCTGCTTCTGTAGATCTTTCCTGAAGAGACAAGGGGACACAGAGACCTTCATCCCATCCTGGTCTACCTAATCCTGGCCACCGTCTAAGAACAGGCCCCCTGTCCTATTCCCAGCAGGCCAACACTCTCCCACCCTCCCAGTGCAAATCTACACCACCTCCCTTCTGTCCAAGCTCTCTTTTGCCATTAAGACATGGTGGCTTTTTTCACAGCTCCCTGTTGCTGCTTCTAGCAGTTGCTACCTCTTCTTCCTCTGTATGTTCAGGGCAGTCTTCTGTTTTTTCAAGGGGGCCCTATCACAAAGTTGCCGTGTTCAAAACCACGGAAGACAAATGATGTGTGTCTGACCAAAATGCCCCCATAAGGGCCAGAACTGGGAAAATGCATGGACTGATTCTTGTGCAGGGACTTTGCATCTTTCTGGAGTGGAGATGCTTTTTAAGGAAATAATAGAGACTGTTTAACCCAAGGTGTTAAGGACTACACTGAATTTAGGTGAATCTAATCTCATTTGTTCATGGTGTACTTTGAAGGAAAGAGATTCTGCTGCAAAAGTTACAAACCCAAAGGAAGTCTGGCCCTCCTACTGGAAAAAAGGGCATGCTCCTTGCATGCTGTTGGTGCACGGCTTAGCTTTCCCTTCATTTGTGTGAGCAGTGGGAAAATAACCGGGAGGTAAATCCTATTCAGGCATAACTCAGTTATAACTTTGGATGGTGTTCATCTTCATTCTAGATATCTGCAAAGTAGGTGTGTACACCCAAGCTGCTGAGTCTGGGTTCCTTTAATAGTCAAAGGAAAGAAACTGGCAGTTGTTTGAAGAATTTTCAGGGTTAAGTGAACCTTGCCCTTGGTGCTGTTGACAGAAGTTTGGTCTGGGCTGAGATGCAGATGTCTGTGGTGAAATCCCACCCGGGGTGTAATAAAATCCTGGAGGACATCCTGGGACCCAAGTCATTCTGCACTGTGAAAGGAAGATGTGGAACACAGGAAGACTGTGAATTAATAATCTATTAGGAACAAGAAAGTTCTATTAAGGTTGTGACTCTACCAAGTTAACACAAAGATGGATGGTTTTTGAATAGGGAAAAACAGGTGTAACAGACCCCTGTAGACTTCAATATGGGGGACAAAACACTACAGACAGCAAGTCATTAATTTAATGGCTAGCTTGCTGGACTGTGTATCCTTAGGACACCAGCTCCCGTGGGGCTTGTCAGTAGGTGCAAAGGACGGAAATAGGATTTTCTAGGAAGGCAGGTGGTGACTGAGTAGCACTTCTATTTTTGGTTTTTTGAGGTCACTCTATTTGTTTTGAAGTCATTCTAATTCAGCATTGGAAAGGGCCAGGAGTTGTTGGTTTTGGCTACAAATTTGGTTTGAACTTTAACTGAGCGGCATCTTTCTGTGGCGTGCAGCTGTGCAGCCATGAGGAGGGATTTTGAAGGGCAGTAAGAGGCAGAATTGGCAGTGTCCCTCAGGCTGCACTGACAGGCTGGTCATGTACAAGTGCTAGAATGGCCTGACCCAGGTTGGGGCCATCACTGCCAGGCCTCTGCCTCCCATCTACTTGGGATAACAGGACTGCTGGGGCTGTGCCAGGGAACACCAACTGCCAGACAGGTAAGGGGACTCTGGTGTCCTCTAAAGACAAATGCACAAAGTCCTAAGCCAAACAGGCTAATGACAGGGCTGGTTCTGCTCTTCTGTTGAAACACTATGTGTCTGTGGGTTTGCCTGTCAAAGGTTTAAGTAGGCTTTTTCATCTATTCCCAAAGGAAAAAAAATCTGGTCCACTAGCTCCTCACTTAGCATAAATGCTGGTTTCAAAGAGCCTTGCTAAACAATGTCTGGCAAAATCTATGATGCAGGAGTAAGAAAACAAATTAGGGACTTGTGTTTGGAAGAGCTTATTCTTGTTTGAGTGCTGTGTAAGATAGTCTCCTGAAACCTCAGAGGGGCAGTAATCTTGCAGATATTGTGCTTGGAGTCAAAATCAAGTTAGATTTTTTTCCTGTTCTTGTGGAGCCCTGTAATTACAATAATATTTGAGTTACATGGTTGGTGAGCTAGAATTATTTCTCATAGCAGAGCCAATTGCTGAAATAGAGATATATTTTGATACTTTTCCATCTCAAGCATGCCCAGAAAGCACACATCTTAACTCTTTTATGCTGTTTTTTAGGAGCTGGGAAAAAATCCTCTAAATATAGTAATGGCTGTGACACTGGTACAAAATAGCCCCCTTTCCCTGAACTCAGCACTAGAGAAGGGCTGGGAGGGAATGCTGCAATAATCAATCACACCTTGATTACAGTACTTTCTCTGCTCCAATGTTGCATTGAGAACTGCAGAGTGGCTGATATGTTTTTATCTGAACAGAAAAGGAGCACATTGGGTCCAGAGCAGCACTTCTTGGAGTTAGTTCCTAAATTAGTTGCTTCAGCGTATGTCTAATGTAGCCATGATTCTTCTGGGTACCACCAAGCTTTGGTTCCCCAGGCTAATGTTGGCTGCTGCTGAATTTGCTGCTGGCATTTCTCCAAATGGCAGCACAAGCTTTCCCAGGTGGTTGGGATGCAGATCCCACAGTAATATGTGGAAGAATGAGTGAGGAAAGGCCACTCGCATCCTCCTGCGCAGATGCAGCAATGTGTACATTATCTGACATCTGGCTGTGAGGCATGATATGTTTGGTGAGGTGCATAGCTGATATCCCTGATATCCTATGGGAAGTCACATTAGAGAGGTCCCATATGCTGCTGCTGGAGATCCTGTGCTCTTTCTGGGTGGGTGCATTTTCCCACCATCCATGTCAGAGTCTTCAGAGAAGCTGAGGCAGAACTCTGTCTGGCCAAATCCTGTCCCAAAAAGAAGGCTCATTCTGAAGAGAAGTGGCAAACTGAATTCCTGTGACAGATAAGGCAGCTTCTGTAGGGTAAAAAAATATGGCTACAGACCAACTAGAAACCACTAGAAGTTTGTTTCCACTGCAGCTGCTAGACTGCAATAGCAAAAAATATTCTTAACACTAACTAGTTTGTCAACTAGTGGACAAAAGAATTTCTTGCACAATTCAGAGGAATATGCTAATATATTTGTAAGGAAAGGGTTTAAAATTGCACAACGTGCTGAGGAATGATACGTGTGGGGATTTTGTCTCATGGCCACTGGCAATTAGAAGGAATGGAGAGATAACTGCATTTGCTCTGTTCTTCGTTCCATGGAGCACAGGGAGGCTCAACCACAGCAGATACTGCAGGCCAAAAGTATTCAGTTGAGCATGCATGGGATGAGTCCACGGCAAGGCGAGTCTGCACAGAGTTCAAAGAACAACTTTCTGCATGACATTGTGGAAAATACATCACAGTAAAGATGTCACCCGGAGAAGGTTTTGTTGGACTAATTGAATATTAGGAAAAAGTTCTTCACTGAAAGGGTGGTCAAGCACTGGAACAAGCTCCCCAGGGAAGTGGTCATGGCACCAAACCTGTCACTGCTCAAGAAGCGTTTGAACAATGCTCTCAGATTGTTTACCTGGATCCTCATGGGTTCCTTCCAGCTCAGAATATTCTGTGATTCTAATTGTTCTGAATTCAGTGACTAGTTAGGTGTTCGTTATTCACTTCCAAACTATTATGATTTATATCGTGTTTCATGTGGTGTGACTAAGCTTTGATTCCAACAGAGTTGTTACAAATATTATTAAGAAAACTGTGTCATTCTGAGAGTAAAACAATGCATAGATTTATTTTCTGTGCCTTTAAAAAATAAAAGCAATGAGCTATTCTAAGCAAAAAAGGTATGCCAGGTTGAGGTCTTTTTATGTAAATGTACTTATCTTAAATTGCTCAAAACAGAAACTTCATTTCTGTGGTGTAAACCATTTTCTTAACAATTCATTTAGTCAACATAGCAATTACAGAACCACTCTTAAAAGTGAGTATCTGAAAGACTTGCAGATTTATAGCAGCTGGCTTGTGTTATTCACAGTCCACTTGTTCAGACTGGTTGGAATGGAGCATAGTCACTCTTTTCTCTGGATGCTGGTTTAGGACTTGCTAAGACAGAAGGGCCCAGGAGACTTTGGGGGAACTCATTCTTGGTTAGATCTCTAACCGAAATGTTTCCAGAAGGATCGATCTGTACTCGCCCTACTCAGAAGAACAATTGGGATTCAAGGCTAAGTGAAGGAGATAGCTATATTGCAATGGAAGAGCAGATTGCTGGTGTAGATGCATCTCCCTATACATCTTGTTAGTGTAAAAACAAATGGGATGGGGCTTCCTTTTCTCTTGAGCTTCCTTCAACTGATGAGAGATTCCTTCAATTTTCAAAAGTGTCAAAGATAGTTTTTCATTTTGTTGTTGGATGTTTCCTTCACTTCACATTCTTTTTTTCCATTTGTTTGCTTGCTTATTTGTGTAGCAGTTGTTATAGCATCTATAAACAGGAAAAAGATTGCATGTCTTCCCTCTCCTCCTGCTTTTAATGCTCCCTAAAAATTAATTCTTGTGTCTCACTCTCATCTTCCCAGATGTTACATCTCTCTGGAGTGTAAATAACTGAATAACTTAGTACTCATACACGATGTGATACCTTTGATTTTAGTGCATCAAAAATAGGTTCTGATATAGAAAGTGTCAGTATCAAAAGTGAAGGCAAGTGCTCTGTTCTCATGAATTCAAAGTGAAATGAGCACTTTGATGTGAATTTCAAATGAACACAGAGGGAGTGGTCCTTTCTAAAGTAGTTCAGTCGGCACCTGTAACCTCTTAAACTGCAGCCCTATCTCTCATGTGAATCAATATTTGAACCAATATTTACTTAGGACTCAGGCATGATTTATATGGGAGTCTTGGTTTTGCAACAATTGGTGTGTTACTCAATCAGATTCCCAGATGACTGGTTAATACGTAACGAACCAGATTTGTAAATTCAGTTGGCACGCGCTATCATCAGAATGGAAAGGGGAAATTGATTATATCATGTTGTATTTAATTCATAAATCTGTTAGATACCTGTAACTGAGTACTACGTGCTCTGGTTAGAGGGGCAATGGGTTTCATTCTGTTTTCAGAGGGTTTCTAATCTGGATTAATTTCTTGGTGACCATTTTCTAGTTTTCATAAGTAATTGTGTTATTCCTCTTTGTCAAAATGGAAAAAAAAATAGGATTAAATTAATTAATTACAAAATCCCACATTAAAAAACTCTATAGTGTGCAGCAGCACTAAATTTGCACAATTAACAGTGAGCTTAATTCTGGGGTCAAAAACTAGCCCACAGTTGTGTTTAGGTATATCACAAAACCACTCTGGCTCTATGTAAAGTTACCTTCACCTCCCGGGCATTATCAGTGATTGTTTCTGAAGGAAGGCCATTTGTCTGGATGATGAGGAGCTCCATACAAAAATCCACTCCTTTCATTTTATGGCAATATTGCAATAAAAAGATTAATGAAAGAATCTAAAGACCTATATAATAAGCAGTTATTGTTAATCGAAGATACTAGGTCAGAGGACTTACTTTGAAAATGTTATTTGATCTTTTGGAAGAGATTTTTTTTATATAAAATAAACAAGCCCGGGAAATTCAGAGTAATGCATTTCCTCCTACAAATAGCAATGGTGACTTAAATCTATTCAGATAGGTTAAGAAATCCTCAGTGTCTGTGTAAAACAGACAAGACCTATAGCTTTCTAGGTCTCACGCTAGAACACTTGAAAAATCAATGTGTGTGTCTGTGTGCATGTAAGAACACAGCCGGCCCCTGAAATGTTCTAACTTCTTTGTTCTCATGACCCTCCCGTATTTACCCTGTCTGCCCTCCACGTGTGTGCTCTAAGTCCAGTGACCATTTCTTTGGCAGTCAGTTCACCATGAATGATCACACTGTGGCATATTTGGAATCATTTTCTACCTTAATGACCTTTCTTTAACCTCAAGCTGCTCCTTGTTATCACTGAGAAGGAACAAATGTGTCTGAGTGAGGCGAATAGCTGAAGCTCTTGCCTAAACAAATATCTTGCCCCAGGCTCTGCCAGCAGAGTTCCATTGCTGCCATTGCTGCAGGCTTGGCTCCTCAAAGATTCCAAAACTTCTTTCTGCCACCTCCTTACTCTGAGTGCACCCATGATAGAGGTTTAATGGCCCATGGGGAGATAACCAGCTAGAAACCATTCTTTGACTGAAATGGGAAACTTGGCCAGGATGGCATAGAAACGATACCAACTGCTTAAGTATAATCAGCACCCAAGTAAAGACTATGGTGTCTGGAATCCATATCTGGAATCCACTTTTTTACATCTTAACACAGGAAAAAACTGCACCATGCTTGAATAACCAGCAGTACTGGAGTTGCAAGTTCCATCACAAATCAATCACTTCAGCTTGCTGTTAGTCCATTGCTAAGCATGCTTAGCATAGCAAATTGCTGCATAACAAGCAAAAACAGAGGGGGAAAAAAAGATATTTTAGAAGTCCAGGGCATTTTAAGATTGGTCTGTGCCCTACCTCATTATTTGGGTAAATAATAGATTTTGAAATGTTTTAGAAATGTATGCACATTTTTACTTTAATACTACCTATTGTTCAAGCAACATATTCATGTAGGTGAACTCTAGAATCTTTTTATTGTGTTATACTTAAATATAGAGCATTTACTATCATGTTAATGGAAGCCACGTGAACATAAGAAGGAAGTCTTCTAGTTGGCTTGCTCCTGCTCTGTTTGCGTCCAGTGAATGCGCTTGGGTTCTTCACAGCACACAAGCCTTGACCATTTAACACAAGCAGTGACAGTGCCTGGTGCCTGGTTATGGTGCACTACCTGCTTTGTCCTACATGATTCTCTGCAGCTTTTTATTGGTGACCATTATTACATCCATGGTAATTAATTCTGTGGCTTTTTTTCCCCCTCCCTAGTCACCACATCATACCTACCTCATTGCCAGCCCACTTGCTGTCAGGGGGACATGCCCCACCTTGTGTAGGCAATTTGTCTGCGTTGCAAACTTGAGACAGCTAGTGGCTCTGGCATGTTCTTCCTTGCAGCAGTTTTGTTTGGCTTTCAGCTATACACTTCCACAGTGGAATTCATAATGCACAAAACTGTTAGTCCAATACCTGGCCACAGTAGGCATATTGAACAGACACAGATTATCACAGTTTAGAATTTCCTGAGTGTTTTCAGTGGGTTTTGTAGTCATTTTTAACCCTAGGAAGAGTTACAAAAACATGCTATCAAAGAAAAGAGACTATATCCAGTTTCTTTTTCTACTGGCAGGCTGAAATATATCCCAGAGAGGCTGCAAAGGATGTGGAAGGAAAGCTACAGATGGCAGGTGGCAGGTCAGCTCTTAGACAGGAGAGCAATAGGGCACCAACACAAGCTGGGGCAGGAAGGGGAAGCAAAGAGTCTGTCCCTCTGTGGCTTGGGTGGCACTGTCACAAAAGGACAGTGGTGCAAACTGAGCAAGCAACGACGACCTGATGGTTGAGGATCCCCCCTCCAGTGCCTTTCACCCATTCCTCCAGCGCCTTTCACCCATTCCTCCAGCCTGCAGAACCAAGCACAGCCCTGACCTGACGAGCTGCTTCTCATCCAGAACTAATAAAACCAAAGATTAAGAGGGAAGAGAGAGCCAATTCAGTGCAGGTAAAGAACTGGTTACTATAGCAACTGTTTTCTTCTTTGAGCATAGGTTGGGAGGACTCCCTTGCAAGGGGATTTCTGTGCAGTCCCCAGGCTGGAGGGGGAAGTTGCTTCAGGAATCTTGTTTGACAAAGGCTGCATGGCTGCACTCTTGAACTCTGCTGGGGATCGGCGCGGGGAGGGGGGGGGGGGGGGGGGGGGGGGGGGGGGGGGGGGGGGGAGAGGGTGGGGAGCTGGGATAGGGTTGTAGAAGAGCTTGACTCTTTATCCAAGCGTAAAGCAGAGATTGAAGTGCCTGAACTCATGGGAGAGAATAATGAACTAACTGGGCCCGTATTAAAAGTGATACTCAAATCGTGGTGTATTGTTCTGTGGGTTGCAGCTACACCTGAAGCTGGGGCTGTACCTCAGTACCTGACACAACCAGGAGTTTTAAGCCTGGAGTTTTTAAAAGATGTAAGAGAATACTTAGCTAATTCCTACTGGATTTTTGAATCTAAGAACGTTTCCCAGATGGGTTTCTTCAATAAGACCAAATTGACGCAGTGTAAGAAACTAAATAGTTTGTAATATAATAAAGGCTTGGTCAGTTTGACTCTGGGAAAAGTCATTCTCTGGGACTAGGGCCAGGTAATGTTATCTTAGTGTACTGCTTGGAGTACCTGGCACTGTACAAGCTCTAGGTCTTTGTGGTTACCTTAGACCAACATAGCAAATGAATGAGCATATTATCCTTTCAGTAGGGCTGCTTTCTGGTGTAACACACCCCTTGCATTCACAGGAGACACAAGTACCAACCAGTGCCTAGGGTAAATCCCTCCTTTTTACCCTCCTTACCTTTCTGCTCTGGTAGGTACACTGCAAGGGCCAAAGTTGCACCTCATGTTTGGTGCTGGAAACCAAATACAGCAGGAAAATAAAACAACATATGATCGTCTTGAATTTAGTCCTGAAATTCTCTCTCTCACGATGTCAAAGCACAGAAGATGCAAATGGTCTTGATAACAGATGAGCAAAAGGGACTTTGGGTGAAATATTATGCCCCCCTCTTCTCCCTAGGCTGCTTACTGTCTATTTTTCCATGCAGTATTTTTGCTGGAGACACTGATACAGGAGAACATTGTCTGCCATGATCCCACTACCCTTCCTATCACTAAGGAAGAGGAAGAGGGGACAGCTGTGCAGACTCTCTTGCAGCTGCATCTCACCTAGGTGGCTAACGCAACTGCAAACCTTCCTCAACCCTGTCTTTCAGAGTAGCATTTTTTTGGCCACTGATGCAGGGAATAAGAAACAGCAGCCTTCATATTTGTTTAAAATAGATCAAAAGTCATACCAGATGTAGAACCAAGGAGTCAAAAAACGAAAGCAGGTTCCCCGCTCCAAGTGCAACTTGAATGCAGGACTAGGCTGGGAGTATTTTGCTATGGCAAAATGCTCCCCTGTGAGCAGTGTGCTGAGGTGGTGAGCCAAGAGGCTCTGAGGGACTCAAGGACAGCCCTGAACTATCACCCACACTTGCAACAACTGCACAGTTCCCACAGCAAAGTCTCCATCCCCAGACTAGTTTTAGAAAGGGGATTCACAAACTCAACATCAACCTGCTACTGGTTCGTGAAGAATCAACAGCTTATCAACACCTGCTATCATGACGTCTGCAAGCTTTTCAGATGAAATAAGTATCTGTGCCCTATCATTCTCTCTATGCCATGTGGCAGATCCAGCCTTAGATGGCATTTGATCTGGCCAGTAAAATCTGCTGCCACTCAGTATAATAGTGAGAAAGACTTGTGAAAGAAAGTTAAGTGCTTTATAAGTCAGAATTCTAGACTTAGTTCTTTTGTGAGCAATAAGCAATTTCTGCTGCCACAATGCAACTGATGTGAACAAAATCATCATCAATCTAACTGCTGCAATTCCCTTGCTGCAGATATACATTACAGAAAACTGGAAAAAAAATTCCAATAAGCTTTACTAAAACACACAAATTTATAAATTAACAAAAGGTTCATGTTATATTCTCATAGAAAAGAGAAATGATTGACCATTTCGTGATTGAGTATATGATTAAGATTGCATTCAGAACAGTGAAAAGTAGAAATTTCTTTTAAGACTTGCAGAAGTGTCTCAATTACTTCAAAGGAAGTAGCAGACTCACTGACCATTATATTCTGTTCAGCCATTGATTATCTGGCCATGATACAGAGTTGAGGGCAAAGTTTTTATTGTCTGAGGGAAAAGATATTTTTGTGACGAGTAGTTTTGTGTCCCTCTCTATTGACAGCAGAGGTCATACAAAGTCTTAAGGTTCTGCTCACACCAGAAGAGGGGAGCTTAGTCCAGATTTTACCTTGCTTACAGCAGAATTAGTCGCTATGTGTTTGTTTGTGATCTAACCTTACTTATCTCGGTTACTTCCTTCGCAGGCTTTAAAGCTAGGTTTTCCAGGGGATACAGGCAGCTGAAGTATTACTCCCTTAATTGGTCTCATTTATTAGATGCTGCAGCAAATTAACCTATTAGATGGAGTCAGAAATTGAACATAGATATAGAACCCATGTCTGCTAGCTACAAAAAAAGTGAGCTAGTGCAGCTTGGTTGCTATGGTGTAAAATTTGACATAAGGAATATGAAGACACGTTTGCCTTTTCCCATTACTGAAGAAGATGGCTGGTTGATCAACTAATCCATGAGGTAGGCTGTTGCATTGGTACCTAACAACAAGGTGGTTCTAAATGGAAACAAGTATCAGTTGCTGCCGAGAACATAATCAGGCTTCTCAAACCTGAGTCCAGTATTTTAACTAATCAGTCAGTCTTGGAGCTTTTGAGCCAATAATTCAGCACTTAATTCTCTTCTTTTAGTTTTTTTTCTGATGCCTTTTAAGTTTCAATATATTCCAGTGTTAGCAGAAGCCTTGCTTCTGTTGATTTGAGTATATGAATTACCTAAGTGTAATTGGTTTCTCCTTAGGAGCAGAAAAATATTACATATATAAGTAGAAGAAATGGGTTTATTTTCTTTTTTTTCCTAATTGTTTTATTTGAATGGGGACTTAATACTTAGGACAATTACATCTTAGTAGTCTCTAAGGAGAACCTGTCACTCTGTTTATCCATTTAATGCATACTCCATGAAGAAGAGCATATAAATTTCTCATGCGTTGCTCCTCCTGAATGTTTTGAGCTAAACTGGGGAAGTTCTTGAATAAGAGCAGAAGATGGTTTATTTTCCTGTTTAGTGAAATCACTAGCTGTCTTTCCACATGCTCTACTGGGTTTTCCATCATACCTTCAGACCATTCATTGTTGGCACTGCTGCCTAGGCTTTCAATAAGAGCAAGCTTGTGCCACTGCTGCCACATTGCTTCCTGCCCGCTCAAACCAACCACACTTGAAATGCACACTGGCAGGGGTAACATGGCTGAAAGGACTACTACCCACAATTTAAACATGAGAGTCATCTTAAGCAATAATGAATTCCCAAACCAACATTTGCTTTTGGGCATAATTAAAGAAAAATAATTTTGGCAAATAACATATCGATTTGCCTTCATATCAACTAAACCTGCAGGCCCTTACGATTACTCACTATATGTGTATCATGAGTTCTACCATGAGTACTTTGTTCTTGCCACTAGTGTGCTCTATATGTTTGTGGCTCCCCAGAAGATAGACCAGTTTGTTGTAAAACACAGTGAACTGTTTTCAAACGAGTCACACCCTTTTTGTAAAATCAGCAATAAATTACAACGAGTTGCTAATGGCTAATAAAGTGTTAAAACAATAAAGGGTGTAATGAGAGGAACAAATGTCTAGAGGAAATATACACGTGGCCTTCATATGGATCCAGGATACTTATCAAACTGGAACTCATTAAAGGACTGAAACCCAAGCTAAACTCACACTAAGAAAGGGTGTGTTGTAATAAAAAGGATATAAAAAAATAGTTCGTAATTTTCCTATCTCCTTTTAAATTCCCTGATACTTAGAAAGAGATTACTGGAGGTTTTGAAACAAAGCTTATGACTTGATATGAACAGCTATCAGCGAAGTGGCCAGTAACAACGAGTCAGAGTTTTATTGTATAGTAAAAGTTGATAGAATTCTCTATACCCAAGAAAAACAAATATTTAATTTCTCTGATTTGACTGCCTTCTCTTTCCACACTGATAGCAGTCTAGAAAAAAAATCAGTTAAGTAACTCTAATTATGAAAAAAACTAAAATTAAAAGTCCTGTTACTCATGCTATCATGACAAAGCAGTGTGAAGCTCAAGCCCTTGGAAACAGAAAAGCCTGTGTGAAAGGCAAGTCTTTTTTGGTATTTTCACCACTTCTTCCCACACGTAGAGACATTATGCATTTGTTGCAGAAGAAGCTTTCCATCTGTAGAACTGTGTTTTGGTATTTAGCTATTCAACATCAGTGATGCTGTCAAGTACTTCAGCAGGGACCTGAAAAAGAAAGGGCTTCTCTGCAACCTGTGTTACCATCTCCAGCAGTCACTACCTGTGTCCTCTCCAGCATCCTAATCTGTGCCTGGGTTAAGGGATTTTATTTAATAAATGAAGATCTGAAGCATAAGGAGAAAAGAAAATGTGTGTCTCTTCTGTCCCAGTTTGGCAACCCTAATTCATATACCGCTCCGCCTCTAAACTAGAGTCTGGTATGTCTCAGCCAAAACAGCTTCACTTGTGTTGAAGCTGCTTTGCCAGCACAAAGGCTGCTCTGAAGCCAGTTCTGGAGTTTTCCTGCCACTTCTCAGAAAGTCCTTGGGCTACTTGGGGGTTTTCCAGCACTAGAGGCCAAAACGAAGCACGCAGACAAAATGAGGGAGCAGCCCATGCAGTGAAGGGGAGGGATGAGGGAAGGAGCATATCAGGAAGTCCCTAGCAACCCAGCAATCCCCAGCTTTAACAGCGATCACCACAATAAATGGCAACTATTATTACAAGAGCCCACGAGCCTTTCTCATATACAGTAAAAGACCATCAAGGGCGAGCAGCCAAAGGAGGGGGAAAAAAATCAGAGAAGTACAAAGGTAGTTCAAGGCTTAAAGGGATTTATTGCTTTACTGCTCATTTATGACGAGGTGGTATAAAATGTTGGGCAGCAACCCCGCCCGCTCCGGCCGGAGGGGCAGAAAGCCGCGGCTGCTCCAGCTGGGAGTGACATCACTGCTCCCACCCTCGGGTGCCGCCGAGGAAGGACCGTAAGGCAGGTGCTGGCGTTTCCCAAAACGGGAAAACATTTCTTTCCAATGCCAGAACTACCAAAGAAACTCAGCTCGGAAGCACTGCGTGTGGACGCTATTTTTGTTCCTGTCGCTTTACCTTTTCGTTCAGGATTTTCTCCCGAGCCACGAGAGACCAGTTTACCATGCGGGCATGAACCAGCCCTCACACACGGTAATTAAAAGCGACTGGGTAACTTTCGGTACGGAGCAGATTTTAAATAAGCATATTATTCATTGCCGCCATCCACTTCGCACCGCAAGGGGATTTCCCGCATATTTCGGTGGCACGTCACGGGTCGAACGGCGCTGGCACGCTGTTCAGGCTCAGCACAGCCAGCCCTGGCTGCGGGGGTGCCGGCTGCATCCAGCACGGCATCACCGCAAGCACAGCGGCTCAGCTCCACCGCACGGCGCACCGCGACCTGCCCCTTCCCTCTCCTCTCTTCCCCCGTCCCCTCAGCGCTCCCCTCGGGCTCAGCCCCTGCCCCGCGGGGGAGCGCCTCGTGCTCCCCTCGCGCGCACAACCGACCGCAGGCGCCCGGAGGAGCGACGAGCCGGGCGCGCGCGCGCACCCCCGCCTTTCCCCACCCACCCCCCGCTAGGAGGGCGGAGCCGAGGGCCGGCTCCAGCCACTCAGGGGCAAGCGGGAGGGGAGCGTGAGGCGCGAGCGGGCCCGCGTGCCTAGCCGCCCTATAAAAGGGGGGGCCGGGCACGAGCGCGGGGCTCACTCGCCGCTGGCGCCGACGGTGGAGGGACGCGCGCGAGCCGCTGCCGCCCCCACCCGCCGCCCCAACGGCCGCCGCGCCATGAAAACCAAGTTCTGCAACGGCGACGCCGACCCGTCCCCGCTCGGGCTCCTCCTCGGCCGCGGGTCCGCCACGGCCGGGCAGCCGCCCTCGCCGCTGGCTCATCCCGACCCCGAGGGGAAGGACCCCGCCGCGGCGGGCAGAAGCGGCGGCGCCTCGACCCCGCCCCCGGCGCTGCCGCCGCCGCCCGAGGAGGAGTCGCCACCGCTCGACCCCCAGACGCAGCGCCGGGCGTATCTGTGGTGCAAGGAGTTCCTGCCGGGGGCCTGGCGAGGGCTCCGGGAGGAGCAGCTGCACATCAGCCCCATCAGGTCAGCGCGGGGGGGGCGGGCGGTACCGGGGGGCGGAGCACCCCCGGCGCGGGGGGCGAGGGGCTTTCACTTTTATTTCGTTTTCTTTCTTAAAATCCCTCCTGAATTCGTCTCTGTGGGCGGAGGGCAGCGGGCTGGCTTCCGCGCCCCCGTGCCGGAGCTGGTGGCGGTGCGGGGGAGGCGGCGGCTGCTGCGGCTGCTGCATCGCGACAGCCCCGTGTCGGCCCCGCGCCGGGGGAGGAGCCCCGGGCCGCGGCGGTGGAAGGGATGGAGCCGGCAAGAACCGCTGCACCGCGACCGCAGCGCCCTGCCGGGGTAGAAGGGCCCCTCTGGCCTGCCCCCGGCTGCTCCGGATGGAGCAGTCAGCAGGTGAACGCGATGTATCGATGATGTGAGTCATCTAGTAGCGGGTGCTCGTGACTCAGCACGTTGGCAGCAGAAACATGTAAATAGGGGATGTTCTAGAAGCCATATGATGTAATGTGTTTGAGATTCTTGCCTCTTTATTTTATTTTAACTAAACCGGAGTTAGTTCAGAGTTTCCTGTTTGCACACCGCTTGTCTAGCGTCTTCGTGATTGATCATTCTACCTGATCGAATGTACAGTTTTAAAGGATAAGGGTGTTACCTTCTTCCCCTCTGAGTTTGCTTTCCTAGTGTTTCTACTTTCGTTCATATACAAAATATACACACATATACTCTTGCTAGCTAAGGAATCATAAACATTTGACAGACTCCTGATGTATAAAAGTACGATCAAAATCCCATTCTGCTCATTTCTAAATGCGTTTTAAAAGCCTTATTAAAAATGGCAACTCATTGAAAGCCAGTGCAGATAGTATTAGTATTTCTAGATCATTTCTTCTTGATGTGATCATAAGGAGTTTACGACAGGAGATGATTTTTAGAAGACTGATATAGTTCCTGAACAGACTAGTCTGATATATGTGTAGTTTGATTGGCTTAAGTTTTCATCTGTATTAATGTGTACTGCTGACTTTGGTGTTTATTTTTTAAAGCCTCGTGTTTTAGCACAGTTACCTTTGCATTTCTTGGGAACTTCCCTTCTAAGACACCACTTCAAAATGACTTGGTGGTTTCCAGATTGGGAAGAAGAGAAGGTGGGCTGAAACTTAAGACCATAAACTTAAACTGCCATGCTAATTGGCAGTTACATTTTTTTGGCAAAAGTCTTCCCACCACTTTCATCTGCAGAAAATGCATCATATTGGTTTGCTGATTTTAGTTTCACTGAAGTCAAGCACTCAGTGTGCATTTTCCAATGTGTCCATCAGTATTGCTGTCTTGAGTGCAAAACCGCGTTCATGAACAGCTACCAGGTACTTGGTATCATGGGATGAAGGGGTGCACTTTGTATTGTTGGAGAGCAAAGAAAGATTCACATCTAAACAGAATGCAAATACATAAGCACATCTAAATGCTGTGGCTGTGGTTTGGGGTAGCTTTGGATATAGGTGACCCTGTTGGAAGGGCTTCCCTTTGGAGTAATTTGTAGCAGTAAACTAACTGGTAGCTTTATCTGTGTGAGTGAGATGTGCCCTTTTGACCCTTAAACAAGCTGTTGAGTCTACTGACCTTTCAGGAGAACAATGCCTTTATTACACTCCCGTATGGATTTCCTTGATTAGAAGTACCTTTTGAAGTCTTAAGTGCATGAAACTATAGGGAAACTTCTGTTTAATGGAGTTCAACCTCAGTAAGACACTCCTGTTTGTCTTGTCTGGTATAAAAAAAGAGTTTCTGGGCTTTCATGTGCTCTGTGCAGGCTGAGCATGTGTTTAAATAATGTAACTATGCAGATTTTTGAGCTTTAGTCCAGTATTTTTTTGTAAAGTGGGTTTCAGTGTGTTTAGGTTTTCTATTTGCGTATTGATATTTTCACCAAAGTTTTCATCAGTCTTAGAAAAGGTGGCAAATGTTTTTTCAAAAAAATCTGTTTAGCACTGTTCACATGAAGCCAGAAGTTAGTATAACCAACCAGTGTTCAGATTGCATCTGAATAGCTGGCTTTGCTCTTTGTTTGGTATCCTTTCCATCTGTCTCATGGGGGTTTTTTTCTAGCTGTTCACCTTCATGGTTCAAAGTTACTTCATATCTCTTGTCTCTAAACATCCTTTTTTTTGGATGCCTGCCAAGCCACCTGGTTCTCTTCTGTCTCCTTTCTTAAGCATGTTGTGCAGCTGCTGTTTTACCCTGTTTTCTTGAGATTTCTTTTTTCCTTCTCAATCACTGACTTTGGATATGTAGGCCAGCCCTTGTCTCCTTGGTAGCCTTTTTCTTCAGAAAGTCTTTCCTACTTGCCCATTGTGCTGGAAGAGAACACAGAAGAACATTTGAAAAAGCATTGAGAGGAATATCAGGTTAGGATTAAGAACTGCATTTTGGATCTGCCGTGGATTCTTGGAATCCAAGCACGCTGCAAGGTAATACTAAATACTTATGGTTTGGGTGATTAGGAAAAAACTGTATTAGGTCGTGAAGAAGGTCACAGGGTGACAAATTCTAGAGTAGAATCCATAGCGGTACACTATGTAGCATGCTGTAAGTAAAGTTACTTTTTAAACTATGTGCTACCTCATCCCTTTACTGCTAGCTACTCTGTTTGGATTGTATCTGGTTTTGAAAGCTTTTTCTTTAATGGCGAGACAGACAAGACTTTTCAGTAGAGCTGATTTGCATTTCTATTTTGCAAGTAAACCAGAGGTTTCAGTACTTTTTTCCTCTTATAGGAGAGGAAGAAGTTATAGGTAAAATCTCTTGCAGAAGAGAAATTTGAGAACTTCATTAATGAACATACTGATAATGAAAAGAACGTGGAAAGTCGATGCAGTAAAGAAAATGTGGGTTAAGTAGATAGGTGTTCTTAGTGAGCTACTAAAACATCAAGAAGCTTAGTTTCTCCAATCTAGTATCTATCTAGACTAATAAACCCATAGAGAACAAATGCTGTTGCTTTTTCTTTAAAAATACTGTTGTAAAACTAATTATATAAAAAGCTGGCATGTTTGTGTAACACCTGGGTGATTGAAGCACAGATCTCCCTAGTTTGTGTCTATCTTGATGAGATTATGAGTGTAACTTTAGATTTGACAAATAAATATGAGCAACTTGTTTAAAATAAAGAACTTTATTTGTAAATTTTAAAATTGAAAGTGTATCTCTAAGAACAACAGCATAAGACTTTTATCAGCAATGCTGTAGTGCAGGTATTCAGGTTAAATCTTTACAGCTGAACTTTGTAGTTGCCATCCCAGTAATACCAGCTCTTAATTCAAACTTTTATATTCATAGCATGGTTTTAAATTTATTCTGACATTGTTTTGCTTGTGCAGCCAAGTATATTTGACAAGACTCCATCACTGAAAATAATTCACAGAAGTCTACATCTTAGTTGCTTGTTGCATTTTCACATCATTCATAGCTTGAGCTGTGATTTGGATCAATAGACCTTGATGGTGAACTATACGTTAAGCACGAAGCTGCCATTTTTTTATCCAAAACTTATATGTTGTGAGTTATTGGTACTGTTAGAAAACTGTTTTTCCTGTTAGAGTAGACCAGTTAATTGTGCCAAAAGGTATGTGCACCTCTAATTTGTTGACAATGAAACATGTATGCTCATGCAAGTTACCTGATAAATGTATTTTTCTCCTTTTAGAGGTGGCCTCAGCAACATGCTGTTTCAGTGCTCACTACCCGATACCATTGAGACAGTTGCAGATGAACCACGGAAAGTTCTCCTGCGCTTATACGGTGCAATCCTGCAGATGGTGAGTACATAGAGTGCTTTGGGAGTGGGAGGGTTTCTGTAGCTTCACTGTAATATCTTTAGAGATCTACATTTGTGACACACTGTGCAACTTTATCCTTTGGGGAATGTGTTTTACTGGGTGGGTGGGGCATAGATTGCTAGCTAAAAGCAATTTTCTTTAAGGTTTGTTATTGTCTAGAACTTACACTCCTTTCTACACAGGTCCTGGCTGGCGAGTGTTAACTGAAGGCTCATTTGCTGTCTGTTTGAGCAGTAATGTTTTGTTTACGCTGTTAAGTTTGGACTGTCGTGTTTCAGAAAAGTTTACTTCTGTACAGAATGCAGGACTTTGACATAACTAGCAAGATTGCAAGAGACTAAACTGCTTAATTTTAATCTTGGTAGCACTTATGAATCTCGGAGATTAGTTGAAGGTTTTGTCAAGCTTGTACAGTGCTCAAGCATTTTATTAGATCTCATGGGTAGTTGTGTTGCTGGAAAACTTGATCTATAGTGTTAGAATAAGAATGAAGAGCGATCATCAGTACTGTACAGTCATCTCATTCCAAAACATGCTTTCCTAAATGTGTGATATGCCTCATAGCTGGCACAGAAGCTTAAACAGATGTTTGTGGAACTCTTCTAATGTTACTTTTATTTGGTTAGTAAAACGTAAATAATACTGAAATTTGTCAAACCTTAAGAGAAGTGGTTGGCAAATCTGTTTCAAATACTAAGGTTTAAAAGCAAGAATATTTTGTAAAGGTGATCTCTTCTAAAGCTTACAGACTGTTACTGTAGGGCTGTACAGCAGATCTTCTTACCCATCTCTGCTAGACATTTGATTATATTGCAAATAAGTAATCATAATGTAAATGTTTAATGTTATGAAAAATTGCAGCTTCATAACATGACATTTGTATGTTGGCAATTGTTTCTATTTAACTTAGAGGGTCTGGTTTTATTATCCATTAATTTTATATTTTCCAGTACTTGGTCACTTACATTGTACAACTGATCCAATATCTGCAGGAGATTGACTGTTCCTGAAATTTCAGCCCATTCTTCCTGCTTCTGCTGTCTTGACCAAACTTATTAAAAGTTTCATTGGATAGTGTCACTTTACTGACTTTAAAGTCTTCCTTTATTATATTTATGTGAGTTATTAACTTTCCTGTGGTAGCAAACTTTACCAGAAATATGTAAAATATTCCAGTGGTTTGAAATAGCATGAAATGCTTGGCTACACCACTGTATGTGTGTTGGGAAAGTTAAACTCAAAAAGTGTGTAAAAGTTAATGAATTCAAGCTTAAATAGTTTTTAGTTTAAGAGAAACCAAAAGCAGAGTGAAAAAATGGTGGTGAGAGACTTTGTTTTCTAAACGATTTCTAGGATTGATACTAAGGTTGGGTTTTTTTTTTCAAGATAATTAATGTTTTTAATGTAATGCTGGCTTAATATGTAGAATGCTTGAATAGGAACATGGGCTGTAAAACTTGTAGTAGTAGAGCTTCTGTTGCCCAAGAGCTGTGAAGAAATGTGGCCTTTCCCTTGTATTTCAAAGGAAAAGTGGACTTTAGAATTTGATTGTTCTCCTCTTCCCTCAGGGTGTTTAACTTGGCTTTTCTGTGCCCCTATGCACTGAAGAAATCAAAATTAATTTTTGGGCTCTAAAATCAGAACTAATTTGGTTTGAAAATTGAAAGTGTGTTCATAACTTTCTAACCTTTCTACTCTTGGTGTTGAAGGATCTTTTGAGATGTCTAACTTCCTTTATTTCCATAGTGGCAGTGAAATGACTGCTCTTGTTGGTGCAGTTCACTAAAGGTTAAGTAAGCAGAGAAAGTCCCAAGGTAAAACTTTCAGATTGCATTGAGGTTCACAATTTTTGTCAACAAACATTTGTCTCTTCCAGCCCCTCTACCTTAAACGCAAGTTAAAATATAAGCAAACTGTTTTATTGGGATATTTTGAAAACCTCACATAGGATTCCTATGAGTTTCTGGGTGGCATAAGCAGAATGTTATGGCAAACCTGTTAAGAGGGAGTGATTTGATATTTTTTAGTAAAGTTGCTTAAGTTAAAAACCCTATAGAAATTAAGGGGCACTGCTTAAGTAAGTTGAGTTTTGAGACCTTATACTAAAATCACAACTTAATTCTCAATGACTTAATTGTAACTGCCACTGGGTATTAGTAGTTACCACTTGTTTGTTTGAGCCTTTGTAGCATGTTTTAACTCTTGTCCGCTTTACTTTCTGTTGAAATTGGAGCATAAAACAGTTATATCAGCTCTCATTCCTTACTGTAAATATTGTATATTTATAGCAACCCGCACCAAATTCTTGTATGTACAGAAGACAGGTTTAAGTTAAAATTTTGAATACAAGTGAAAAATGGATACCTGATTACTAACTTTAGAATGAATGATACTGGCACCATAATTCTTTGAGCCACCTTTTTAAGGAACCTTTTTTGCAGTTTGAAAATAGCTCCAGTTTGCTTATTATGACTCTTGGAAGACACAAATGTCAGTACATGAAACTCATCCAATATAAACCATGCCAGCTGGCCAAAGCTGCCACACAGGGAAGGCTTTGTGCCTTCCTCTGTCATAGCTGATATGTTTAAACCAATTTTTTGTGTGCATGACTGTTCTGGGGGGAGTCGGGGGGTGATGAACTGAGCTGGCTTGGCCATTATTATGAATGGTCGCACTGGCATGGACGTTCATAAATCAAGGACTTCTCTTGAGTGTATCCTTGAGCAGAACTTTTCTTTCTTAAGACAAGTATTGTATACTTGTGACAGGTTAAAGTACTAACCACATTAAAACTCAAATGTTTGAGGCACAATGCAGATATGTCCTACGTTGAAAAAAGGGAAATGTCTTACTCTGCTTCACTTATTCTTGCTCCAGCTTAGTTACTAAATTTAAAGGGGAGCATTGAAAGTAAAACTCCTTGTGATAAAATGTCTTTCTGTTGGTTGTATTAGTGTTAACAACTGAAACAAAAGGTTCTCCATCAATATACCACTTAATGCCCAGACTTTAAAATTGGACTTCATATGCAGATCACTAGAGTTTCTACTTAAATTCAGAATAACATCTTAGAAATGCTGATAGGATTTCAACATAAGATAGCAACAACAAAAAAAAGCTCAAACTAAGGTGAATTTTTTTTTTAAAGTTCACCTAGCAAAAGGTAACTTGGGGATTGATTCCCATTCTTTTACACATGTCAAAAGAACCTTGAACTCTGATTCACTGGGGCTCTGTTACTTTGCAACAGCCAAAACAAAATCTTGTGTATAAATGAGAAAAACAAAACCAGTATACCTAATGTTCCTCTCTGATCTCTCAATTTCTATGTGAGCAGATGCAAAATAAGTATAAATGGTTGCCACAGTTCTGTGGTAAATCTTTTCCATACCTGCCTTGCTGCCTTTTATTTTGTGTAACTAAATAAAATGCAGACTGCTGTGTAACTGTAATTATCAACGTCTTCTGTGGTTGTTGGTGTCCATGTCTGTTTGTAGCATGGAGTAACTACAAATCCCTGGCACTGGCAGACGGCTTGAAAGAAACCAAGCACCTCTTACGGGGATATATTTGTGTTGGGTGGAGTTAAGGGTGTTCTGGGGGTAATGTACCACTTTAGTTGTATATGCATGTGTTCTCTGCTGCAGGCTTGCCCATGCGATCGTGCCTAGAGCACTCTGGTTTCCAGGTGACAGACACGATTCACGGTATAGTATGAGATCTCTGAAGTTGGAGCATTCTCTACAGCTTTCATTTTCTTTAGTACTGGATTTCGTTGTTTAAAAATAAGCCTTAAGTAGCACCAGCTACTACTGTCTGCATCTGAATGTTTACAGCAATAACAGAATATCAAAAAACTGCTACTTCCTTTTCTCTGCTCCCTCATAAGAGAATGGTGGCTTGAAATGAAGAGGATTAGAGATGTCTTTGGCTTTTGTAGAGCTTGAACTGGGAATTCTTCACATGCTAGATTTTAGGACTTCAGCAAATTAGTATCAGTTCATTCGGGTCTGACAGGGATAGATGATCAGCTGCAGATCCTTAGAAGGAGTAATAATTATTGCTGAATCTAAAGCTGGTTTTGTTTCTGTACGCTGAAATTCAAATTAATGTCTTCTAACACCTTCTAGAAAAGTTTTCTCTGCACAGGTCACCTCTAACCCCTGAGGCAGTTCCTTGTAATGCTGTAATTTCTTGAGATTTGAATTCGTAGGGATTTGTCTAAATCAAGGTATTGTAGTATTTTGACATACTGAAAATTAAAGCTGAGTGAACTCAGAAAAATGGAGCTATAACGTTAAATTTGTGAGCGGAGCTAAAAGTTATTTGAGGGGAAAAAAAAAATGCAAGTTCCTTCTCTATACAGAATTCTCTGGCCAAACATCATTGGGGATTTTTGATACAGATCTCATCTTCCAGCTACAAGAGAAATTAATTAGGGGCTTCAGGGAGAACATGTTGAACTCAATTTTCTGTGTCAAACTGCCAGATGCATAAACACTGTCTGGTCATCTTCTGATCACAGATCAATGTACACTGTCCTCTAGGATTTTGATCTTGTATCCTGCATTAAAATCAATTTACATGATCACAAATTAGACTCTGAAAACTTCTGTTGCATATAGTTGTTCACCCTTACTGAAAGTGTAGTTAGCTTCCTCGGTCTACTTTGAGAATAAACAATCCCACAATAAAAGAAGCGCTGAACAAATATTTAAAGAAATCTTAAAGCTACAGAACACATGTCCATTTCTAATTTACGGAAAAGCTGAAGTTTGCATTGGTTTAGCCAAGAACAAGTGAGCTAAGTAGGTTGATCAAATGCCTCATCATAATAGATGTTTTGCTTTGAACTACTGTTCTCATAGGTGATTGTGCAATCAGGAAACAATCAAATTCTACTACTTTAATATCTGTTAAACTTAGTTTAACCAAACTCTTCTATTACATAAAATTGCATCCTGCTTACTTAATTCTTCTTGACCATACATACTGGAGACTTCCCTAACTCTAGGCTGATTACATGGCCATGTGTGAAGACTGATCCTCTCCAAGCTCCCATTCATGTTTGCAAGTTATTTACAAATTCATATTCATTCTCTTCTGGACACTAATGCTCCATGCTGAGGGAACAGAAAAGAGGAAGGGGTGCTGCAGAAGTCTCCTCTTGTGATGGCTCTGCAGTACACAGCTCTGTCTCTTTCCAATGGCACAGTAGCTGCCATTAGGCTCTCTCCAACACTAATTTGAGGTGGACTCTCGGAACTGGCTAGCTCTTTATGCACTATGACTTCTGGAAAGCAGATGCCAGTTCAGGTTCTAGGGAAAAGTCTAAACTGCTTATCTTCTGATGAACTGAACCATTCTGAGAGCACCATTTTATCAGGAAAGACTCCTGGATGGTGAGTAACCTTCTGACTGCTCAAGAAAAATCTGTGAGTGGTATTGATGTAGGACATGCTTGTTCAGAGAAGCCCTCTGTAAATGACTTAATGCTATTAAGTACTTACACATTTAGCTGTAGTGAATATGTTTGGACTTCATTAATTTCCTTGAAAGGAATATAAAGTAATAGTAGTTTCCATATTGTTTTGTTTTAAACTTATTTTATTAGCGTTATGGGAAGTACTTGCTGAAAGACCATCGATTTATGTTAACTATCCTTCTTCTATAGCTTCTGAGATACTGTAACTGCATAGCTTGTATAAATCATTAGCTTGTTGTATTGTACTTAAGGCAGCTGATGTTGCTTAACTGTATTGTTAAGTTCATATTTCCACCCTTGTTTTGGACATGTTAGAGCTTTGGAACAGAAAGGTATGCACATGGTTCTGTGAATGAAATGTTTGTGTTCAGAAGGTGGAGATGCAGGCTGCCTTTATGGGCCTCTAAAGCTAGTCCGGTTTAAACAGTCAATGGTGGAATTGCGACATAAATAGCAGCCACAAACTGTCACTAATTCTAAGCAGATATTTGCTTTCTCTTCTCCTTACCTTCAAGCCCTTTAAAGGACAAGGTTTTTAATACATCTTGAATTTTAAATATGCAGTTCTATTGAAAGCATGTGCCATTGAGGGTTCAGTTGCTGATGGTATGGTTTAATACCCTGAAACTGCTTTATAATGACTGTTAACAACCCTAGCACAGTACTTGATGCATAGAATTTGTTTAAAGTTTTGCTAGTATACTGCACTTCTCAGTGAGACACCTCTAGCTTACATGGGCAATTCATTTGCAGAAAAATCTTGCATTTGCACAGCCAGTGGTACATTGGACGTATAGCCTAGACAGTGTGCTCTTAATTAGGAAATTCTAGTCACAAGAAATTTGGAAAATAAGACAACAGGAAAAAGTAAATGCTTTGTAGCCTTCATAACATGCCTCTTTTTAATAGTGCTAAGGCTTGTATGTAATCTCTGTAATGTGTCTCAAGTGCTTTGGCTGGAAGAATATCATCCCAGACGTCATGCAGAGGGACTTAATTTTCTCTTAATTAAAAATGTTTCTCTAAGCTTATGGTACATTGAAATCTCATTTTGGTAAACTGGGAAGCAATAAAAACCTACCTGAAAATCAGGTATTTATAAGTGGCTTGGTCTCAGTGGCACATCCTTTTGAAAGGTTTTGGAATTGTTGAAATAGTGTGGTGGTCAGAGGTCAGATGGATACTAGTGCTGTAGATGTCACAGATCCATGACAGTGTTGAGACTTCTAGTTAATTGTAGCTGGCACTTCTACTCCCTTTGTTCTGGTGGTTGCAGGTTAATCATGTTAAATTTCATCTTCTCATTGTGTTTGCTTTTTCTCATCCATAGAGGTCCTGTGATAAGGGAGAGTCTGTACAGTCTCAGAAGGAAAATGACTTACAAGTGAGTAGTTAAATTTGCTTATTTTACGGAATTTTATATGTTATAGGGAAATGTAGTGATCCTGCTTGTTTTAAACCGGTAGTTACTCTACCTGGTTGTAGAAACTATGAAAAGTTTCTGGGCTGTTTCTAGAAACTGTAAAAAGTAATAAAGACATTTCTTCGCTTGTAGAAGTAATATTATAATGTGAATGTCTGGACGTAGTTTGGAAAGATTTAGCATTCCACATCATGAAGAAACAGCCCCCAATCCTACCCTAAATTCAAACATTGGTACCAGTACTGCTATTTCTAGTGTTAGACTCTTCCTTCTTTAGTAGATGAAGATCAGTACTCTGCTTTACCTATTCCTTATATTCTAATATATCAGTGAACTCCTCTGAGGAAAGTAAATGGAGCAGGAGAGAACTTGCTCTTGGATATGAAATGTTTCTGATTAGCACTGTGCTTGGATCATGTGTGTTCTGCAAACTTTAAAGTTCTTGCATTTGGAACCATTTCTGCTCATGAAGCATAATGTTTAGCTGAGTGTAACTTTTCATAAACTCATCTTAATAGGATTTGGTAATGTAGATTTCTACCCTGGCAGTATTTTTTCAGTAAGGGATGCAGCATGTTAGCCAGATGCCTTGCTTGTTATGTACTATCAGTTTTCAGCTCTGTAATGATTTTGGCAGTGACTAGGGAAAAGTACATTTTACTCAATTGATGAGTGCTGCTTTTCTCCCTTTGTATTTTTTGCCTTATGGGAATACCATCTGAAACAGTTTAAGCATTTGGATTTTTTTTTTTTTCTAGTGAGTTGAAACTGGTTTTAAGTTTTTTGTTGTTGAATGACTGCTTTTGAAGTTTTGTTGAACTTTCAGTTTAGTTTACTGGAACAGCTTCAATCAGTTGAACTAAGACTGAACTGAAAAATGTGCTGTTTTGATGCCTCAGTTTTCTTCAGTGATGAAAAGTGGAGGTGGCTTGATTTCTCCTTCACCCTGATTCTGTAAAAAAAAAATTAATTCTTTAAGTTTTATAAAGAAAATAAAAACCCAAACAAGCCCCACCCTGGTGCCAGAAGTTCACAGAAATTTTGCAGTATGGGAAACAAGGTTTTGAACTTCAGAACTGTCTTCATCTGTTGCCTGAAAATAGTGATTCTCTGCTGGTAGGTTGTTTTCTGCTGTTAGTTTTGTAGTGCTAAAACTTCACTGTTGAATCAGTGTTCTCAAGAATTACTGTCAGAGTGGGTTTGTTAATCTTCCTGTGCCTAGGTAAAAATTGTATCCTGCTTGGATATCCTTTAGAGAGAATGAAATCCTCTGGGTTCACTAGCAAAAGAATTGTAGCTATTCTGAGCTGCCTGGTGTGTGACTAGTGTGAGTAGATGTTGGCTAGTCTTCTGTCAGCTCATAAGGTCTTTTAATAGGGATTATCTAAGTTTTACCTTGGTTTTGCTATAGTTAGGGGTATTTTCCCCAGAATATGATTATTTTGTGTATTTTACAGTGTATAGCAGAAGCTTCAGTTCCAACTGAATTGTAGAAAGACTTGATTTCTCCTTGCCTGAATGGGAGTTGCATGCTGGAAAAGTCTTGTAAAGAGTGTTTATAGTTCATAGGTTTAAAATGCAACATTCATCTCTAAATATTCATTTAAAAATGTGAGCGGTCAGATGTTCTCCAAAAGCTTGTTTTAAATACGAGTGCTTATGGATGCATCTCTCTAAAACTGATCAAAGCTGAGAACTTCAGAGCTTAAAACAACAGGTTACTGTCTTGGCAGCTTGAGTGTATTGCAAAGTGTTTGAAGGCATTGAGGTACGTCATTTACTTGATTACAGTGCTTGATCTTTTAAAAAGTTGTCAGGTGAACATTTATATGGGGAGTCAGATTCTTAGATTTGTTCAGTGTCCGTATGAGGTATGCTATAGAATTTTCTATGTCCTTCAGTAGTTTATTTCCACACCTATGCTTGACAAAATAATGTATGGAATGGAGACTTGGTAAAAGGTCCATCAGGTATTATAAAGCAGGAGCCTTTGTGCCTGAGATTTCATAGACAGTATTATTTCAGAGCTCTAACAGGACTTGTTCTCAAGTGACTCTTTTGTTACAGTAGAGGAAGTTCTTCTGGTACTCTAAACTTTTTTTCTTTTAAGGCTAAGGTATCAGAGCTTTCAAGCTTGAATATTCTTACACTGCTGCTTTTAGATAACATTTGCCTGTACTTTTTAATACTGAAGTAGCTCTTTCAGTATTCTGGTTGTCACTTCTGATGCATGAAGGGACATCTTAATGAATAACATTTTTTGTACTTGCTGTTATCCAAGAACCATGACTTGGTTTTCCAGTAAGATGTGAAAACAAGGACCTGACATGTTAATGGGAACAGACTTTTAAAACACTCTGGCATTGAACCAGGCAGAGACAAAGTCAGTATTGGTTAATAATGGAGTGGACATTCAGTAACTTGTATCTAGTTTGCTTTTTGGTGCTTGGCATTAGGTTTCAGAATTGAACAGAAAAGTTCAGATCTGGTGGGGGGGGCATGTGAAATGACTAAAAAAATATTTTATTGTGTTAGTGGATAATGCATTTGTTGCTTTGAGGGGTTGAAATGAAAAAATGGTGGAGAACAGATGCAATACAGTCATATGCAAATTGTCTTAAACTTGAGTGATAAGAACATAGTTACATGAATCTTCACTACACTTCCATGTGAAATCCTAGAATTTCTTGAAGATGTCAGAATAAGGTGTGGGTCAATAATAAAAATTTATCAACAGTACTCAAGGGTGGATCTTTATAGACTTATTTACTGACTGATACTGCATTGACTGCAATAATGCAAAAGGCTCTGTAGTCAGAAATACCTGAGAGCTTTCTTAAATTTGTGCTCTTAATTCTTATACTTTTAAGTGTCATGGGTCAGACTTTTGAGATGAGTTGCTCAGAAATAGGCAGAGGCTTAGATCACTAGGGTTTGAGTACAGCTGGATTCTTGTTAACATAATTGCTAGAAGTAGTGATTTATAATGTGGCTTCTGTGTTTACTTACAGATAATCTTGCCTATCAAGAAAGTTATACTTCAGTGATTTAAACTGTATTTTGAGACATTTCATACTTATATTAATTTTTAAACATTCATATTAAAAACCTGTCTGCATGTGATTGTTTACATGTGGACCAAGTTTACTGACATAAGGAAAACCTTGGATAAAAGTTATTGAAGCTTAGGTATGTTGGCAGTAGAAAAGGAATAATGTTTATTTATACACATGTGGTCCTTGGGAGTTTCAATTGCTCTCTCAAAAAAAATAAAATAGGGAATACCTAAAATGTGCTTGATGGAATCCTAAGTCATTCTTCAAAGTGAAAAATTTAGTTCAGGCATTCACTCTATTCACTTGTGTTGTTAAAATGTCCTGTTGTAAGGCTGTGATCTGAAGTGTGTTAAAATAGTTAATGCAGGATAATATTTGTAGTTTCTGTACTTCAGTAGGATAAACTCCTTCAGAAAATGAATTTGCAGAGTTCCACAGGTCAGAGAGGAGAGGATATTTGATTTTTACCATTTTCCTTTGACCTGACCCACCAACAGTACCTGTACAGATTTTCCTCCCCAGCTTTAAACTTGAAAGCAAAATACTTGTATTGCTCTCATGCTGACTAAAAGTTATTAGTCAAGGAACTTTGGCTAGTAAAATGTCAAGTCTTCTTTTTAAAGCTAGCCCTAAAATGTCTCACTTTGTAGCAGTTTAGCTATTGTGTACACCCAAGTTAATTTCCATGCAAGCACCAACTAATGCTTTAATTTTTTTGATAGGGGGCAGAAACCATGGTTCTGGAAAGTGTTATGTTTGCCATTCTTGCAGAGAGAGCGCTTGGCCCAAAGCTGTATGGAATCTTTCCACAAGGGCGACTGGAGGAATTCATTCCCGTAAGTCCTGTTCATAATTAGTTAGTGGGCGGCTGGTAGCTGTTTTAATTAGTCATGACAAGAAGGTTGCTGGACTGCCCAGAAAAGCAGAGATCTGGGAATGGAATACTTGGCAGCTTGTAGTAATTGCTGGCTGTAATTTGATACAGTTATAGTGGGTGTTGGAGAGCCCTGTTATAGCTCTTGCCAGGGAGAGATATCTAAAAACTCTTTAGCTGTAGCAGAGGCTAATAAATGAAGATAAAAAGCTTGTTAGATACCAAACATAGCATGGGAAGCTATGGAGTCACACTTCCCTCTAACAGCAACAAGAGCAGATGCTTTTGATGTTCTTAAATATTTATACTCATTCTGCTTTGAAGATATTCTTAGTGTGAGATGTGATACTCCCCAGGTCTTGATCTAGATGAGAATTGATTAAGTCATAAGTAAGCTAGGCTGGCTAATTCAGCTTTTCCCAAGGCAACAATTTTATAAGTTCATCTGGGATGAAAAAAGTCTATTTCTTGGGTACCATGCTAGTATTTTACACTATATTACATAGAGACTAATGCTAGTGTTTGTAATTAATCACACTTTTGTAATTAATCAATTAACTGTACTTTAAGAATTCTGTGTTTTATTACAGAGCAGGAAACTGAGGACTGAAGAACTAAGCTTACCTGACATATCTGCTGAAATAGCTGAGAAGATGGCTAGATTTCATGGCATGAAAATGCCATTTAATAAAGAACCTAAGTGGCTTTTTGGAACAGTGGAAAAGTAAGTTATGCAATACTTCGAGAAAAAAGGTGACCTGTTGTAATGTTGATAAGCAGATCATTCTTCCTGAATTTCTGAGAACACAAGCTCTCACTGTACCTAGAAGCTGTTACATGAAGTAACATAGTATGGGAAGAATAATATACTCATTGTCACAAGTGCTGTATTATTGTCTGTTTTTTTAACAGGTATCTAAATCAAGTGCTGAGAATTAAATTTACCAGTGAATCCAAAACCAGAAAACTGAACAAACTTCTCAGTTACAATCTCCCCGAGGAAATGAAAAGTCTAAGGTAGGCTTATTTTGTTTATTGCTATCTTCCAATTTGCAGTTTCTGTATGGATTTTTGTATACTTGTTCAAACATATTATACAGTATAACACCCTATATTCATTTTACTTTACAAGCTGGGGATTGTTTTTGGTTCTGTAGCCAACCTGAATCTCATATGACCACAAATTGATGCAATCAAATTGCTTATCTGACTTGCTGATCAGTGAAGTTAAACTTGATTGTGCTGATGTTTGGCTACTAATTGAGAAAATAAGGTCTTGCTGGGAAGGAATAGCACTTCAAATTCTTATAACAAAATTCATCTTCACCTGGAAATGGAACTGAACTTAGTGATTTGTTACTTACAAGATCCTATATTGCTCCTTTTTAGAGCTATGCTTGAAGCTACTTCATCACCAGTTGTATTTTGCCACAATGACTGTCAAGAAGGTAAGCTGCCAATATTTGTCTTGTTCAATGATGTAATACTGAGCTTTTTCTGGTTATTTGTTTGTTCTCTGACAGGCAGCCACGTTGTGGAGATGCTGGTCTGGCAGCTGCCCTGGAGAGCAGCCTGTGCTCTCTGGTGCGCTGCAGTAGCAAAGCAAAGTGTATTGGCTTCACAACCCTTGAGGCTTTTTAAGAGAACTCTGGTATCTAACTGGGTTAAGCCAAGCATGTATACGTGCTCTGTTAGTACAGGTCAGTTGATGATGGGAGCCTTGGGTGTTTCTGTTTAGACCCTGCCTTTCTTTGCTGTCTGCACTATACATGATTAGGGTAAGATAATACTTCAGTTGTTTTAAAAGATACTGAGAAAGTAAAGTGAGTGGTGAAAATGGAGACTAAAGTATTTTGACTCAGCAGTTTTCATTTTGTACTGATAAGAAACATTAGGAAAACCTTATCCACCTTTTTAAGTGCTCTCTGGGACTCATGGAAGGAATAGTAATTTTCCTGAGTCGGTTATTGAAAAAGATGAAGAGGAGGCAGGACTGAAGGTGTTGGGTACGCTGTGTGCTCCCTGTCACCTGTACAGTGGGTAAGCTGGGCTGAGCTGGAAGGATGCTGTACTGGGACCCTATGCTGTTTTGTTCTCAGGGGTCTCAGCCTTGTTAACAAAGGCTGAGGAATTAGCCTGGAAGAGGACTGCCCTGCGGAAGAGACTCATAAGGATAGGCAGCACAAGGCAAATTGATTGAGGTCTGAAGAGCTAGCTCAGTAGTGGTGGAGTTTGAGGTCTTATTGCTGATATGGCAAGGTGCTGTACTAGAGGAGTCAGAGCATAATAGGGCTAGGGCAAGCTGTGGAGCCTAAAATTCCAGGGGATTTGGGGGGTGGTAGTTCTGTAAAATACTATGATTGCTCTGTTGGTGCAAGGGTGTGGCATGGAGAACAGATGTATCTGTAGAGAGGGGTCAAAATATTGCAGAAATTGACCTTACTCTGAATTTGTTTACTAACTGGCACTTGAGAAAGGCAGACTTGATGTCTTTCAGATGAATTACAGTGACTATGTGAATTGAAACACAGATAAAGCAATGTCCTGAGTTTTCTGTAGGTATTGGTGATGCCACGTATTAGAACACCAAAGTGGTCAGACTGTGGCTTTCAGGCTGCTGAAAAGCAATTTCTGTCCCAAGTGTTGTGTGATCAATGATAGTGCTACACAGATATGAGAGATGGTGCAAAATCTATAGATCTCGAGCTGTAGAAAGAAACAATGCAGCAAGGACTGCTAAGGCTGACAGTGCCACCTGAGTTAGTTCTAAGAAACAGGAATACTTGGGAGAACAAATCTACCTCTGCCTGTAGAGATGAAAACTTTCTTCTTCCAGCTTTACAAGGTTTATCATATATATCTCAATTTCCAATGAGCTGGTGAACAGCCATTATAACTTGGCTTTTCTGGTTTGTGGTTTAACTAAATCCAGCTGGCAACTCAACCCTGCAGAACCTCTCACTTGATTCCTGCAGTGGGATGGAAGAGAGCATTGGAAGGGTAAAAGTGAGAGCTCATGAGTTGAGATAAAGGCAGTTTAATAGGGAAAATGAAAGCCATGCCCACAAGCAAAGCAAAACAAGGGAGTCATTCACTGCTTCCCATAGACAGGCAGGTGTTCAGCCATCTCCAGGCGAGCTGGGCCCCATCACGTGTAATGGTGACTTGGGAAGACAAATGCCATGACTCCAAATATTCCCCCTCTTCCTTCTTCCTCCCACTTTGTATACTGAGCACGATGCCATGTGGTCTTGAATATCCCTTTGGTCAGCTGGAGTCAGCTGTCCTGGCTGTCCCCCCTCATAACTCCTTGTGCACCCCCAAGTCCCATTTTGGAGTGGGGTGTGAAGCAGAAAAGACTTGGGCTCTGCATAAGCACTGCTCAGCAGTAGCGAAAACATCCCTGTGTTATCAATGCTGTTTCCAGCACAAATCCAAACCATAGACCCATACTAGAAGAAAAGTACCCCATAAACATGGCCCCATGCCAGCTACTATGAAGTAAATTAACTACCCCACCCAAAACCAGCACACCCATAATTCTTCTGTGCAGGTATAAGGGATAACTGGGATTAGCTGAACAATGTTTCTTAAGATATACAGTATTGTTTTTCTCTAATTTTCCTGGGACCTTATTGAACATGCAGTATTATCTTAATTTTCAGGTAATATCTTACTTTTGGAAGGCAGAGAGAATTCAGAAGACCAAAAGCTGATGCTCATTGACTTTGAATACAGCAGCTATAATTACCGGTAAATCACTTTATTTTCTATACAGCAGGAAAATGTATTACTTTCTACATGCTACAGGGAGACCAAGTGCTGCAGTATTAATTGTGTGTCCATTCTAAATTGTGTTCTGGGCCATTAGTGGTGGTCAGCAAATACAACTAGTCAAAACAGCTCTGGTCCTGATGCTGTTGAGTATAGGCACACAGCAGAGGCAAAGTTGTTGGAGCTCCTTGGTTGTCCAGACTAGAGGGCTTGTTTATGCACAAATGGCTTCTGGCTTGCATGTCAGAATTTCTTTCTAGTGGGAAGCTGAGAAGGGTATATTGTATGTGTTTGCATGCATATAGGGCAGCTTTGCTTTTGTGGTTTTTCTTTCTGTCCTGTCTAATGGCTTTCTCATCTGTGCAGATGAGTAATCCGAGGTTTTTCACTACATGGTTACACAACATGCTTTTTGTTCTTCCCTCAGTCGTCTAGTGAACTATATTTTAAGGATGATCTAAGTGTGTGAAGTCATTGGGATCATTAAACATTACCATAGCTGGAACATAATGAAACACTGAATTCCAATAATGTAAAAGTAGATATGTTGAATACTTTGAATATGATCTCTTTGCCTGTGATAATGTTAGAGATGTGTCTGACTTCATGCTGAGATGTACTGCATACTCAAGTATTTTTAATGTCTACATTGGTATGGAATTTGGTAGCAAAGTTTAGCTTTTTCATGTAGATGGTAGTTTTCATTCTTAACTGCCCATCTTAACTAAATGGTTTTTATAACTTGCAAAGAAGTTTTATTCTAGTCATCAATTCTCTACCTCCTTCAGCAAAACTGAAGTAAGTTCTGAGTAGGCTTATGCTTTTAAACTTGATTTTAGGTTTGCTTAAACAAGAACAGATTGTTAGTTTGCAAATACTGAGGTTCTTTTTCTTTTTCAGAGGATTTGACATTGGAAATCACTTCTGCGAATGGATGTATGATTACTCGTATGAAAAATACCCATTCTTCAAAGCTAGTGTTCTTAAATATCCTTCAAAGAAACAACAGGTAGACACATAAAACATAATTAATAAAATGCCAATGACCAGTTTTCAAATCTTAACTCTTTTTCAATTCTCTTTTGGACTTACTGTGTCCCAAGAACTTTCCTCCATGACTTCCTTAGATGTAACACTGCCTGTAATCCTGGCTGCCTTTGCTTTAATAATCATAGTAACTTAATAGCTATTCAGGATAGACTATTTACTATGTGCCACGTAGCAATCCATCACAAACAGTCCAGTTGCAGACTGCAGCTCTGAAATGAATTTCCAGAAGCAAAATGTTGCCTGTCCTAATATTATGTCGTCTTAAACCAGACTTCCAAGCAGTTATTAGAACCACCATTAATATTAAAGTGAACTCCGGCACTATTCATATTTGGGAAAAAAATAAATGGCAGCATATTGGAAGGTCTGCCTACATCTGAAAGAAGCAAGTATGTCTTGAGAGGCAAAGTTGTAACTCTGTTGTTTACCTGCCTTCTAGCTTCATTTTATCTCCAGTTACCTGTCTGCGTTCCATGATGGCTTTGAAAGCCTGAGCAATGAAGAGAAGTCCGAACTAGAAGAAGAAGTTTTGGTAGAAGTTAACAGGTAACTTGTCTTGTACAACTGTATCTCAAGTTACAGGTACACTTTGAATCCTATACTTACAACTACCTCACTGGGTGGAGAAAATTGAGCCAAGAGAGATTGTAAGCTATTTGTATGTGGTAAAGAACAATCTGTCTATTGCAATATTATGTGATACACAAATACTGGCATAGAGAAAATACTACTACATGGGGAAGCTAATGGAATTATTTTTGTCATACTTGAAGAAAAGGTGTGGACATGTCCACACTAGGGAATACTGTTCTAGCAGGACATTGAAATAAGGTGTTGTGACTTAGCTGGGTATCTCAATAAACATAGCTCTGTAATTTTAGGTTTGCCCTTGCATCACACTTCTTCTGGGGTCTGTGGTCTATTATACAAGCAAAGATCTCGTCCATTGAGTTTGGTTACCTGGTAAGTTCTTTAATTGTAGTTTCACACAACTAAAAATGCGTAATCTAAACCTGTTGAACATTATCAGAAAGTAAATGAAATGGCCTCTCATAGCATCTAATATCTTTTAAGTGGAGTAAAGATTTTAAAATCCATTTGTTACTAGTTTGTGTTCTTTCCTTAAGAATGTAAAAAACTTCTAATATTTTAAAAACTTCTTAAATTCTTCCCATTGGTATGTTTAGAGTCTATAGACTTACGTGTCAGGTCTTGCAGTGGGACGATGCCTTGCAGTGGTGCATTCTTCTGCAATAAGGCATTCTGTGCAAGGGGGAAGCTAACATGCAATGAGTGAAACTGAGTACTCAAAGTGCACATGAAATAACATATTGATGTTTAGTGTGCAACAATATCAATGCCAGGTAGCTGCTTGTACTTGAGAGACTGATCAGTCTGACTCTTGATCTGTGTTCGATGTACTGTAAAATTGATATGACTGTCAGGTACGTGGAATATCTTGCAGGAACTGTTGCAGGAGCCAGCCTTTTCAGTGAAGTCCTGACCTTTGCAGTACCTGTTTTTTCTGACATTTGGGCAGCAGTTAATTGTGTTAGAGTTCAAATAAGATTGGAGGAAATTTTAAGAGGCCAGAACACCTCTGGAGGGATTATCATTCCCAAATAGAGCTAATTAGTGCATTGAGATGATGGATTATGAGAGTAACATAGTTAATACTTTCATTATGCTTCCCCTTCCCAAATAGGAAAACTGAGCTGTTTATTGAGTACTAAATGTCCCTTATTGCTCCAGGAATATGCGTTATCCAGATTCGATGCCTACTTTGATCAGAAGAGGAAGCTGAAGGTGTGAATGTGGGAGGAGTGGCCTGTTGGTTACTGTATGAAGAGGGCAGCTGGACAGAACTTTCACTGTGCTTAGGCTACTGTATCTCTAACGAAGGTGTCACTGAATTCCAGTTCCTGGGAATGCAGGTGTACAGTACTGAAGACTATAAAAATGACTTGTTTACAGTTTCGTAAATACTTGGAATGAGATTGGGAGGCAAAAGTAAAATACAACAGTGCAATATCTTTAAATCTTTTCAATCTAGAAGCTATATTATGGGAGAAGCTTACAATTAAGTGTCAATACCACATGCATCAGAGCAAACTTACTGTGAGTACTTTTGGGGGGGTGTTGGCATTATGGTTTGTGTTGTAAGCAGAACAGCTATAAAAGATGATTCATTCCTATTCATGAGAAGGAAAAGCGAAGGAGACAACTGCTAAACTGTGAAGTAGGCTTAAAAACTTACTGTGAGGTTAGGTTCAACATGCCCCATGAACACTATCTTCAAAGCTGCTGCTAAGTTACACCACTTTAACCAGAAGCAACTAAACACATTGAAGCAGAGTGCTTTAAAGTGTTACTGACACATACATGAATGTTTCTTTTAAGCTAGTGTGCCTGGGAAGTGAAGTATGAATGAGCTTTGAACTGGGCATTCTGATGGAGTTTGTTTTGAACTGTTCATTCCATGTCCTTCAAGAACATGCTTTAGCCCAGCCTGGTTGTCTCTTAAAATGCTGTGTCCTGCACAGGGGGTTCTGTGGACTGGCAGCACTAGGAAGAGTGCCTTGAATTGCTCTAGCAGCTCCCCAGATAACTGGATTGGCATTGACAATACTGGTAACTGAAGCCTGTCTCTCTTCTTGTGTTGCCACAATATATGGCTGTAAGAAATAGTAGAGCCAAAGACTGGAGAACACTTCAGGAAATTGTTCTGCCCATCCAGTCCTTAGGTGGCTTGGGAGGTGCTTCTCTTGCACCTTCAATTCTCATCATGTTCCAGTGATTCAGTAAAGTGGAGCATCTTGTGGGGAACAATAACATGTATATTGAAACTTGAGTATAATCTATGTACATGTCATCTAAAGATTTCTTTAGATTTTTGGGAGCTTGTTTATTTTGAATGTTACTTGTTTGTGCTTTCTAACACACTGTATTATAAATAAACTTCTCAGTCTACACTTTTTGACTTGTATAGCAAATACTGTTCCAAGCAGCTGAAAAATGTGCAGCATTTCATGTACTGTATAGCATAACTTGTAAAAGCTGTCATTTTATTCTCTTGTATAGAGCATCATTTTCCATATGTTCAATTATTAATACTTTATAATAAATATAAAGCACTTAAAAACATTGTTATTGGTATTAAGTCTTTGTTATAGCTGCAGGATAAAATAGGTGCTGTTTCTGGCCTTAATGCTGGAAATGCTTCCTTGCAAAGGTAGACTGAGATACAGGCTCAGTGCTGTGGAATGTATCTTATACTTAAAGGTGTCTCTAGCATTTACTGTCTGACTGAATACTAATAGAAACAAAGGTGTTTTAAGCAAGCGACAAAAAGCAGGCTGAACAACAGTTTAGAAGTCTGTAGCTGTAGAGGTGGGAAAACTTTTAGTTTTAAGCATTTTACTGTATCTGCCCCGTTAACTACCCTCAAAATGAAGGTTAAAATTGAATTTTACTACAAATATTTCATCTGATGTGCAAGTATAACTAGCCAAGTAATTTCTCTAGGCCACTGAAGGCTTCATTTAATGTACTGTTGCACACAAACCCAGTGGAAATGGTAGTGGTAGTGAAAGGTGTGGGAACAAATAGTTCAGAAGGATGCTTTGCAGCTAGTTGAAAAGAACTGATATGTAGTAGGCGTCTTGATTCTGTAGGAAGCCTTGTTTTTTATTCCAAAGGTAGGTTCAAGTTCCTGAGAAACCTGTGGAGAATGATTCATGCATTGCATTTAATGCTTCTTAGAATCAAAAAGGGAAGAAGACTTGGTCATGGTAGTACAAACTGTAAAAAAGGCTTCATTAGAGGCAAACCCCTTTCTTAGGGTTAAGATGGCTCTTGTTAAACAAATTTGGAGAGAAAACTAAAGTTCTTTGGTAAGATGCTTCAAGTAGGTCCCAGAACTGCAGTTGTACATCAGCGTTACTGCTGAGGTTTGTGAGGGTGAGGAAAGACCCTGGAGGAAAGCAAAGTATGCTCCAGCTTGTCTTTTGTAATGTAAATTCATTTTAAAGAGGATGAGATTCCCCCAAGTGTTGTGTGGTACACTTGGTGAAGGAGACATCGGTAAGTGAAAAATAATGAGCAGAGAGACTTAGTTTCTCCTTGGTGTTTTTTTTTTTTTTGGTATGTTTGCCTATGAAAGGCAGGTTCCTTCAGTTTTCTTGGAGAACTTGCAGTAGACAAACTGAGTGCAACCTTCTGTTATTCATAGTCATAGAATGTTGAAGTGGATTTATAAGCTGATGAAGCAGCTATTTAAGTGTATTGGCATTTCTAATGGTCTTGTGAAGCCATATTCATAAGACTTGGGACAAATGTAGTTAAGTATTTCTTTGTTCTTTAACCGTAACCATTTTGAAATTAATCTTTTTTTTCATAAAGGCAGTTTTAAAACTACTGATTGATTCAGGTGATTTGTAAATACAACTTGTGCTTGAACTCTTTCTTGAAGCAGATGGGTTTTATTTCCACACTGAATTCTTGTCTCTGGACCTACTATTAACTGGTGAAAATGTGGCTTTGTAGAAGAGTTAAAAGAACAAACCCCCCAAAAAACTCCTTTTACTTTTAAAGGAAGGTCTCAGCTGACCCTTTGAGATGATTCAGTGGGTAGTTGGTATAGCTTAGGGTGTACCCGTATCACTCCCATGACCATTTATGTAAGAAAAGCCCAAATGCTTGGACTAAGTGTCCCACTACAGCTCATTAAGGATCTTGCCCTGTAAAAGTCATCCTGCACAGTCTTAGGGCCTTCTATGAAATCAAAAAGAAGTAGATATTTCTGGGCTGAATTGGATACAATCAATCAGTAAATTAAACATCTTTGACAGTGGTGATGCCACTAAAAGAATAACACTATTTTTGGAGTTGCTGTTCTCTAGAGAATTGATTAGGGAGGAAGTTTATTTCCAACCTTACCCTCAGGGAACACACTGTGAGGTGAAACAATGGCAAAAAGCAAGAGCAGCTTTTGCTCTTAGTGTAATGTGACTCTTGGTTTTTCCACCAAATGTACAGGGTTTTGCCATAGTGGGAAGAAATTGGGATTTACCACTATTTTGACTAGTTACTTTTTGAGAACTGCTGAGTTTTTCGCTGCTAAGCTTCTTGAATAACAGGTCAGAAGATCCTGTTCACTAATAGGAAAATTTCACCATGGCTGTTGGACATTCTTTGCAGTGGCTTTGAGGTGTGATAGTGTTCTAAAAAGCAATTACATGAAAACATAACTTTGCAAGTCAGCTCCCTTTCTCTCTCTCAATTTCCTAATATCAATAAGAATTTCTGCTTTTTCCTTCATATTAACTTGGCTGAGTTCACACTATGGTTTAAATGGAACAATCTGGCTTTCACTCCTTCAGGTTGATATAATTATTTATCCCAGGTTATAATAACAGTGTTGTGGATGCCCCTCAAGGGTGCACTGGGCTTGCAGCTGTGTTGTCCACGGACCTAATTTGTCATGCAATTTTACTAGACATGATGATAGGATGGAAGGAACCTAGCTTAATTCTGCAAGAGTGTGGCCCCCACCTTGAGTCCTGTGTGTAGTTTTGGGCACCACAATATTAAAAAGCTATTAGAGAGTGTCCAAAGGAGAGCCATGAGAGTGGTGAAGGAAGAGAAGCCATATGAGGAGTGGCTGAGGTCACTTGGTCTGTTCAGCCTGGAGGAGACTGAGGGGAAACCTCACTGCAGTCTATAACTTCCTCGTGAGTGGAAGCAGAGGGGCAAGGACTGATCTCTTTACTCTTGTGACTAGTGATGTGTTTCAAGGAAACAGCTGAGGGAGCTGCATCGTGCGGTTTAGATTGAATATCAGGAAAAGTTCTTCACCTAGAGGGTGATTGGGTGCTGGAACAGGCTCCTCAGGGAAATGGTCATAGCACCAAGCATGTCTGAGTTCTAGAAGCATTTGAACAATGCTCTCAGGCACATGGTGTGACTCTTGGAGTGTCCTTCACAGGGCCAGGAGTTGGGCTCAATCCCGATGGGTCCCTTCCAACCCAGTATATTCTATGAAAAATCTGTAGGACTGGGAATTGTAGAATGCGTTCTCTGACTTGTAATAGGAAATGAGAAAGCCAATAAATTCATTCCCAGGATGAAGAAAGATGATTGTCCTTAGCCCAAGTGCCAGCACCTCTGAGCCTACGTATTCTGCTTTACAACTGCTCTGCGGTGGGTTCCCGAGGTTCAGCTGATAAGTTAAATCACACTGAATCTGCTTGATGCCTCAAGATACCAGTTTGTCTTCTCCACAGACCACATCAGCAAGTCATCACAGCTTTCCAGGGTTAGTAAAATCACAAGTCCAGCAGTCAAGAGAACCTGCTGCTGTTTCTCCACCACAGTTCAACTATCCTAGTGCACTAACAGCCAGTGCAGGGAGGCGCCTGCAGCTGCCAGGCAGCACAGCCCTGCATTCTTTCAGTGCCTTACAGAAAAGCAGGTAGGTAGAGGAAACACTGTTTGCTGTGCCTTAGGAAGACAATAAGGCTTTTAAGAATTCAAATCCTTCCTTGAGAGATTCTTGAGGCAGCCTTGGGTGAGTTCCCTCAACAGTCAGGCAGGATTGTCTCTGATGCCAGCCTGGGTCTGCGTGAAGCAGCAAATGGAACATTTCACTGGAGATGAATAGATGGCCGTAATGGCTCTGGACTGAAATAAAATACAGCATGCACTCACAGGCTCCTGCCAGGAAGCAAAAAGGAGCTTCTGTACTTGGTACCCAGGCAACGAAGCTGATCACTAGCAAACAGGCTACTTGTGTTTTCTGAATGCAAGATTCACTTTTTATGGATTTCATTTTCAAAGTATGCAGATCTTCTATTGCCTCAGGATTAAGTGCTATTTTATTGTAATTGTATTATAATGTGCAAATATGATATGATTTGTACTTACCAGTCTCTTTAAATAGGGATTAGCCAATAAAGTCTGACTGCAGTCTAGTCTGCCTTTCATGAATGAGCCCTGCCTTAGGAGAAAGCATCCTGACCAGGAGCAGGGCTGAGACATGAACAGGTGTAGCACCAAAGTGCTTGTCTGAGGAATGGTGCTAGAAAAGGCAGGAGAGCAAGTTGAGGAGATTGGATTTGTTACAGGTCATAGGCAACTCTGGCAGAGCCAGGAACAGCATGCAGCACTTGAATTCCGCCCCAGTATATTGAACTAAATATCTTCTCAGAAAGCCTTACAAATGCTGTCTCTGCTGCCAGTCCTAAGGAATGTTACTTTTATTCACTGTTCCCTTCTTATGGAAATAAAATACAACTTGGCAATCAGCCATCCTTCCTAATTTTCAAAGCCCACAGCTTTCAAGGTCCTGTAAAGTCAGAGCTGGCATCTGCTCTAAAGAGCTCTGTGAGGGCATCGATGAGAAGCTCCCAGCTTCCACCAAGTCGGAAATACAGCAGAGTCAAAAGGCACAGCCTTGAACAGAATTGAAATGCTACCAGTTGCCTGTGTCCTGCCTTGAAACAGAGCTCTCCCCACCTAGGAGGACACAGCCTCTGGCTGGGCAGAGAAAAATCACTGCCTGCAATCATCTCAAACATTTGTTGACCTCTGCTCTGGTGTTTGCCATCTGGAAACTCTCGGTTTCCTCTGCATGTGTTTTTTTCTCCCTGTCACTGCAGTTCCTCCTACAGCCTGTGAGGCAGCTGCTATGCTGTATTTGTCTTGACTCTGTGTACTGAATGAAAGGGTATAGCAGTTTCTGTGTTAAAATCCCAAATCTTCCATCCTGAATAATCCCACTAAGGCCATGCTCTTGCTGTACCTCACTGAAGCATGATACACTGGAAGTCAGCTGAGAATGAACCTGTTGAAAAAGTAAATAAAGAGAACAATGAATGGAAAGGAGGAAGGAAGACTGCTGTAATTACCCAACACAAGGAATATTAAATAATACAATAATTTCCTCAGGAAGAGATTATAGAGGATTGCGTGTAATGTCTCAAGTCTGAAGGGCTTAAAAATTCACCTTAGAATGAAAGACTAATTAGAAGGCTACAGCTGTAAAGACAAATAGTTATTTCTCAAATCCCTCAGTAGAGTTGTTTGGAAAAATACTGGTTTCTCTTTAGGAATAAAATTAATCAAACTATTCATTTACATTAAATTACATTTTGGATGAAGGCTCAAGGCTCAGACTTCAGGTTTTTGAAATTCTCTTTGAGGTCTTCTCATTCCAGTCTGAAAGTGTGAACAACCTAGAGTAAAATGGATGTTTTTCCTAATATCTTAATTTATTTTTCTTTATGACCTGTCCCAACTGATATTTTATATATATATACTTGATTAACTTTTTATATATTTTTGCGAGGTTTAATTATAATTATGCAGGCTTTTATAAAATATTACATAAATAAATATTTGTACACCTGCCAAAGTACCGAGTAACTGACTGGTAACGATGTTTTATAAGGAGCAGGTGAATGTCATGGTTATGATCCTTTCTACTGTTCAATTTAACCAAAAGAAGACAAAATAAGAACTATTAAATTATACCTAAGCAGCAGTTTCCCTGGCTGCATGTTTCAGCTGTGTTATATGTGAAACCACAGTTCGTCACAATTTGTGTTCTCATTTCCCAAGAAAGTAGACACAAAAAGAGGAAGCGATGGAAGAGAAAGACAAAAGCAGAGACACTATAAATAGCAGTTGTACAAATGCCCCTGTTGTGCAAGTCGCTGGTTCTCACTGTGCATCTTCAGAGCCTTGCTCTGCCATGGCCCCTCTGGGCCACAATGGGTTGATGCTCAGCACCAGAGCCAGGTGGCAACGTGGCAGCATGGATCTTCCAGGGAAGGGGCTTCCCAATCTCTGGCTCACCTTGCTTCTGCCTTTTCCTGGCTGCTTCATGGCTTGCAGCCTCCCAGGCCTTGAGCTTTGCACTGTGTAAGAGCTGGCAACAGAAGGGAGTGCTTTCAAATGAACCTGTGATTCTGGACTAGGGATGTCAAGCAAAGATCCTCCAGGCACGAGTGCCCTGAGGAAGAGGACGCCACCATCCTCACTGTCTTCAAACACCCAAACGAGGCTTCTTGCTTTCACTTCCAATTAGATGTAGTAATACAGCAACCACAAGGAACTGACAGAATTATAGTCTTCCACCAAAATGTTTATAGTTGCAAAGAGTTTCTACCTCATATCCTGGACTTCCTGATAATGTTTCACTTGTATCTTCACCTGTGGAAGAGACTTGAGCTTTTAGAATTCATCTGTGACTTAAGTCTCTGGATACAGCTTTTTCAGTTGGACTCACCTCCATTTCCAGCATGGGTTTGTATTAGGCAGCACACACATTTTAGCACCCCTGCCTTTGGCATAACAAGCAGGTCCACCTTACCTTGAGGATATTACATTCTTCTTCTGTCAAGTCTTGGACTCCTCATGTTGAGTCTAAGTCATCTCTGAACAGTGGAATATGCCAGAAATCTTGGCAGGGATTTGACCAAATCTATAAGGTAATTACTTTCTGTTCTCACTGAATATGTTGCTCTAGGAGTAACCTTAGGTCCAGTGTACTTGTGCATTGTGAATTACTTGAGTGGTAGAACAGTGTTAACCCAGCATCGTGCATCTGTTGAAGAACCTTTGTTTTGGAAAGCTGCTAGTGTTGCATCACTGTACAGTCTCTGGCAAAACTGAGTGCTCTGTGAGTACAAGTGAGCCTGCTGACCTCTGAAAAGTGTATTGTGTTGATATGTTTGGCTCAAGACACGTGTAAAGTTGCAAAGGTATTGGGCAGGAGGTGTAGGAATCATGGCCTTTAAAAGCCTATCTCCACTGTGTCAATCTGAAGATAATCCTGTGGATCTTGATGTGCTTCCAGCTAAAGCAGCAGTGGATGATGATGCCTAAAAAAGCTATTTTACTAGCTGTAACTGGTGCCCACCAGAATGTGACCTAAGAGAGCAGGACTCAGGATCTAGTGAAGCTCAAAGTTCCTACTTGGTATATTCTCTTGTTGGAGCTGGAGTTCAGTGGGTCAATAGCTTATTTACACACTTTTGTCCCAGAAATTGCAACATAACTGCCTATCCTGACTCTGATCATTCCTCAGGGGAAGCTTTGGGCTTAAGCTCTGCCTACACTTCACAGTTGCTTTCAGGTCACAGGGAGTGAATTCAGTGGATTTTCCTGAAGAATGAGGGCCTGAGCCACAGGAGTAGGCAGTTCATGTAAAGGCCAGCTGCCCTTTGTCTAGGATTTCTAATCCCATCGCAGAAGGCAAGGATGTCACTTAGAAAGGAAAAAGTTATTCTAATAGTGCTTTCTCCTCAAGTCCTAGCTAAATTACGGATTTCTTTGTTTAATCTTTACTTCCCACCAATACAAAGCAGAAGACTATATGCTGCCCTTGTCCCCAGTGTATCCATATTTTTATTACATCAGGGTTTCTATGAAGACTGCAGGCACTGACAAGTTACTGAAATGCTGTTCATCCTTGCCTCCTCTTTCTAGAAGAAAGTTATTTGGATGCTGCATTAACGTTGTACGGAAAGGACTGCACAAGCTCTGCAAACAGATAATAAAAGACAGAGAATACTTTTGGCCCAGTAACCCCTATCTGTTCTCCATTCAGATCCCATGGGCTTTGCTGCAGATTTTGCTTTTTTTTTTTTTTTCGGATGCCCATTTTCCCCTTCTACTGCTGGAAACCCTGGGAACTTTCAGCTGATGGCACCAGTTTGTTTGTAGAGCTGACTTGATGTATCCTGTGTACACACATACAGAGACATTAAAAAAACCCCTCTCTTTCCAGGCCTGGATGACCTTCTCAGCAACTGATTTTGGCTTCAGTCTTTGAAAGCAAATATTCTGTTTGTGGAGTGAGCATGACTGACTGGAGTTAGAGTGTTTGTGAGGCCGCTGATAAAGATGCTGGGCTGACAATGGGAGATGATCAGCCCCTGGAGCAGTGTCCTTGCAAGGCAAACCATCAGCATGACTTCTGTGCTTCCAGCTCTCACTGGTTCACCTGTCCTCAGCCTTAAGCAAGCTCTGCCTTCCAAGGTCACATTTTGGTTTCATTTGTTTAATACAGCGTAGCTGTCCGGCACTTGCACAAGGCCATCTAAATGTTTGAATCCATAACAAAACCAAAACCAAACAAACAAACAAACTGAAGGAAAAAAGAAAATAATAATTTTAAAAAAAAACAAAAAAATTATATTGGGGATATCGTGATTAAAAACTTGTTGAGTTTTTGTAAGCCCAGTTGCTCATTTTGGGGCTGACCTGAACCTTCCCTCTTGCATGTAAAATCGTGGTGAGGGCAGATCTGAAAACCAACGGGACTTGAGAACTGCTCAGCAATCTCTGGATGCTTTTGAGTAAAATGGGATCATAAGAGGAATCCAGGTGAGAAACCTCTTTTTAGGTTGTAAAGAGACCCAGCTAAAGTCCTCATGGGATATATAGTCAGAATTCAGTCTGTCCTTGCTTCAGAGCAGTAGCTGGCAGGGGGAACATCTTCAGAAGATGGAAGCAATACACTATGAGCTGTCAGTGGTCCCTGCTCACTGCTCTCCCAGACACTCTGGAGCTGTGATGCGTCTTGATGGCCTTTAACAATACCTCCATCTAAACCCCTGCTCTCTAAACTGCAGGGAAATGACATATTTAGTGCTTGGAGGCATTGGTTTGTTCATTAACACATTTAAAACCAGATGTCAAGGACATTCCCCAGAAGGCACAGGTTGAGTGTGGTTTTGACCCGAAAACATAAATCTCTACTTCTCTTAGAGGAGGAACAGTTTCACTTCCAGTGAGTGAGAACAGCAAATTTGCAGACTGTGTGCTGAGGACACTTTCTCAAATTCCCACAATGCATCACTCAGGAAAATGGCTCAGTACAACACAGGGCTATGGAAAAGACCAGGATGGTGAGAGAGACACCTCCAAAACATCAGCCCCAAACACCTTTGAGTCCCCATGCAGAAAGCCTTAAAAAAAAAGGGCAAAAAGGTACCATTTCCATATTAAACAAGCTGGAGACTGGGATGACAGGGCCTAATCTTAAATAAACAAAGAGAAACTATTACCTGAATTGGGCAACAATCTGGGGCCCCAGCAGCAGTTATTTCTAAAAATTTCTGTTTCTAAACCCTGTATACAGACAGGGCATACTGCAGTCTGTATCAGCTGAATTCATTCCAGGTCTTTTCTTATCAATACTTCTTAATGTTCACTGAAAGGTGAGCATTTCCATCTGCTAGTCTTGCTTAACTAAAGGAAAAACAAAAAGTGTTAGATTGCTGCCTTCAAATATAAGGCTCCAAGAAACATTTGCAGGCTTCTTTTGAGTGAGAGAAATTCAAATTGCAGTCAGATGCCCAAACACACCACCCTGGCAAGGCTTGAGTTTTCCAGGCTGTAGTGAGGCTTCAGGGAAATTGGGTGCCTTTAAGATTGGGTCTTCAACTGCTGGAGCATCAAAAAGATTTATTTTTTTTCTCTCACTCTTGCCCAGCTGTCTTTGGATGGCAAACCTTCCCAGTAGACCGGGGCTGGCTTCAGGAGAGAGCAATGGGAAGGATTCATTCCTGAAGTTCTTCGGGCCATGGGCTGAGTGAACCAGTGTCTTTCTCTCTCTTCAAAGAACAAAGTGAACTCTGTCCTTGGCCAGATCCCTGGTACACGAAGGAGACCTCTCCCTGCAGTCTCACTTGGCTTGCCACAACATTTCCTCCTTTTGCTTACACTGCTTCTTCCTCTCCCCGCCTCAGACCTCACACGTGTATCTTGTTTCTAGTGTAGTTTTTCCTGCCACGTTGTTATCCCATTCGTGACTACAGGGAGACATTGCTCAAGTGAGAGGCTGAAGGGTGTGTGCATTTGGTTCAGGAATTCCTCCCCTCTGGCCAGAGGATATGTTGCATTTGTTGTCTGACCTCCACCGTGATCCCTGCGGCCAGAAAGTGCCACACAGAGGTGTCTAGAGGGGTGGCAGCAGTCAGGGTGCTGGGCTTCCCCAGCATCAGCTGGAAAAGGAAGCTGCTGGGAGCCAGTGTGAGATCCCGGCATTTGTCGGGACAGAAAACCGGGCTCAGCTCACTGGGGGATGCTTGTGAGGCACCAGCAGATTCTCAGCAGAGAAAAGTTGAGCCTCAGCTCTCATCAGCTTTCGCACTGCCAAGTATGCAGGGAGGCAGGGCTACAGATAAAGCAAGGTGGACCAAATACATTGCCTTTGGTCCCTACACCAAATTCTAAAGGCATAAGGAACTCAGACTTCTCTTTCTCCAAAGGATGCAATTGCCTTTTATCCCCCCTTCACTCTCCCAAGCTCCTGTTTGTTTTTGTTTTTTTTTTAATAAAACCTCTTTTTAATCCAGGATTGCAAACACTATGCCTACTACCAGGTAACAACTTTCATCTTCTCATTTCTGCTACAACCACAGGGTGGTTAGATAAGATGGTCTACTAACAAGCTCCTTGGTGAGAAACTTGTCTTGTAGGGAGTTCAGCTGCACTCCCATGTGGAGTAAAGCCTCTGTCTGTGATTAATGAGCAATACCAGGGCTCTATAGGTTTAAATTCTCTTCCTTCTTTTATAACAGGCTTTCTATGTGAGTTCGGTCAATGCCCTTGTCTCTTGGATGAAATAATATTCACCTCCCAGCTAGTTTGTTGGAAAAGTTAAATCAGTCATGAAGCCTCTTAGCTTCAGTGATGAGAGCCTTGGAAAAGGAGATAAGTGGTGTGTGGGAAGCAGATGGTTATCTAGATGCAAGCAAACCTTGGAGGCTCACAGGTCAGGCTGATGCTGTTGTGTTTTTCAGGGGAACAATGGCTGTTGTCTTGGTGATGCTGCCGTGGGCCCTGTGAGAGCTGACACAGTGACACAGAGATGACACCTGGTCCCCCGCCAGCTCTGTGTAGTTTGTTTTTTTAAACACATATTTGCATTTTGTTTACGTGGGGTAAATACAGGGGGAAGGAAGCACAATTTTTGACTGATGGCTGTTGGTACAACCCCCTGCTTTGCTTGACAGAATGGGAGCCATGACTGCCACCACCTGATGGAACTGGATGAGGACTGTATGGCAGTGGTGTGCCATCAGATGAGAAAGCAGCCATGGAGCCGTCCCAAACACACACTTCTTCTGTCCTTGCAAGCAGAAAAAAATCCTAAAATATGCAGATCTCCCAGGGGGATCATATCCCCATGCGGAGTGCGTGAGTGGTGTTTGGGGATACACAGCTGGGTGTGGGCAGGCACAGCCAGGGGTGCTTCCTGACTCCCTGCTTTTGACCTGCCATTGGACGTGATGGTTTAGTCTTGTTCCAGGACTCCAGTTTGGGTGGGATGCTGTTGCCCAGCATCAGGCCCTGTGTGTTGAAGTTAAGATTTGGGCAAGATCCTTGAGATTTCAGAAGGAGTGGGGCTCCATTGGTGCTGCTGGGGAGGATTGGTAGGGACAGCAGCTTCTGTCCAAAGGCATCAGGAACATTCCTGACGAGGGATTGTTCTTATCAGGACTGCTTTGGCCATGTCAGATTAGGAAAAATCACATGCTTTACCAGCAGCAGCTACTCGCATGCAGGGATGGGAGGCAAGGATAGGGACTGGTGGGTGGACTGTTACACCTCACCAGCAAACGTGGCTGTACCAGAGCATCATGACAATGATACTTGTCCACGAGGATTAGAATCACCCTAGACTGGATTTTTCAAGTCAACATCAAGGAAGAAGCACTATACAGGTCTGGCTCAGCCCTCAGGAGGTTTGAACTGCTCCTGAAGATGCCCAGCCCTGCCAGGGAGGGTAGCTGGGGGTCCAGAGGCAGGCAAGCAGGATGAGTCTTAGCATTTTTGGCTCCTTCCCATGACAGCCCATCACAAATTGGTACTTTGAAAGATCCCCACTCCCTGCCCCAGCAGCTGCCACTGTCCCCAAGGACATAGTTGCACAGGCCAGGAGGAGGGGACCCGAGGAGGGCCAGGTGGGGGGCACAGGCAGGGAACACTGCTGCCAGCCAGCTGCTGCACACAGGGGAGGGAGGACCCACATTCAGGGAGATTTTGGGTGGCTTTTTTTACCAAGGGCCATGTAGGGCCATGTTTACCCAAAGGGCCCATGTAGGGCATGAGGAGCACAGTGCATAATGACTTTAGGGTCTTGGTGGGAGGGCTGCCAAAGGCCCAGCAGCACTGGGAGCGTGGAAATGACAGGGAAGATGCTGGGGCTTGATGCACAGTGCACGCTCCTGGCAGCTCCCTTTTCTCTTGCTTTTAACTGAGGAGACATGTCTGCAAAGCAGGACTTGTACTGCAGAATGACTGGGTTGGCAGGGAAGAGGAGAGGCAGGTGTCTGCTCCCTCCCTTGCCACAGAAAGCAGGTGCTTAGGCAGGAGGAGGGAGGGAAGGGTGGACCTGGGAGGTTTGCCAGGCACCGAAGCAGCTGGGAGCTCCTGGGGAGGAGACACATGGCACATGTGGGCAGATTAACAAGCTGAGTTGATCAAAGGCTGCTCAATCCTGCACACATGTGCCCAGGCTGGCTGCCAGCTCCTCTAAAATGATTTTCCTGGCCAGCAACTGAAGGAAGGTGCGGTTCAATGGGGCAAATCCATGATCATCTTCCTTTTTACTTCTACCAGCTAAGCTTGGTTGCAGATACTCCTGGCTGGGACCAAATCCTGGATGTCAGAGCTCTCAAAGTGTTCAATGGCACAGCTTGACTACCTTCAGAGTTCTTCCCACCAGCTGAATGGCAGCACAGCATTGGAAACTGTAGTTTAGGGAAACTTAATGCTGAGTTGGTTGGACCCCAAAATTTATCTCCAGATATGAATGTCAGATCTGCCATAGTCTAGGGAGATCTAACATGAGTGTAGAACAAAAGTGACCTGAGAACTTTGGTGTCCAGGTATGTCTGAACTGGATGTGTTGCTTCCAGTCCACTTGTACTGTGTTCTGCAATGGTGTCTCAGTTTGAGATGATAGGGGGGGGCAGAGACCTCAGACAGAAGTCTCCTCCCTTGGATTCAATCCCAGGTACCCCCAAACTAGACAAACACAGCCAACAACCAAGACAGGTAATTGTAAAGGAATGAACCTCCAATTTGTGTTAATAGCTCCAAACCTAAAGTTGCCAGAGACTAATTATAGAAGCTCTGAGACTTTGAGGAGTAAAATTATCTTAATAGTTTAACTGTACAAACACACTGACTCATTATATCGAGTGTGGAATAACAGTCTCCTGAGCAGTGTATTCACCTGTAAGCCAGAATCTGACTTCTCCACATATGTGCCTTGAGGTGGGAAAATCTGCACGAGAAAGAAATGAAGGTTTGATAACACTTTGTTCCAGTGATATTTTTATGGTAGTATTTGCAAAGCTACTTGCCCACCTGTCTGTATTTCTGTACCTATTTATTTAATTTTTTTTACAGATACTTAATAATACATATTTCTATAGAAATGCTATGTATTTATTTATAAGCCACCTTTTTCACCCTCAACTCAGTATCACTTGGCTGCATCTGGAGTCAGACCTGCTGTCCATGTGTGCTCCCATGAGGGCAGCACTCCATTGAACCTGATCAACTTTAACTGAAATTCAATATATGGGTTTGGGAGAGGAAAATTGTCTGCTGTAGAAGACACGAGTAAGTGGCACATCCCCAAAGAGGCAAGAGAAAGCCTCTGCCTCAGGTGCTGTGCCAGTCAAATTGACAGGCATCAAGGAATGCTGCTGCTTCTGTGTTCGGACAGCTTTGGAGATTGAAGCCTGGAAGGGCTGAAGGTGGTCATGAATAAAAGAAAGGAGACCCCAAAGACAACCAAGCTCTGCATGACCTCTGCAGGGAGGGGAAGACTGAGGATGACAAAAACAGGGATTCCTTTCTGTATGTCCTTGCAGCTCTGCAATTCTGTTTGCCTGGAGAGCTTCCATCACCCAGCACTATAGTGTCCACACCCTGCAAGCACCCTTGAGTTATCACATGCTCCCATCGCCCTGCCTGGGCTTTGCACCTCAGACAGCTGAATTTTGGGCTCTGCAGGACACCTCATCCCAACTTGCACATCGCCACCAGTCTGCAGTGCACCGCAGCATTTCTCCCGTCTTCCTCCTCCAAACTTTTTCCTTTCTGCCATCTCAGGACCAGGGATCCAGACCTGTGGTGCAACCCAAGACATTCCGTATGATAAGCAAACACGAGAGGAACTGTGCAAAGATGGGGATGGCTGTAGGAGCACCCACTTCAACACAGCACCTCTTCCTCCCTCCCCTTTTCTACTGGCCTCCTTTCACTTGCTTCCCACACCAACATAAGCCTTTGTGATCTTAATCACTTTTTTATTTTTGTAAAACCCAGCCATGCATTTAACAGATTTTATGGCAGGTGAGACCTTATACGTCTTGTGACTGGGGCAGAGTGGCATAATTTTTAAGCAGTGCCACTAAGAAAAACTGTCAACCAAAGGAAAACTGGAGTTCCAACCCATACCTGCCTGCAGGCAAATCAGAGGATGGTTTTTATGAGGGAATTTGCTGATTTGAGAGCCTAGGAAAGCAGTCCCGAGGCAGGCTGGGAGTATAGGAAATGATAAATTGGTCTGTCTTATCACATCAGGACAGTGAAACAGGTGAAAGGAAATTTTAAGCTGTGAAAATCTATTTTTCTTTCATTTATTTTCCCCTACCACATGCAATAAACCTGGCTCAGAAATTCCCAAAGGCAAAAATACATCAAGATTCAGAGAAAGACTAAATAGATATGGACAGCAAGAGTATCTAGATTCATTAGAATTAATGACAGTAGAAATGTCAGCTGGTAGATTAAACTCCCTGCTTCAGGGTGCAGAAAACATTTGAGCTATTAGATCCAGCTGGAGAGGGGAGAAGAAGGGTGGGGAGGCAGATCCAGCTTCATGCCTCCTTGAAGACCCATCATGGGTTCCTGCAGCAGGATGATGTGAGATAGGCAGACATCTGATGTGTCTCACACAGGTGTTCCCTATGTTTGGACAGGGAGCAGAGTGCCACAGCCATGGTCACCTTAGTGCTGCTGCTTCTTGCCCTGCTGGTGCAGCAGGAACCCTCCTGGGTGCTGGGAGCAGCACCCTTCCCTGGAGAGAGATGTCGCTTACCAGGCATCACAAGTTTCCTCTGCACGGAAGTCAGAGATGAGACATGACCTTTGTGCCTGCAGTGTGGGGAGAGGTGCATGTGTTCAGTTTGGGGATGGCTGTACCGCTAATGAAAGCCTCTGGCTGGTATCTCAGAGCAGAGATGGGTGATATTTCCCCATTACCAACCTGCCTCATGCAAGCACAGTAGCACTCACCCTAAGATAGTTTCTCTCCAATAGCCCCAAAGTCTCTGCTTTCACTCTTTCTGTAACAAATTTGGAAGTCCTAGTAAGTCAGGCCTGGGAGTCTACTAGGAAAAAAATGTTGATTGCTTTCTGAGATGCTGGAGAGGATCTCAGTACAAATTCAAGCTCCCAATTACATTTCTTCTTTGAGCTTAGACAAACCAATTAACCTTTTAGTGCTTTTCTATCTTCTAATTGTGCATCCATATGGACCACAGCTGAATCTCATTCAAGAGGAGTTACCTGTCGTTAGGGCCTCTTTTCACATGTTTCCATATACAGACATGAGCTTTTGGGGGAGTCAGGACTGGGCTCTTATGATAGCAAAGGTGGCCCACATGAAGAAGTAAAATTCAGATGCTTTCTTTCAGTGGTATCACCTGAAAAATCTCTTCCGCTACACTTCCACCCCTGCTTCCACCCTACTGCTCTTGGACATCTGCCTACTGGAACATCAAAGCAACATTACCTCGCCCTGTCCCCTTTCTCAGACCAGCTTCAACAGGCTGCATGGAGGCCATGACCCCTCTGACCTTGCTGAGTCCTGCCCTTCCTCCATGCAAGGTTTGCTCCCTGCCAGGGATGGCTGGAGGTGCAGGAGTGCTGGAATCCCCTTGTACAAGGGCATGTCCTCCACCAGCTGCCCGCACTTGTCTCGTGGCAGCCTGGGGTTGTCACTGCAGGTGCTCACACATGGCTTCAGTCCCCTCTTTGTGTCCCCCTTCCAACAGCTGTTTCTCCAGCATGTGGCCATTTCCCACACTGGTGTAAGCTCCCCAGATCTCTGCTTGCTACCCCTGGAAAAGTTAGTGGCCAAATCAAAGGGGCTTTGAAATAACATGCAACTGAAGGCTTGTCAAGGAACATGAGATCTGTAGCAACACATGGGAATCAGCATTCAGATTCAGACCAACTAGTCCACAGATGCCTTTAGGTGCAGCAATGGCTTGCTGCTCCTAGGAGGAGCAAAACACGCCAGAGATCAGTAAAGGATTATGTGGTCCTGGGAAAGCCATCTATCCCTGGCTGGTTACACCTTTAGCTAACACCTTGAGACCTGTGAGTTTGTACCAGCTCTGGAGCACCAGTTTGTCTTTATGTTGCTTTTAGTGCAACTCCAGATTTCTGGATGATCCATTTCCCTCTGCCTCCAGCTGAGCTCCTGGGCACAATGGTATGATGTGGAAAGGGATTCAAAGTACAAAGAATTCAGCTTCATGTGCTTTCTTACTGCTGGCCCATGGTATCTGCAGATCATTTGCAGGGAATAGTTGGTTGGAAAACGACCTATCTGCTGTGGGTTTCACCAGTGATGTCTTCTCTGCTGTCCCTTCAGCACACATTTCAAATCCATCCCAATCTAGAAGATGTCTCACAGCTATCTTATGCCAAGGCATGGTATAAATTTAAAATCCTGGGTATTCACAGGTACATCTGCAGAGTTACTTCTGCAGCTAGGCCCAAACTAGCTCTAAATGGGTAAGTCAGAAGCAGCCAAACGTGAGTAACAAGAATTTAGGGAAAAGAGGCCAACAGTAGCTTTAGGCTGCTTCTGCTCACCATGTTATCTCCATTAGAGGGTACCTCTGCTCTCTCTGCACTGTATGATATCCCTCAGCTCATTAACCTCAGTGCCATGCATTTACCTCAGGACGCAATTTCTATGCTGCATCCTGTTGCAGAATTGTGAATCCAAGCACATTTCCGCAGGGAATGCCTGTGGCAAGGGACAGGAGACTACAGAGCACTGGGAAACAGATTATAGGGAAATTAAATCTCCCCGTCCCCCCATATCAGTAATGCAGAGCCCAAAAATAAAATGTCCAATAAATTAATAGGGCATCCATCTGAAAGCTAAAGAGTTCTAAGGGTTCTGGGCTTTCTGACCCTTCTGGCTGCTGATGGTAACTGGCAAGCTTGGTCTTATTTGTGTTGCAAAGGGCCAGCCTCTCAGCTGGCTGTACCCTGAGAATGGTCCTATTCTGTTCCTCAGAGGGGTAAGAGAAGGAGACATCTCCAGAAGCCATTACACATTTCTTCTCTGGTTGAGGCACCCTTCTTTATGGCTACTGAAAAAGAGAAAAAGAGAGGTATGGGTCTTTTATGGTCTGGTAGTGCTGACATTCCCTCCTGTTCCTACAATGGTAGCAAGAGAAGAAGGTGTGTTTAGACCTGGTGCCTTTGCAGTAGAGCCAGTGGAGTTTGTGAGGGCTTGTGTGGTACAGCCAGCACCCCTGGCAGGTTGGCTCCCTGGCATAGCACGGGTATCTAGTCATGGTTCAGGCTGTGGGAAGAAAGAGGGGAAAGAGCCTAGCCTCACTTGAGAGTCCAACAGCTGAGCTGCAGCATGGAAAGCAAGCATGCACTGTTTCCCTCACCCCTGGCCATGCAGGATGGGCTCTTTCAGACTTTAATCTCCCTGTTGCCACATTTTTCTTTCTGGCATTGGCTCTTCTCTTAATTAGAGAGGAGCAGCTGCAACCTTCTAATAACCAGTTTGTACTTAGCAGCTGCTGATGGTATTTTGGTACTGTCTCCCCTCTCCTGTTGCTGAGCTGGCTCTTTCCCCTTTGTAGAGCTCACTCCCTGGGCTTCCTCCTCCCCAGTGAGCCCAGGCCAGCTGCAGGAAGGTCACCAGGAACTTGAGGAATTAATTTTACTGGAAACCACATCCAGAGAGACATAGGCTGGAGGCAGAGAAGAAACTTGATCTCGTCAGTCGTAGGGGAAGGAGAAAGGACAGGAAGGGTTTGAGATTGTTTCTTTTTCAGTGAAAATTTAGGAAACAGACAAAAGAGAAGCAAGTAGAAGTCAAACTTTTTATCAGGTGAGAGGAGAGCTTTTGCAACAGTTTCCCCAGGAAATGCTCTGCCAGTGTTTTCACTTCCCTCAGCTTCATACTTCACAAGGTCTGCAGATCTCCTTAACACACAAGGAAACAAAACCCAAGGTCACTGTCACACACTGTGGTATGTCTCTGCTGCATTTTTTTTTTTTTTTTTTTTTTGCAGCCTGAAGAGCTGGAGCATCCCAGCAGCCCTATGTGTAAAAGGTCAAAATTTGTATTTGCCATCCAGAACTTACCCAGGCTACTTCTAGTACCCTCTGGGAGGCTGGGGGGCAGTGGAGGATGGGAACTGCTTGCACAGGTGCTGTGGGTGGGCTGCAGTACCCGTAAAAGCACTGCAGTGGGGCCAGCTGCTGACCTGATGTGTCAGTACTTTGGTCCTCACTTCCTCGCTGTGTGTCTCTGTGACTGTCTAGTCCTGCCACGGAAATAGGGATGAGGGGATGTGTCTCCCTGGTGCACACATGGGAAGAGCTTCTGTTTAAGTGAAAGAGCAGCATTTTATATTACACAGATATAAGTAGAAGTGCCATATTTTATATAGAATACATTGTGTTATGTTTTGTTCTATTCTGTTCTAGGTTATTCTATTCTACTTTGCTTCTCCCTCCATTCCTTTCAGATGTAGAGTCTCGCTCTTTGTATATATTCATGCCACAGGTTTGGGGGTCTTTTTTTTTTTTTCTACCAGACTGTCACTCAGTCCATTGCTTGTTTCTGTGGGGTTTCTGAAAATGATGACATTCGGATATGATTATGAGGGTCTTGGAGTGGGATTTTTACCTGATAGCTTGTGAAAGCCTTTAGAAAGGCCAGAGTTTAAAAACTCCTGAGGATTGTGTCTCTGAAAAGCAGAATGTTTAGATAGGATACCCCAAAAATTAGTGCAGTGCAGGAAGAAATTGCTGTTGCATGGTCTTACACTTACATTTGCTTTAGCTTGTGCACAGGTATGTCCTGGGTTAGTCCAGCTGGAAAAGATCCCAGTTCAATGGGAAGTGTTTCTTCTCCCAGCACCTGAGACATGGGTAGGAAGACAGTGGATCTTGTGCTTTTGCTCAGGCTCTCTTGCTGCAGGGACATTGTTGTCATCAGCAAGACCTTGTTAGTGGGACCTGCCAAGAGTCCAGTGTTAACATTGCCATCATGCAGGTTCTGGCATTGACTACCTGGTGTGAATACCATATGGTTTAGACTTTCTGAGACAGCCTTGTGACCTGCTTACAATAAAAATGCATCTTGGAGCAGTCTGGCAAGCTGTATTCAGATGCTCTTGGGCCTGATGCCTCTGGACAAAAGAGGTGGGATGAGACATGGTCACAGCTTGTGACCTTGCACAGCTGAGGAAGGAAGAAGATTAAGAAGCAAGTGGGAAGAGATAATTTATTTTATTTTATTTCATTTCATTTCATTTCATTTCATTTTATCTGCGATCCAGGGGTGTGCTCTCAGCTCACGCAACCGCAGAGAGGCTAAAGTATTGGATGTCTGTCTTGGGGAAGGGAAATAGTAATCAAGTGAGGGTACCATCTCATCAGTGAGCTGAATAGCACATTTCTGCCGGTGCAGAATGGGCTCTCATTAGGATGGGGAGAGAATTTGTGAATCAAAGACACCTTGACATTACCAATAGACCCTGAAATCCTCCTGTGATAACATCCTGAAGGCAGAGCAGTCTTGCCTGCTCCCTTTTAAGAGCATGAGTGAGCAAGGGAGGGACAGGAGACCCATGCACTGACTGGCTCAGCCTAGAAAAACCTCCAAACATTGTTAACCATCACTGATAGGCAGTGGACACACTCATTTTCAAACTCATTAACTCGTTGTCATTCACCCGAGAGAAGTTACTTTTAAGAACCTGCACCTGAATGCTGGGAACATCATTGTATTTCCCTGGAAAACCACCCTTTACAGTTCCTCCCACATGCCTAACTCAACATTGGGCACTTAAACAAAAGCCTTCAGAAATGGTGTAAAAGCAGATCATCATACACATGCCACACTGCCACTGATGTGGTAAAACGTTGGTTTGCTGTACTAGAAAAACTAGTTACCACCCTGCTTAGCAAGACAGGAGCCATCCTCCAGTGCTTTCCTTTCTCCCTCACCTGGTTTTCACTCCTTATCCCACCTGGGCTTGGATGAATTTCCCTGAGAAGCCTCGGATCAGTACCATTTGGTCTCTCCAGCCTTGGAAGCTCTATCTGCTCTTTATGAAGTCATCCAAATCTGGCCAGATTTCTTCCCCAGAGAATTCATTAGCTGAATCTAACCCACATTGTTGGGATTATAGCTATCTTTGATCCTGCTGTAGTTAGCAGACATGGCTGCATGCCACGTAGCACGTCTAATCTATATTTGCTTTGCATCCTGTGGCACAGAGCTGGGAAGAGATCCCCTGGGAGAAGAAAGCAGAAGCTCCCCACTGCAGTCAGAGAGAAATAAAAGAGTCTTATTTTCCCTTTTTGTGGGAAGTGCCACGGAGAAAACTCTTTGGTGCTTTGTATTCTAATTATCTCCAAGCGCACCCTCACGACTTGGTTTGCGGTTACTGCATAGGAGAGATGAGCTGACACATGTAACCCAGCTACCAGGAGCTCAATTAGCTAAGCTGCACCTACAAGTCACAGAGGCAGGCAGCGTTTCCCAGACAACTACAATAGGGCCTGCAGAGTACTTCTGTATTCAGAAACAGAGGTGCTTTAATCATCTGCAAAGCGTGATTAGGGTCTGAACTAAGCGTGGAAGTGAAGTGTGGAACAAGGCAAAAGCAATACCTGGGGCATAAAGACATTGGGGTGGGAAGCGCTGGCAGTGCAGGGTACACAGAGTCTATTCACTGTCCCGATGGCACACTGTGGTTCTTAGGATGTGATAATTACCAGGGAGGTAGGAAACAGTGAGCAGCACTGGAGGATTTGCATGAGTTGCTTGTAGGGTACCTGTGCAAATGACAGCTGTGCTGGTACCTTATTTCCCTCTGAGGATATTATGGGCTGCAGTGTGCCAGCCTGATGGCAGCACAGCCTGTCTTGGGACTTTCTGAGTGTCTGCTGGAACATCTTCAAGGGCTTGAGGTACTGCCAACCATTCACCTCTCCCACTGCATACCTGCCTCTAATTGCAAACCAGATAGGCTTTGACAGAATATTGGCCAGTTAAAGTTTCCATCCCCCCAGCTACATGGTTCTGCATCCCATGTGCCTCCAATTTGCCCTCTAGCTTGGAAAGGCTTATCATCTGTGCAGTCATCTGACCCAGCCCACTTTCTTTCTCCTGCTGGGGGCTGCATTTCGTCTCGTGGTGGATGCAGCTGGCTCTAGCTGAGAGATGCAAGATTTACCTCACACATTCATCAAGCTGTCAATTTGTGAGTCCTTGCCAACCAGGGAGTGCACTTGACGGGCCAGTGTTTGTGGTGTGTCAGGCAAGTGGGAGACGTGAGGAAGGAGAGGGCTGTGACGCTGTACCCCAGGAGGAGAAATGCAAGATGTCCGTGCTCAGCTGTGAGGAAGGGAATGGGTAAAGTAGATCAAAACTCTTCTTACCTTATGAGGGACTTTCCCCCTTAGTGGGGTTTGGTTTTTCAGGTTTCTTTGTTCTTTTCTTTCTTTTTTTTTTTTTCCTCATGTGTTTTCCCCATTAGTAGAAGAGATGAAATGAAAAAGAGGTGCTGGGGAGGAAGGTGTGACTGAGGAAATAAGCACACAGAAAGGAGAAGATGTGTTGGAAATTATAATTGAAAATCATTGTTTTCTGTGCAAAAGGGGAATTCAGGCAAGAAGTAACTCCCTTTCAGACTGTTTTAGTAGAGGCTTGGGAATGACTCAGATGGCAAGTGCTGCTTTCAAAGTGAGGAGCTGTGTGTGGTTAACTCTTCAAACACAGCTGGCTTGATTTCCCCTTTCAGATTCAACTGGAGCACTGAAATTGCTGTTAGCATCACTGTCATTTGAAGCTGGTGCCTGGAGCCTTGCTGCGCTGGAGCTCCTTCCCAAAAAGCCCAGGCAGCAAGAGAGTTGTCAGGGATGCCAGGGCAGCTGTCATTTGAAGATCTTCCAAAGCAAGTAGGAGGTTTGCTTGGGGTATAAACTGTAAGCAGTGTTTGCTTAACTACTCTGGCAACATTAACTGGAACACTGTGACCTCCCTGCTTGTGATCATATGCTGTGATGAGTGAAAAATTAAATTCTTTTTAGAATCTTAAACTACTAGCAGAAAACGTAAGTTTTACCACACTCTAAACCACTGTTGCTGTTACTGAGATCTAAAATACAGGTCTGTTTTCTCTGGATTTAAGATCTCTGGGGTGTGTTTTTTAAGGTTCTAGTATTTGCTTAAACTGGAAGTCATACTTGTATTTCTTAATCCTCTATTTTGGCTGTATAATTCTGTCTTTAAGCTTCATTACACTAGGTGAAACTCAGCCCTTGCTAGTAGAAAGTCAGTATTTACAAACCACTGTACGACAGGGATCCAACAATTTGACCTAACTGAGAACCAGAATATGACTGCAATGTCCCAGAAGCTGCAAGTGCTCCAGCTGTTGTCTCAGTATGAGCAAGGCTTTGCCTGCCAGCCTCCTGTCTAGTCCATGTGAAAGGTTTGTGACTCAATTAGTGACTACTACTTTTAGCTTAAAATGGTGACAACCCACACGTCTAAAATGCAGAAGCAGCAAATTTCTCTGTCTTTCAACTCTCCCGAGTTCACTGACGTGACAAGGTTTGCCAGGGCAGTGAGTTGGACCAACTAATAGATGAATAAAAACAAATGAGTTTTTAGGAGTAGAAATCCTTGCTTCAGTCTTTTTTATGAGTGCAAATGTCTCTTGCTACAGTGGCTTGCTCCTGGATCCCGGGATGTATACCTGCTTTTTACCCCCCATCCTGGGGGGACCTGCAGAGCTCTGCTGGGCTGGCCTGGCCTGAGATGCTCCAAGCTCATGAGGTGGCAAAATATGGCTCCTGTGTTTTTTCTTGATGAAGCTGGCAGCTGGACACGTGGCGTGTGCTGCAGAGACCTTTCCAAATTCTGTCTGTGTTCTTGGAGGAAATGCAGAACCACTCTGGGACCCCAGCCAGGCGTGGGGTTTATACCCAGGCTGGAGCACACTGTTGGAGACTGAATGCCTGCAGAGGGGTCATGGCAGCAGACCCTTCCCAGTGCTCCTCTGCCTGCAGTGGAGGAAGGAGGCACTTTCCAGGCCTTGCAGCAGAGGACAGCAGCACAATGGTGCCCTGTGCTGCAGTGTGAGGGTAGAGTGCCCCCCCTGGGTCGCCAGCACAGGGGACACTGCAGGGAGCGTGTCCTGCGAATCACGAGTGCTGGCTGTGGGGTAGTTTAGCTAGGGTTTGACTTTGGATGATGCAGTCCTTAGCCCATCCTGCACACTAGATGGGGCCAAGGGAGGATTTGCCTGCAAACCACCTCACCTTCAATCTGCCAGACCACAAACTGCTTTGGGAGCAGCCCAGGAGCACTTCTGCTTCCCTCTCAGACATCCTTTTCTATCCACCATACCAAGTACTCTCAGAAATCTGTTTCTAATATTTGCTGTGTCTTTTTAGAGAGTTCTTTACACCCAAGGAGATGCTTAATTTTCCTGGCTCCCCCTACTTTTCTCTTTCCCCTCTGCAGCCCTATCTTCTCCCCCAGCTTGAAATGAATTCTGTGCATGCTAAGTCCAGGAGAGACCATGAACTGAAAAACCTATTAATGAGCTCCTTAGAATGGGTAAGTTTTTATTGATGGGGAAGACCAAAGCAAAAAGGAGTGTTTTTTTAGCATTTTGGGCAGCATCAAGAGACATGCCTCGAGGAAAAGACAAATCCTATCCTTCATACCTGCCTGAAGACACAATTAAACTGTTTCACAGGCACCATTTGAGGCTTGTGAAGGCTATTGTAGAAACAATGCTCAAGTATTTTAGGTCAAAAAAAAAAGCCAGTTACAGCCTCTACATGATCAATAGGTGAGTATCAGAAGCCAAAGCCCAGAAGATGCTCTCAGGCACATGGTGTGATTCTTGGGGTATCCTGCACAGGGCCAAGAGTTGGACTCGATGATCCTGATGGGTCCCTTCCAACTCAGCATATTCTATGAACCTGGGTGCCCATGCAGGACTTGCAAGTGAATGAAACACCAAGCGACCACTCCAGAAAGAGATGTTAGGGAATGGGATTTTTTTGGCATTCTTCCTGCAAGGCCACCCCAGGGCAATGCCAGGTTCTCCTTCTACATTTTTAAAGCTGTGTTCATTCTTTTGTGTTTTAGGCATGCAACAGATGCATTTACCCTTGGAACAGGGTTTATTAAAACTCTGACTGGGCATGAAAAGCCAGTCAACGTTCCCTGAAAACTGGAATGTGTTCTAGGCTTGTTGTCTACCTTGACTAAGATCTCTGATATATTTCAGTTAAAGAGTTACCAAAACCAAACAAGTAAAACAAGCTTGTAATTCAGAAGAGATTAGATTGGTCTTAAAGGAGAAATATACAGATATATTTTATTTTTATAAGTAGAAAAATTAAGTATAAAGTTCCTGTAGAACCACTCTTTGCCAGAGCAAACACATCAATCATTTAATAATTTCCCATACTAGCAGGAATGCACACAGCATCTTTTGTAGGAAAATCACTTTTCAAAGGACACCAGTTTTGACATTACACAGCTGAATAGCTGCTCATTTCTTTTTTTTCTCTAGTGCCCTGGCCACCACTGCTTTTCAAATAACTCTTTCAGGGAAAGACAGGGGAGAACTCCATTTTAGATTAAAAAACATTTCGGTTTTTTGAGAGCCTCCCCCAGAGACCTATCAAAAGCAACATGCAGTAACAATACAGTGCATAGTTCTCTTGCCTTGGGAAAGGAGCTCTCTTTAAAGCCCAACTAATTCATTAGAAGGGATTATAGGATTAAAGAGCTCCTAAAGGCTAGAGACCCACTTCTATAAGACAGTAATTGTTTATTTCAAGGATAGTGATGCTGCAGCTTTCATGAGCCTCAGAGTTAGTACATCCAGAGATGCACAGGAGATCAATCAGCTCTCCAGACACCCAATCAGGGAATCCAAAAATGGTTTCGGTACAAGAAAATTCTCTATTAAGTTAATTAGCTTCACGTATGGAAAGTTCAGATTAAGAAGAGGATGTTGCTTTGACGTTGTTTTGCAGGCAGTCACCACTCATGAAATGATCTTCACTTCAGGCTTGGAGTCTTCCAAGGCTCTCAGTTCATCATCCACTTCAGCACTCCACAAAATGTCATACAAACTACACCAAAACAAAAAGGCAAGCAAAGTTTAGTGAGCATCCTCCTGTTAAAGAAAGAGAACGATGCACAGATGGCCAGTATGGGAAGATCATATAACAGGAAGGGCCCCATCTAGGTTTGAGTCCGGCCCAACAGCCAAAAACATGCTTTACAATCCAGAGCCTTATTACTCCCTCACCAGCATCACCTTCTCCTTGTTCTTTGGCCCTGTGGACCAAAACAGACCAAGGCACTTGTGGTCATGTCACTTGGACATGCAGACGGCATTTGAATCCCCCCTGGTCACTAGCTGCCCTCAGGTGCAATTCCCAGAGAGCCGGTGCCTGCGGCCCCCTCCCCACAGCCTCCCAGCTCTCTGAGTTCACCACCTGCCAGGGGGAACACAACAGGGCCACAAACGTCTCTCACATTAACTGCTGCACGTTGCAGCTGGGATTCCTCAAGGCTTCACAGATCTTCCTGATGCCTTCGTCTTCCAGAGGGTTGTAGCTCAGGTCCAGCTCGGTAAGGCACTGCTTGGTGGTCATGACGGTGGCGAGGGTGGCACAGCAGGCTGCCGTCAGATCGCAGTTACCCAGCCTGCAGGGAGAGCAGGGAGAGGACACTGCAGTGAGCCATGGCTCCAGGGACCACCAGCCCACCCTCAGACAGCAGACACAGAGACATCCTAGCACAGAGCAGCAATCTCTGTGAAGCTGACAGCTCTGAGATATCAGCAGGGGCTGGCCCGCGGTCCCAGCACAGAGACAGCCACCCTCATGGTGACTGCTGAACACCTAGAAGTCCTCCCTAAAGCTTAATAATGTATGGCTACAGGAGTAGAAGAACCCATAGAAGATATTCCCAACTTCAACACCAGGCATCATGTTTTTGGTTTGAAGTGATCATAAATCATCTCTAAACTTTAGTACTATGTGAGTGCTATATGAGACTTGCAACAATCTCTCCAAAAAGGGCAATTGAGACCTCTCAGTTGTGAAGCTTTAACTGGTCAGCAAACATATCTTTCTGGAAGAGACTTCTAGTCTTACTTATGCCTCCCACGACCCTTTGGCTCAACTCACTCACTGTAAGACTCAGGCATCGGAGCACAGCTCCGGCTTCTGTCCAGAGGCGTGGAGAAAGCACTGAGGTGCCCTGAGCATCACACAGTCCAGAGCTCAGTGCCCACCTGGGAAGGGACAGGCAGATGGAGAAGGCAAAGCCCACCACAGGGCTGGAGGTGATGCTCCAGATGGCCTCCTACTCCTACCAGTGAGGCTGGATCAGTACTTGTATTTGCACCCATAGGGACTATGGGAATAAGGGGCAACAGGTGAATCCAGGCAGGCTTTGCACTGAGACTGGCAGGCATGAGAATAAGCACATGACACCTCGACCAGCAGTTTCTCCATTTCAGTGTCCCACCTGAGAGAGGCCCTGCACGTGAGTTTAGAGAAGGGCACCAGAAGCTCTACAGTGCATGGCTCCCACAACAAAGCAAGATCACTCCAGCCTCCCCACTCTTTGTCCCAGGTACACTGTGCTGTGAACTTTCAGTTCTGCACCTGGGACAGCACCTGTGGACAGCTACGAATGCACTGTCACACAGGTGCCAGCCTGTACTTTCGAGATCATGAGTGACAGAATACATAGAAGAAGGTGTGGCTTCCACTGACTTGCTCCTGGACTACTTAATCATCAGCTTGTGGCGCGAATTGTTTTATAATGAACAAAACAAAAAAATACCACACTAACATCTAATGCTGTCTCTATCTCTCTGCACAGTCTTGGAAGGGTAATGCAGCAAGAGAGAAGATGACTTCTGAGGGTGCACCTTACCATAAGGACTGGATGTTGCAGTTGGGGTGCAGCAGCCCTTCACAGAGGAGTTCAACACCTGCATCTCCCAACTTGTTCTCACCCATGTGCAGTACTTTCAAGTGCTTGTTGGTGCTGAGAGCAGAGCTGACAACCTTGCAGCAAGCAGTCGTGAGCCCGCACTCCCTAACCCTGCAAGGCAAAAGTGACATGAGATCTAGGTGGGAGATCTAGAGAGTATCAGGCACCGTTCACTTCTCTACATTTGCTTAACAGGAGCCCAGGCAGTGGGAACAGAGAAACCAGAGTTTTCCCATAATCAGTGTACTCCCCTCAACCCCCATCTGCTCCGTTCTTTCTAAGCAGCACCTCTCCCACTCTTATATGTGAGCTGTCTGTCTCAGAGCGTGCACCTACGAAAGGCACCTGCCCATCAAGCACAGGGACAATCAAAAATGAAGCACACTGCTCTAACAGTCACTCTTGGCTCCACCATGCACTCCTGAGGTTGACTTCCAAGCCTCCAGTGTAGGGCAAGAACCCAACTGGGGCAGAAGCTGAATTTGCAAAGTAGAAAAGTTCAAGTGTTGCTTGTTCAGTTTCTGAGTGAAAGAACAAATTTCCTCTCCTGGCCACCAGACCGTCCCAGACTAAAGGGTAACACAGTCAACAGGATAGGATGCTGAGAACTGTTTATGTCACTACAGCTTCTTTTGGCTGATCAGTGAGAGAGATTAGATCCAGTGGAGAACCTGAGATATCTGATCACAGCACTCAATTTGCTATTATATGAGGCCTTTCAAATTTCAAAAGTCTCTCAGCTGACATTTGTTGCACGATAAAATATATTAGAAGCTCTACAAGTGATGTTTGGTCTCCTATTAACAGGACTATGGGGCAGATCTTCAAAGTGTCTACGAGTTTAGAAATACAAATACCTTTTAAGTTTGTAAGTCTATAAAAACCCTCTTCAACTCCATAAATCCTTTCATTAACAACCAGCACAAATTGTTTATACAACCATTGCAACTGAGCATCAATCTGGTGGGCACTACTTCACTTACATCTTTCTTCAGTGAAGCCTTCAAAGAAGGCAGTGGATACGTGAAACTTGACAGCAGCTCACCATAGCTCCTGAAGTTTAGATTTGGGATCCTTGAGCGCCTGACACAGCATTTCCATCCCTGAGTCTCTCAGGTTATTGTCTATTAGACTGATCTCTTTGAGGGTCTCTTTTGTACTGATGAGTCTGGAGAGATCTTTACAGCTAGCACTTGTGAGATCACAGTCCCATAACCTGCAGGGAAGAAAAAAACCATTATTTTCTCCCAAGAATGACTTAGATCAGAAAACAGAATCCTATTTTAGTATTCTGAATTTCTGGTTACATGATCTCATTTTCTTCTGTCCTTTACAAAACCCATTCATGCATCATATCACACAGCTTTCTCCTTACTTTCCAGTTGTTGCAGCAAAAGCTCTGTTTTTAACACACACGCACAAAAAAAGGAACATGCAGTTCTAGTAGATAACAGGAAACCAAGACAATGCCACCGCAAACTTCCATTCGCACTCTTCCCAGAATCTGATCCAAGTGATTTCAGCGTGGCTCTACTTGCTCATGGTGTCCTCCACCAGTTTTGAGAAGGAACTAATCTACAGCTGAGACATTCTTTTTTCACTGGGCCAGAGGGGTAACAGACGCTTTCCACTTAGGAGCGAACCAGCAGCACAACCTTGGAAAGCCTGGGGGCTGCACAGGGATTTAAGAAACCTCTTCCCGCCCTTACCACAGCTTCTGGATTTTGCAGTTAGGATGCATCAGTCCTTGGCAAAGCAGAGCCAGCCCGGAGTCCCCGATCTTGTTATCCCCCACAGAGAGATCCATCAGTGATGACTTGTTACTGAGAACAGTGCTAATATCCCGACAGCTGTCGCTGGTTATGCCACAGTTCTCCAGGCTGCATGAAAAAGCACAGTTGGAGTTACTGCTCCAGACCTGCTGTATTAGATACACTCCAACACGCCCAGTTCAGACTGAGAAGGGTCTATGTGCTGCTTCCTTGCTGCAAACCAGTACAGCCCAGCTGGGCATTGCTAGATCCTGCAAGGCTCAGAGATGATACAGGTGTCCTAGATGGGCTCTGGGTGAGGCAACACACTGCTCCTGCATTTCATGAGGCTGCAGGGCATTTTTACTCTGACCTATCCATTCATAACCATTAAAGCAAGGATCATTCTTGCCAAACTCCCACTTTATATTGATTATCCCTTTTAAGAGGAACTTTTGGCTGTATCATACAGTGAGTCCCCACTGAGCCAACCCCTGCTGAACCACAGGGGCAATATAAAATTAATCGTGCTTCTACCCTAAAGCCCTTCAAGGGCTTTACCCCAGATACAATGCCAAGTCCAGAACCTCTGTTTTGTAGCAAAAAAGGGCTCTAATAAGTATGCTCATCTGGCTAGTAATTCAAAGTTAAGAACTGGAGCCACTGAGGGTACTTGTTCCTCTGCTCTGAGACACTGGCAAGCAGTCCCCCCTGGTAAGTGCTGGTTTAACCTGTGGTACCAAAATTTCCAAAACTGAAAGCCCCACTCGTTTGTGTACAGCCTCCTGTTACATAAATCTGAGCCTGCAAAAATCTGGCCTAAATGTCAAGCATTCCTGGCAATAATTTTTTCTGTCTTATGGATGGTATGACTAGCAGCAGGACCGGTTGAAATTAGAGATGTCCAGCTCTTCCTTACTGTAGTAACTCTAGGTTGCAGCTTGCCTCCACCAGTCCCCGGCACAGCTGCTTTACAGCTGTATCTCCCAGAGTGTTGTTGCTCAGGCTGAGTTCCTTCAGGGTGGGCTTGCTTTGCAGAGCGGCATTGAGAGCTTCCACAATATCAGCTGTGAGTTCACAATATTCCAGCCTGCAAGAAGAAAAGAAATCCAGGCAAAAAAACAACTGTCTTTACCACATCTCACGACCTGCAAGAATCAGCTGTGGGCAAAGTGTGTGTTAGCCAGGGCAGAAAAGATGCCAACATGAGTTGAGACCAGGCAACGCATAAAGGCAGAGACAACATAAGAGTTTTTAACAGCATCTCTCTGCTCATTGCAGGAAGCATTGATTCTTAAACCAGATCCTAGGGGACCCTAGCAAGACTAATTACCCACCCATTTTTACACTAATCCTCCATTAAACCACTGCACAGGCTGCCCTGGAGCACATGGCTGAGCTCTACACTGCAACACCATCTCACAGCCTCACCATCGGGCCTTCCCAGCCCGAGATGGGGGCTGCAAATAGACCAAGGTCCCGCTCAGTCATAAAACAAAGACCAAGGGCAGCAGAATCTGATGTCCCCTGGACGTCTAAGAGGTCCTGCATTTACAGCCACTGCTGCCAGGAGGCCTAAACAAAGCATATGGGAACAGACACCCAAGTCTTACAAACCCACGACACCCACCGGTGTGAATAAGTGTGACACAACTTCAGGTAAAACAAGAAGAAATCCACATCTGGGAACAAAACTCCTCCTTCTCTCAAGGGAAAGACAAGCATGACCTGTCTGATGACCAAAAAATCCCAGTGACTACTTACTGCAGCTTCTGCAGCTTACAGCTGGGGTTCATCATCCCTTGACACAGCACCTTCACTCCAGCAGTTCCCAGTCTGTTGTCACCCACGTGCAGCTCTGTCAGGGATGGCTGTGCACTGAGGACAGACCGCAGGGTCTCACAGCTGGCACTTGTCAGATTGCAGTTTTGCAGCCTGAAGGAGAGAGGCAACCAGGGTGAGGGAAATGCACCCCCAGAATTACAGAGGCTCTTCTCAGCGAGGTGTATCTGCCAAGGTTTGAGCTTGGAAAGGACACCATGGCACTAACCCTCTAGGAAACGATATATCCTGGTTAGTGCTGCTGTTTTACACATGTTAAATTATTCTCTCAGTTAGTATTATATCTGTACCACAAATAATAGCTCCCATGCTTCCTTCAGCATAATTGCTCATGCAGCACCTCCAGCAGAATAAATAAGGATCCACCCTACATGAAGTAGCACCACAACTGCTTTATAGAAGTATTTTAATTATCACGAGGCTGATCCCAGAGATAAAGCAGTGGCATCTTATGATTTCTTGCCCCCCCTAGAAATATGACCCAGAGTAGCTAGAAGTTAAAATTTCATCCTACTTGGCTTAAATCCATGGATATCATTTAGATGTTTATTGGTATACTCTAAGAAGGGTCTACGAAGTTGATCCTTCAGCACTCAGGCTTGGAGAAGTAGCACAGGAACTGTGCTAGTATTGCTATGGGATGTTTATATAGTTATTGGACAGGACTTTGTGGCAACGGAGAGAGGTCATGAATGGAGGTACTAAGTTTGACTTGGGTTTGTTTGCTCTTTTATTTCCTAAGGCACCTCACTAGAACCCCAAAAACGGACAATTATATTTCTATAGAACTGAGAAAGCCTAATCCAGGCTGTTACTTGAGCATCTGGAGAAGTGTGAAGCCTAGGACAAACTCTCTGAAAAATTACTTAAGTCTTCCAGTACAGAGTACCACAGTTATTTCTTGAAGGCCCATCAGAGAGTTGCAATTTGATTAGCTTTACAGTCAACTTTCCCCCTATTTGTCTGTGAGTCCTCATTGCAGGGGACACAGAGACTTTGAAGCAGGCATATCTGGTTTAAAAGGCAAATGATTTTTACAAGGTAGTGTCCTAGACCCCCTTCACAAGCTGGAGGACTCCAGTATCCTGAAGAAGAGATGCTGGACAGAGAAACCATCTCTTTGAGGGCTTCTGAGGAGCAGGGGCAGCAGCCATTGGCTCTGACTAAAGCTGCTGCACCAGGGTTGCTGATGGAAGCCCACTAATGCTATAATGTGGCGGGGTGCCTCTATAAAACATGCTGTCCCAAACCAAGCTGGCTCTGCCCAGCTGAGAAGACAAGGCTTGAGACTGAGCCAGTCTGGTAGAATGCAGAAAGGCTGACAGCTCTTGAAAGACCAAGGCTCATAAGAACACCCTTTTGCTTGGCTCCCAGAGAAAGGAGAAAGCAAACCAGACCACATGTTGAATACCATGCTTAATACTGGCAGAAGAGCCCTTTGAAAAATGCATTTGTGACAATGTCAAGTATGTGCTAATGGCAGAGTGGGGGCCCTTTGTGGTCATCCTTCTGTTTAAGCTGGCCTAAACAGATAATTCAGCTGCCTAGACTGTGGAAAGATCTAGCACCTCTTATAAAGAAAGTCCCCAGAAAGCCTTTGCGTGGCTGGGAAAACCCTACCTGTCCTTCCCTCTGTGCTGGAAAATGAAGAGAGGCTGATGATCTGGACTATTCCAATAAATATACCACTTACATACAAACTGCTGGGGTTTTCCAGCCATCTGACCATGGTAATGGCTGAAATGGATCGTCACGGCTCTTAATACCGAATACCCCCACATACGAGTTTGCCTCACGATTTCACCTGTAGCTGCCTGTAAGCACATGTAGTGGTGCATTCCCTCCCTTCCCTTGGGCCTCAGCCTTGACAAATAGCACCTGGGCTAAGGTCCCCTTGAACTTACAAAAAAGCTCACTGTCTGTTCCCAGGAACTAACGCTGTCTAATGAGCTCCTGTGTTTTTAATGAACAGCCTTAGAAACTTATTTTTCTTGCCTGAATAATAACCCAAGTGGAATAACGTTTTCCTTATCAAAGTTTCAAAGAAAATTACCGACCAGGATGAAAAATTATTACGACTAAAGCCCACTCTCTCATGACCTTATAAACAGCAGTCCAAAGTGAGACCCTTTGAGCTCTCCTGAACCACAGTGGGCTGCAACCAGAACGGGGCCTCTCAGAGTCAGCTGGCGAACTCTGAAGTTGGCTATACTCAGAGGATTGCCAAATGACAACGATGGACTCTGTGCTGACACCCCCTCCCGCCTCGAGGCTCAATCCTTCACCCGCTGAGAAGATGCAAGCACCTTGTACTTACTTATTTAGGTCTGTGTGTGTGCAGGTGTCAATATGCTACAGCAAATGTACTATGATTGTTGCTCTGCTAGATTCTTAAGTACTTTAGATTTGTAAGTTAGGCCTGATTTAACTGTTGTGCTATAGTAAATTCTAAATGAATACTTTGTTAAATTGTTTAATTTAAACTATTGCTTAAATGCTGTTAAGTTTAAGTGATGTTAAAACCTTTAGGCCTAAACTGTTGGTCAAGTTTGGGGCTCAGGTTAGCAAGGGTGTTTACTCTGAACCTTGAGACTCAACAGGAAAGTCTTCTTTATTCCTTTTTATCCATACCATTATCCTTCCTCCCACCCCAGCCTCCATGAAGATAAGTTTTGGGTTGACATTGGTTTTAGATTTATTTTAACTTTTTGTTTGCTTTTTCTCTTTGTGCTTTAACCATCTAGTAAGTAGTAGAGTGAACCTTGCCAGTGAACTTTGTTGTGCTTTCACTTTTATGTTAAACCTGCTTTTGCCAATACCTTTGCCAGTGATTCAAGTGACCTTAAAACACTCATTCACGACAGCATGTTAGAGCAAGACAAAATGGGGCTTTACCATAACTTCTGTAGGCTACAGCTTGGCATCAGCAACCCTTTACACAGGTATTCAACACCTGCATCTCCCAGTTCATTGTTGTTCAGCTTCAGCTCTGTGAGGGATGGATTTGTATTGATGATGGAAGAGAGATCCTCACAGTTACTGCTGGAGAGATTGCAGTCATCCAACCTGAAAGACACAGAGAGAAGGAGCATTTTAGTCCCCAGAGCTGCTCAGTTCTCCCTGGCTGGAGCATTCCCTTTTAAAGCAAAGTGGGCAATTTAGTCCTCTGCAGTTCCTGGGATGCCTCCATAAGTATGTGTGTGACCTGTTGAGCGTTGCATGGCCCAAAACAAGATGTGCTCTCTGCAGGGCTGCAGTACAGGATGGGCTGGGTGGCAGTTCCCCAAGCCTCACTCCTCCTCTCTGCTACACAGAGGAGGGCACAAATCATTCCCCTTCAGCTGTAGGATGCACCTTCATTTAAACAGTCATAGTGGGAAACTGCCTGCCATCTGAGGCCATGTCTAACCAGAGGCAGCTCACAGGCTGTCAGACTGGTTCTGCACTGAGAACAGCCAAGCTGGATCTTCAGCCAGCCCCAGAGACACCCACAAGCAGTTTGGTCTCCTGTAGGTGAGTCATGCTGGTTTGCACCAATCTCCCTCCACCGTGAATCTCAGCACACAAACGGTGAGTTTGCAGTATGGCAGCAGCTTCTCCCACTGGACATCAGCATTTTTCTCGTTGTTGCTAAATTGATGTGGGTTAACTGAATTGAAAGGAGAGTCAAGGAAAGGATCAGGAGCCCAGGACAGGCAGAGAGCCATAGAGAGAGGCAGAAAAGACATGGGGGAAAAGGAAGGTGTCATGAAGAACCCTACAGCCCCAGCCACAGTCAGGATTGCCAAAAGTTGCCTGGTCACTTTTCTTAGACAACAGCATGAAAACTGAGGGTCCACTAGGTTTCTCCTTCTGCCCCTCTGGCAAGAAGACTTGATTCCCAATGAGACTGTTCAATACTGATGAGCAATCCATGCTGCAGCCACTCTCATCCACTACATCTGGAGCAGCCCACCCTCTGCCCAGGAGACAACCATCCCACTGCCTTCTGCCACCCAGGGCAGGCCTCGGGAAGTCAAGGCCAGGCCCGTGAAGCTTGCCTGGAAAAGCTCTTTTGCAAAACAAAAGCAAGCCACCTTCAGCCTGGCTGATGTCCTCCGAGGCATTGCTGGCATGATGCGGCCCATCCTCTCCAGCCTGAGCAGGATGATACCAGCCTGTGGAGTGTGAATTCCCAACCAGCAGAGGCGAAAGACTGCAGGAGCAACTCTTCTGGGCCCTGTCCTACACTCTACACCCCAGGAGAGGGTTCCCTCATGCTGTCTGCTCAACAAAGAAGGTTGGTGCTTCTGAAGGTCAAGTGAAGAATTAAAAGCCGATGGCAGGTGGCTTGTGTGTGACTATTAAGCAAAAGTTAAGACAGCATCTAAGCTGCAGCCCAAAGAATGTGCAACCTAATGAGCACAGGGTGATGTCTTCCCCCTCCTGAGGGAGAAAAGCAGAATAACCAAAATGGTGGTCAAATATTAGATAATCACATCTCCTAGCTGAGCTCTATGGCACACCACAGAATCAGGGCAACATTGCTTCATACCAAACAATGTTTATCTGTTGTTGAAAAACTTTAAATTAATTTAACTTTCTGGATAAAAGTAGGTAGAATCAATACTGTTGCTGATCAGTTTCTAAGTCCTATGTCAAACAGTTCTGAAGGTGAAGAGCACAGGAGAGAATTGCAACAGTTCTTACTCAGAAGAGATGATACACAACTGGTTACTACCTGATGGTTTTGCAGGATTTCATTGTAGTCAGAAGTTCAGCCCATCTGGATGGGCTCATCTCCTCACACTGGATGTCAAGCTCCATTTTGACAGTTGAGATAAGACCTGAAAATTAAAACAAAACAAAACCACCTTTTTTTTCTAATTTACTGAGAAGCAACAACATTCTCCAACCCCCTCAGCTCTCAGCTATGAGTCACATTGTGCAAAGGGGACAGATAATATTTTTCCAACACTACTCTGCAAGCACCACTATAAGCCAGCAGAGTTGGAATGGTATTGTTTGGGACTTGTCAAGGCCCTTCTCCACGAGGGAAATAGGAATCCTGGAGAGATATGGCAACAGCCGGTTATCTGAAAGCTGTTTGTGTGAAACTAGGAAGCTTCCCTTCCCTCTCCAAGGGAGCTTAACCAGAACGACCTTTCAGAGGCACTGGTGTTACTCACTATTGCACTGCTGAGCAACACAGATGCCAAGCTCTACGCACCGACCAACTGTGGAACCTCAAGCTATAATTAAAACTGGGATAATTTTGAGAGAATTAGGGTCAGTGAGAAAAATGAACATGAGAACTGCCTGGGCTCAAATTAAAAATCCTGTGAGTCATATGTCTGTATGTGAGAAGTGGAACCTCGGTGAACGGGAAAAGCGTTCCTTCATGCCTTGATTCCAAGGTTTGAAAGGTTGCTCTGGTGGTGCAAGTGAAGTACCAGAAGCCGGTAAGCAGGAATTTTTTTGCTCTGCAGTCAACCTGCATTTCTGAACTGATGTAAACACTGCCCCTTGCAGAGCAGCTCCAGATAAATGTGCACAAAACCACGACAAGGCCGGTAGCTGAGCTCCAGGCTTAGTTTGCAGTGGATGGGATTAGAAGCTGCGCTGCAGTAGGTGACAAAATGCAGCCTTGGTCCCCTGGTTTGGCCAACATGACTCAGACTACAGGGCGTTTGTAAAAGAAATAATCCCCTGAGCTATCACATCGGAATGCGAACTGCAGTTAACCACCGCTTTCCCTCCCATTCACCTCCTGCTGCCACAGCATCGCGGGTATGCCAAACTCGCTTTTCTCGGAGGCGAGCTCGGCATCAGAGCTCACGTAAGGTCTCGTCCGCAACAAACCCCTCACCCACGTGAGGAGGAGACGCGTCCGACCGCGGGGCTGCGCTCGGGAATCACGGCGGGACCCGGGACACGGCGCCAGCGGGATCACGAGCTCATGGACGTGCTCGGCCTCTGCCCTTCCCAACGCGGGCGCTGCCGGGAATGCCGGCCCACGGCCTCGGTGGGATGGCACCACAGCCCACGTGTCACGGGGTGATGCGGGTCGGAGCAACCCCCTCCGCGGCGACACGCCAGGGGACGCTCAGAGCCCTCCCGGGCATTTGCCTGGTTTTCCCCTAAACCCGGATCGACAAAAGGTTCTCCCCCGACCCCCTCGAGCTCTGCCACCTCCCTGCGAGCCGAGGGGGGATCCCGTTCCGGGGTCCCGAGCCCCGGCCCGGCGCTGCCCCGCGGGCACACCCGCCATCGCTGCTGCCCCTGCCCGGCCCCTCCGCCGCGGGCACCCGCCCCTGTGCCCGCAGCTCCACCGCCTCCCGACAGCTCCCGCACAGCGGGCAGCGCTTAACTCCCGCAACCTTCCTTCCTTCCTTCCTTCCTTCGCTCCCTCCCTCCCTTCCTTCCTTCCTTCCTCCGTCCCTCCGCCCCAGCCCCCCCTGCCCTGCTCCTACCGCCGCGCCGCCACCGCGCAGCTGCCGCCGGCTCCTCCCGGCTCCGCCTGGTAGCGCAGCGGGGAGGGGCAGGATTTGTCCCTCCTCCCTCCCCTTTTTTTTCCCCTTTTTTTCCCTTTTACGCCCTTTTCCTCTGTCTCTTCCTTTTTTTCCCGTTTCTCCTCTCTTTCCCCTTTTTTGTGTTTCCCTTTCTTAATTTGCCTGCTTCCCTCTCCCTCCCTTTTCCCCTCTTCTTTTCCCCTTTTCCCTCCTTTCTTTCCCCCTTCCACTCTCCTTTATATTTTTCCTTCATGTCTTCTTCCTTCCCTCTTTTTTTCCTGTTTTCCTCACATCCTTCTTTTTCCTTTTTCCCTTCTCACCTTTCACTTTCTTCTCTTTCCTGTGCTTCCCCCTTCCCTCTTTTTCTTCCCTTCCCCCCTTTTTTCCCCCATCTTCTCCCTCCCTCCCTTCCTTCCCTCTTTTTCCTGTATTCTCCTCACTTCTCTCTTTCTTTTCCTCCTTCTCCCTTCTTTCCCCTTTCCCTCTTTTGTTTCTTTTCCACAATTCTGTCCTCCTTTTTCTGCTATCCCTCCTCTTACCCCATTTCTTCTCTCTTTCCCCTCTTCTCACCAACTTACCTATTTTCCTTCTCTTTTCCTCCCTTTCCTTCTACTCCCATCCCCTGTTGCCCCTGTTTCCCATCCACCCCAATCTCCCCACCCCCACCCGGAGCAGGAGCACTGGGATACAAGACAGGAGAACAGGAGCAGGAGAAATCCCTATAATTAGGGGATGCACAAAGGATGAGAGTAAAAGTGAGGTGGTGCCCCAGCTGACTCGGAGGGCAACCTGTAACCCATGCTGGGACCTGGAGGACAATGGGGATCCATCACCCAGAGGAGAGGCACCATGGCGGGGTCTTGGCTGGGGGAAACAGGACCCCGCCTTGTACTTCCCCAGGGAGATCGAAACTGGGAACAACAAAAACATCCATTCCTCTGTGGTGTCCCTGCCTTCCACCTTGCCAGACAGCTTGTGCACGGTGGCCCAGCTTGGAGGTCCTGGGATGTCCCCGCTCTCCATCCCTGTCACCGGTCCTATCCATGACGCATCTTTTCTCTCTGTCTCCCTCGTTAGCGCAACATGTTGCCGAGCGGACGAGCTGCACCTCGCTGGCACAAAGGCCTCTCTCTAAGCTGTTTGTTTGGAACGAAGCCGTGACAGCGATGGAGGATGGGCACGCCAGACTTCGGCCGCTGCCGTGACTGTCCCCTCCCTAGATTTCCCCCCGACCCCAGTGACCAGCGGCTCTCCCGCACATCCCGCGGCCGGGCAAGGGTGCCAGCGCTTGGCCAGGGCTGGAAGGCATTCGTCATCACTCGGCTCGCTTCCTCCTCCGGCTGCCGGCAACTCCCTGTCTCCCTTTTGTTTCCCAGTACTTTTAGCCCCAGTAAAAGCTCATTCAGATTTTCACGAGACAGAGCAAAGAAAGGTTTTGAAGTGCCGAGAGGCTCTAGGCAACATAGTGACTTGTCTCCCTTCCTCCCTCACCCCCAAAATCTCAGCATCTCCCCGAGTTTTTTCTTCCTACAAACACCCTGTTCCCGTCCCCCTGGCTCACACAACAGTTCAACTAAGCACAACCAGCTGCCGCCTACAAAGGACGGCTTTAAAACGGTTACGTGTTGCCCCCCGGTAAGCAGAAGGGAAAGTTCAGGGAGTTTCAGAGTCTGATTTGGCCGCTGATACGTACCTTGCTCTCGGTGCCGTCCGGGGAGCGAGGAAGGCAGAGCTGGCGCCTCCCTGCTGCCGTTACCACGCAACCTCTGCTGTCGTACACATGGTGCCTGCTAGAGGGAGGAAAGCAAGTTTTGGGCTGTGACGGTTTTTTTCCTGCCGTGGCAGCTCTTCAGGGGCTCAAGGAGCAAGCACTCTGTACGCGATTGTGTCTGGCTTAGTGACGATGCAACCATCGGACAAAGCATGATAAGGACAGAGGTGGCTTTAACTTCTAACACTGGATCATGTAGCCATTCAACATGGTTTAGCCCAGAGCAAAGAAGTGGTTGCCATTGAAGGACCCATCCGAAAATGAGGCCACCACACTGTTAAAGTGTGGATAGAGATGCTGGAGATTGCATAGTTTCTCCATTCCCCAGGCAAGCCCTGCCCCACCTGGCCAAGGAGTGATGCTGAGCACATTACTGCTTACCTGTCACCTCACCTAGGGCTCATCCATCCTACCTCCCAGCAGGGCCTAGGGCACAGGCAGCCCCCTGCTTCTGCACAAGCTGGATGCTCACACTGCCTGGAAGGGTCCCTTGGGAACAGCCCTGGTCGTGCCTCCCTAAAACTGCTGCCTCTCAGCAGCAAGCATGAACCCATTCCTCCACCTCCTTGTACTGGTTTAAGAGTCAACCAGCAGGGGAAATGAACTCAACTCAAAGGAGAGACCACAAGTCAGAATAACAATTTATTAAAACAACACAGCAAGCACAATCACACAAACAAACAATTGGTCCTAACCCACAAAACCCACATGTACAAC
>NW_016690181.1:9805685-9812107 GCF_001604755.1 Lepidothrix coronata
TGAAGGGTCCCTTGGGAACAGCCCTGGTCGTGCCTCCCTAAAACTGCTGCCTCTCAGCAGCAAGCATGAACCCATTCCTCCACCTCCTCCTCCCAAATTCCCACTGGGTCTTCTGCTCCCCAAGGAATACCCTGCCATCACTCAAGCTGCATCACATGCTAATTGCAGGTTGAACTAATCTGCCTTCTTTCCCCATCCTTTATGGTCCGAAGATGAATTATGTTTCAATAGCCTGCGAATGAGCTGGAGGCAGAAGGCCAGCTGCATTTTTCCCTCCTGCAGCTGTTGATGCTGACAGAGGAGATGGCACTGCAACCTGGGAAACAGAGCCTTTGCTGAGCCCCAGGTGAAGCACTAGAGATTTTCCCTGCAGTTACCTTTATTATCCTTCCTCTGGAGGAGACGGTAACCGACCACGAGAAGAGCTCAACGAGCTAAAACCCACCTTCCTTAGTGCCCAGAAGAGAGCTAAATGCTAGAGAGTGCACCTCTTTCCCATTCCCTCCCAGGAGACACTGGACTGTCCACACAAAGAGTTTGCTAGAACAGTCCTTGTGCTTGTTTCAGGTCTGACCTGAAATCTACTGAACCACAGGCAAAAATCTGGGGATGGCACAAGGTTGGGGATGGCACAAGCTTTTGAGTTCTGCTTGTTAGGATGCTCCCTGGCAGGCAGATGGGTGAATGCTGTGGCTGGTGAAGGGTGTCTCCACCCTTCTGTGTTGGCACGATGCTCCCAGGAAGACCACCAGTGTTAGGAAGAATGAACACTGGCAAGAGGTTGCACCATCCCCTGGTCCACCAGGCATTTTGAAATCAGATGCCTGTCATTCAGCCAAACAGCAAAGGTCTCATTTCCTATCTTGCCCCTGCTGGCATCTCTCTCCTGTTGATTCTTGCTCCACTGCACATGCCAGGATTCTCTAAAGGACAAAGTCCAGTGTTTGTTAGACGTTTCAGAGACGTTTACATCACATGGACCTCCTGTAGACCTCCTGCCGTGGACAAAGCACCCAATACACACTGATCTGTGCTTGTGGAATATTAGATTTACAAGCCAAATAGCCATGCCAAAATGTTATCAGCTTTTATCTCTCTGTCATCCCTTTGGCTGCCCTCACTGTGGGGACAACAAGAGGCATCTTGGGACAAATCTATTGCCCTCCCCCTAGCAAGCAGGACCAGGCTGTCCTACTCACTGACATACACACAAGTCCAGAGGAAACGATGCAAAATGGGGCTAAGAAAGCCAACAGCAAACAGTAGTGAGAAATACATGCGTGTGTCTTGCTGTAGAAACAGTGGAAGACTCCTGGCATGGAAGGTATGTCCATTTGATTGTTTCTACAGACTCGGGTCTGACTCCTTGAGGAGTCTGATGGGGACATCTGCCCTGTGTTCCCTTCTTTATCACCATTTTTCCATGTCCATTTTGAGTTCACTCAAATTTATCTCCCCTTTATTTAGGTGCTCCCCTTATGTTGGTCCATCTGGTCCCTGCTGCTTTTGCACATGGCTGCCATGGACCCATGAAGTGTAGGTCTTTGCTGTGGGATCTGAGGAAGTCGAAATGTATCTCTGCATTTAAGATGACTTTACTTTTAAAACTAAATTTACGCACATAACCCTAGAGCAAACTTACAAAAGGATACTTAAATTAAGACCATTAGTGTAAGCTGAAAGCTTTGCTTTTTCCCCTCTAGCAGTTTCCTGTTCCATTCTCTCTGCTCTCAAGATGCCTCTGTGCATATATTTAATAGTAATTAAAAACAATAAAATTGTTAAGAGTAGTTGCAGATCTTTTGCTAACTTGACTATGCCATCCTTACAAGCAAATTCATTCCATAAATTCAGCCGTGGTGATCAAAACAGCGAGTTATAAGCATACACCCAGTTCCATTTGTTGCTCTGAGAGGCTTGTTCTAACTCCTTCTTGATCCATTGCTGGGAGCCATTTGTTCCTTGAGCTTGTGTGTGAACTTGAAGTAAGGCTTTGTAGGGTAAAGAAATGCAAAACCTGAGTCATTCCTGAAGAGCCAGAGGGCTGATTAAGCACTGGGGAACAAAGCATCTGTAGAGCCAGAGAACCTGACACTGTGGCTCAACTGATGTCTCAGGAGCCAAAAAAAAAAAAAAAAAGAGGTCAATAAACAGATGCTGGTAGCAATAGGCTGGGAGCTATGAGGTGGCTGAGCAAGCTTTGGGTTCCTCAGTAAATACAGACAAATGCTCACCCTGACTCGCATGCGTGCATGCACGCATATGGATGTTCCATACTGTGGCAGCTCATTATAGATTCCCACAAGAAAACCATTAGGGAGGAAATTTTTGCTGTTCTGATGTGGTCGGCTTGTTCTTGTAAAAGAAAAGCTGGTCTCTCCATTTCATGCTGGTTTTGTTTTTTGGGGGGAGTGGGGAGCATTATAATGAAATAATGCTGTGACTCTATGTGTCATATTTTATCCGTCTGGATACAGTCTTTCACCGTGGGTCCAGTGAAAATGGAGCACCAAGAAAATGGAGCTTTCCAGATTTGTTCATTAACCACTGGACTGCATTGACCTGCAGAAAAAGTACGGTCAGAGGAATTTTTCTCACATCCCTGCTTTTTCTGTGTCTTCTGCCTCAGCCCGTGGCAGTCGTTGCCTGCCCGTCTGCAGAGGGCGATGCAGCATCAGTTTGACCAGACTTACGGTCCTGTGGTTTTCCATCACCCCGAGGTTGCCCGTGGTCACCAAGATACTGAAGGAGTTGAGGGTTGAGGTGAGGCCAAAGCTAGAGGGGAAAATGACAGGACCAGACCAGACACAAATGTACTTCACAACATAGTGTCTTCATCCCAGCTGTGTAGCAGCTGATGAAATAGGAGACTGCAATGGATTTCACTTTCCTGTTAAATCCTGCTGCATAAGAAGACTCAAATCTTTTCTGAAGCTTTAAAGACCACTGTAGTGACAGCTAGTTATTTCCTGAGTTTGTATGGAACTCAGAAGCCTGAGTTTAAACCAGCTTTAAAAGGCAAGGATGAAATCTTCAAGCTAAAAAAAAATCCCAACAACCATACACTCATTTGTTTTTCGGACTTCAGTTTGTGTGTTACCATTGTCATTTTGTGGAAAGGAATTGTAGATGTCCTCTGCCAGTGGAGACATCTTTTTTTAATCTCCATGAGATTACCCATGAGAATTCGTGGTTATTTCTGCCAAAAAATCACTTTGAATCATGGAGTCATTAAGGTTGGAAAACACCTCCAAGATCATTGTGTTCAACCCATTGTATCCTCTCTTCAATCCTGTTCTTCTTTGGACTATTGGGAATTAATTGTCAATTAATTCACTGTGAAGGTTTGGGAGTGGGATATTCTGCAGTTTCCTCATGTGTTGGCTGGGGCCTGTGAGCAGCTTGAAAGCTGAATTCCACTTTTTGTTATTGAAATTTGCCAGGAAGGTCATTTCCTCATGCATGTAACCCAAGAAAGTGTGCAGATTTGTTTTCCACCTTTGGCTTCCCGTTTAGCTAGTAACTGGGATAGAAATGCCAACTGAGTGTAATCCTGTGGGATTGGGTTTTTTTCATGATACACCTTCAGTTTCTAAAAACTGTTTCTCTTTTTCTTTAAAGCCTTTGGTTATTCCTCGGGGCTTTTTGCAGTAGAATAGGAACAGAATGTGAAGAAATCGAGTGTTTTCCTGACATTAGCACCTGGATAAATTCACTGAGCTTGATTTTTTTTACTAAATGGCACCTATGTCAATGACTCCTTGAGGAGTTTTGATTCCTTCTCAAATTTACTAAAGGCAAATGAGTGTTTCAGCTCTAGTGGAGGCTCCCAGGAAAAGGAGATCTCTGAGGCCTCCTGCTCCTGGATGGGATGAACAGGTAGACGATGGCTGGGGCCACAGCTGCTGGGAAGCACTGGAGGCAGTGGGTAGCTGCTCCCTGCTGCTGGCCTTGTCCATTATCAAATAAGAAAGCAAACAGCCCACTCAAAGTGCCGGGAATACACAGAGAGCACTCTGCTTGCCTTAAGCATGGGATAGGCACATGTATCTATGCAGTATCTGTGCAGCCCTATGAGGAGCAGCTGAGGTCACTTGGTCTGTTCACAGCCTGGAGGAGATTGAGGGGCGACCTCATTGCAGTTACAACTTCCTCATGAGGGGAAGAGGAGGGGCAGGCACTGATCTCTTCTCTGTGGTGACCAGTGACAGGACCCGAGGGAATGGCCTGAAGCTGTGTCAGGGGAGGTTTAGGTTGGATATTAGGAAAAGGTTCTTCACCCAAAGGGTGGTTGGGCACTGGAACAGGCTTCTCAGGGAAGTTGTCACAGCACCAAGCCTGACAGAGTTCAAGAGGCTTTTGGATGATACTCTCAGGCACATGGTGTGACTCTTGGGATGTCCTGTGCAGAGCTCAGTGATCCTTGTAAGTGCCTTCCAACCTTGGATATTCTGCATGATTCTATGATCTTTAGGAATGCTAAGGAAGCAAGTAAGAACATAAAAAATTTAAAAAAGCAAAACCAGTATCGCACTTGTGTACCGTGAAGGAAGAGAAGTGCTGCGGCCTGGCAAACTAAAGCAGGAAAAGTACTTGGAGAATGCGGGCATCGATCCCGCTACCTCTCGCATGCTAAGCGAGCGCTCTACCATTTGAGCTAATTCCCCACCCTGCACTTTCCTCCAACGGGCGCGCACATATTCTCTTCTCGCGAGACACCGTACGCTGCCGGCAGTTGCACTTCCCAGTTGGGTCTCCCACTGCGCTTGCGCAGAAGCGCGGCGGCCGGGGCTCGGCGGCGGCGCGCGGCGGGCCGGGCTGGGCGCTGGGCGCGCGCTGGGGCAGGAGGATGCGCCCCGCGGTGAGACCCGGAGCGGGGCGGGAATGGGAATGGGGTGGTGGGGGGCTGCGAGGGGCTGCACGCTTGGAGGGGCTGCAGAGGGCTGTGTGCCGGGGGCGCTGTACAGGGCTGTGCCTGGGGCGGCTGTGTGTTTGGGAGGCAGGATGCACAGGGCTGTGCGCCGGGAGGCTGCGGGGGGGGTCCGAGCGCGGGGCTGTGCTCCCGGCAGACACTCTGCCGGGGGACCGGGGTGGTCCTTTGAGCCGCCCTGGGGCTGCACTGAGGTCAAAACAGAACGAAACAAACAAACAAAAAACCCTCACAAAATACTGAGCCACCTCAGCTGATGGAGCAGCGCGGGAGCGGCCCGGATGGCCGCGGTTACTGTTCGGGGAGGCTTCGCCTTCCCCGCAGCCAGGCACGGTCTTTGCGGGCACAGAGCCCGCACCCCGCCCCGCTGTTCCCTGCGGGAGCTCGGGGGGCTCGGCCTGGAAGCCGAGTGGGCAGCCAGGGGAGCCCCCAAAATACCTGCTGCCGGGGATGCAGCTGGCAACGATGGTGGGACGTGCGGGCTTGGTCCCTCCGGGTGTCTGGGGCAGTTGGAGATGCGGCAGCTCAAGTGCCTGATGAGCTAACCAGCTGCTGGCAGCTGGTTCCCCCCGCCTTGCCGTGCGTGTTTTCACCTCCTCTGAAAACAACACCCAGAAAAGTGGTATCTGGCACTGGGGTGAATCGTGAGGTCTTTTCCCTCAAGAAATCGTTCCGTATGCCCTTGTGCTCTAGCTGAAATAAAGACAACATCTCCTCTCTGGACAAGGAGGGAGTTACTTGCTCTGGAACAGGGATTTTTGGGCGCCTGTCGAAATGGCAGATGAGGGCATGTGCTGGAGCCTTCTGGGGAGCTGCATTGATGAGATGGGATTTTGGTGCCCTGCTTTTGGTGGGAAAAGGGGATGCTCTCAATCAGGGTGTGCATAGCAAAGCAGGTGAGAGCATTGGGACCTTTCTTTACCGGCACTATACTGAGGAAGATGAGGCTATTGATAGGCTTGCCACTTTAATTTAAATCGGTGTTCAGCAGCAGTGATATCCAGGACTTAGCTAAAAACCTGTCATTCTAGTAAATTGGTTGCCTTGTGCTTGGTCACTTTTCCTCCCCTCTGATGTTCTTGAACAAGAAAAGGCAAAACCAAGCAGCATTGATGGCCCATGCAAAATTCTTTCTGAACCAAAGGGATTACCAAATAACCTTGTTGTATAACCTCGGTGGTAGCTGCTTAACACCTTGTGTTTGGAAAGCAGCAAAGTCCTGAGCTGAGCTGGCTGGGCTTCAGGCAGTGATGCCTGTCACCAAGTTATTGCAATTCACTGAGCAGCAGGGAATTTGGCGAGAGCAATGGGACCTGCTGCGGCTTTTGCTCCATCGAATTTCTGGGTCCTTTACACTGTTTGCTTTCCTGCAGTACTTTTGTACTTCTACTGTGGCTGTGTTCAAGTCATCGTTCTGTTGGCTTCAAAACATTCTCTGCTCAATATTACACCCTTCCTAAGGGATTTGCCTTAGTTCTGCCTCTGATATACA